>NC_082728.1:29164369-29479369 GCF_030144855.1 Hypanus sabinus
TTAAGATTTTAAAATTAGTATCTTAAAGTACTGAATTAGATTCGATTATCAGATGTACATTAATGGGGTGAAATGCATCATTTGTGTTAGCAACCAGTACAACCTAAGGGTAGGCTGGGGGCAGCCTGCAAGTATCACCATACATTCTGGTACCAATATATAGGGGAAGGGAAGGAAGGAATACACTTCAGTTTCAAAACAGAATCTTTGATTTGCAATTTAAACTTAATATGGAAACTTTGCCTTACAGATGACAATTGTATTACAGTTTTTAAAACAGGAATTCACTAAAGAATGGGCAGCAGTAAACGGCAATTTTTCATACTGTTTGGAATTCCCGTGTTATCGCAAAAACAGTAGGGATCTCCATTGTCATTTATCACTAAAGTATCAAAATAATGCCACTTATAGTAATGGCTCATTTGATAGTATAGAAGTGCCCTTCTGTCAGAACCACCACAATAAGCTGGAACGTTAGCTCTGGCAGACCCCACTTTGGTCCATTAGGCCTGCTTCATTGCCACTTACTGGAGTAGCATGTCAAAAAAAAACCACTAGAGAGTCTATCTCAGTAAATCTGTTACTAGTGGGACCATTATGAGTCGGCCAATTGAAAATATAACACGAATGATACCATAGTAACACTATGTCAATCCTTCAATGAGAGCCTAAAAGTGCAAACATTATACACCCTCCTTGGGCTGCTTTTTTGAAAAAGATAAATTACTTCAGTCAGATGGTGGCCAACAAAGAGATTACAAACTGAGCTTTGCTAGTAAACTCTTGAAGTCTTGAAATTATCTTAAATTTGCCATTAGAGATTTTGAACAAGTGAAAGCACATTTAAATTCTAATTACACCACGATTTGCCTTTAATCATAGAAAATTTTGAATTTTCATTACAACCTTTGCAAAAGTTTCAAACTTTTAAGAAAATACTGGCAAATTTTATGCATTTGCTTCCAAATTATTAGATCCCCTCTGGCTGTTTTGACCCTAAGCAAACCTACATTGGAACACAAATGAATCATTCAGCCCTGCCTCTGCTAAGACCCAATTTCATATACAGCAAAAAAGAAACTGCTGGAAGAACTCAAAGGTTCAATCAACATCAGAGGAGGCAAAAGGGAAGTATCAACATTTTAAACCCTGCATGAACTCCTGCCTTTGGCATCCACGGATGCTGCTTAGTGCACTGAGTTCTTCCAGCAATTTTTTTTTTTGCTCCCAATTCCAGAATCTGCTTGACCCAGTTCCCTACCACAGCTTCAGTAGTCAAGAGAAATCTGATATGGAAGGAGCTGGGGTTAATGGATTGTCAAACATCAAACCCATAGTTCAGCACATTTTGTCCCGGGTCAGTAATTGAAATCGGGACAAGCAAAAACAAAGAAAAAATCATCCAATGATTACAAATAATATCACTTCAGCAAGTAAGGTCAAAGTGTCTTTGCCCTGCATTGCTTGACTCAGAGATCCAAAAGGCACTGCACTCAACTGCTAAGTCGAGTGGAGTGCAAATGTCACTCCAATTCACTGCACAGGCACCAGTTTCCACTCTGATCTTCCAATCTGCATTTTGCCAAATGCATAGAATGCAAAGAAAGTTGTTGATGACTTGCTAATTATATTTACAAGTCTAAGCAACAATGTATTAATTTCTATACATGTCCTGCTCCTCCATTCCAACTTGTCATTGTCCAATTGTCATCAATTGCAGATATTGAAGATGGCAAATATTCTACAAGCATTTCTTATGTAGGTGATAACATTCCAGATTAGCTTTATGAAGAGATTTGTAGTTTGTATAAAATATCCAAAAATAATATCCTTGACTAAAACACATATTTGCTCATCGGGAAGTTCCACATTTGGAGGATGCAGCAGAGGTGCTTGAAGAAGCAGTCCCTCATTTTATGGCAGGTCTCACCAATGTAGCAGAGGCTGCATCAGGAGCACTAGACACAGTAGCCAACCTCAGAAGTTTCGCAGGCGAAGTGTTGCCTCACCTGGAAGGACTCTTTGGGGCCCTGAATGGAGGTGAGGGAGAAAGTAAGTGGGCAGATGTAGCACTTTGGCCACTTGCAGGAAGAAATATCAGAAGGGAGATTAGTGGAGAGGGACGTAAAGTTAGTGGGGAGGGAGGTAAAGATAGGATTGGTGTAGGATCCCTTTGGAGAAGCCAGAAGTTGCAGAGAGCGATGTGGAGGTTCATAGAGTGGGAGGTAAGGACAGGAGAAACTCTATCACTGTTAATGTGGCAGAAAGATGGGGTGAGCACAGATGTCTGGGAAGTGGAGAAAATGAGGGTGAGCTAGTGTAAAGCTGAGGGAATTGGATAGGCTGTGTATCTGGCTCTTCGGTTTAGGATGTTTAAGCTGTGTCCAGCACCCAATAGTGTAATTCACCTTCTAGAGGTAGGACCTGGTCAGTAGCTGTCTTCCAGCAAAACGCTAAGATATTTCAGCCCATTGGTTTCAAATCACACCATGAGCATTCAAATTCAGTGTAAAATAAATAATCCAGAAGTAAAACTAAGGCGTTTTTAGTACAAATGGCAAAGCAATGCTGTAAGATTGTCAAAAAAAATGGTTTCATCAGTTTTACTGCTGCCTAATTATCCCAGAGAGTGTAGCTCACTACGCCAACCTTGTTGTTCAGGCTGTAACTTGATAGAAAGACCAACATGTTCCCCAAAGACCTTCAGCATTAGATGGACAGGGCATTTACCAAAAGGGTAGTTTATATGGAAATCTTCAAGGGCCTCTGAACTGATGTAGGTTCAACTTCAGTGAATTTTTTTTTAAACTTTTCAACATCAATGGAGAAATGAGTTTGGAAGTGGCTAACAGCCCATATTGGATTTTGTTGCACCAGGAAGCTAGTGCTGACCAGAAGTGGCTGAAAAGAGATGAAAGAGTAAACACCAAATAGGGGGAAGCATTTGAAGAGATGATAATGCACAGATTTTATAATCTGAGCCCATGATTTATGTCTGCACCATCTGCGGCAAGGACTATCACTCAAGAATTGGACTCCAGCCACTCACACTATTGCAATATGGCAAAGCAACTGAAGAGCTTTGGCACCTGCACCATTGCCTTTTGAGACAGACTGTTTCCTTATAGAGATTTTGTTTTAAACTGTGCACATACTTGTGTTATGCTTGTTGCAGTAGACAGCTGTTGTTGCTAATGGTAAGGCAAAAAAAACCCACTTCTACATATGTATATATGGAAATATGGATGTTAAAAATATTTAAAGGACAGAAGAGTAAAGCTGAAGTGATTAGAATAAACCCAGAACAACTCAATATAAGAAACTTGGCTTACGAATTTCTTTGTATTGTCTCCACATACATGCATTTTACATTGATTTTCTTTTCTGATTTAAGGATTTCCAGTGATTTCTAAATGTGTGGTGTTATCATAATGAAAAAAAAATGATGCCAATTGTCTTGCTTTCCCAATATTGTTTTTACAAAATTCTTCCTCTTTCTGAATATTGAGTACATAACCCGGCTTTGAACTGGGTATTTTCATTGTCCAATGACAAGTCAACAATAGGAGTCTTTGAGATGAGTCAGATTGCTGATCCAGACTAGGAAAACAAACCAGGTGAGGATTTTCGAGAATTCACTGCAAAAGCACAAGAAAACAAGCCAGCTTCTCTAGTCTGCCCCACCATTCAATTTGATATGGCTGATCAGTGCTAGCATCAAAACCACTTCTGTGCCAGATTTTGCTAATCCCCAATTCCTCTTTCAAATATTTAAATATCCAGTGATTCAGTTTCCAGTATTTTCAGGGAAAGAGAGTTCAAGTGATTCACTCACAGAAGATATTTCTATGCACCTCAGTTTTATATGTCTGGCCCTTTATTTTGAATGTCCCCTTGTTTATGGAAACATCTCAACATCTACCCTGTCAAGTCTTCTTAGGATCTACATTTTTAGTCATTCTTCTGTATTCCAAAGTGATCTTAAGAACCTTTGTGAGCTGAACATATATAGAACATTAAGGCTTTTGATGATCATTGCATACTAGTTATTAGTTGGTTTAATGTATTAGTCTTGCTTTTGAAACATTTTCCCGTTGATACTAATCAGATTAATGAGATTCCCATGATAAAAATCAAACTGTGAAAATAGGAAGCAACTTCAAATCTGACGACAACTTCCATTAGAGTAATGCCCATAAGGTGGACACAGCATATGCTGGTGTACTGAATGGTACTGAATGAACCACTCATAATGTTGAAGTCAATAGGGCAGCTTGATTGCATATCAAAGAGAATCTTGCTGAGTTACTGGAATGCAGAATACAATGTGTTCAAGGGGCAAATCTCACTGACAATGTAGAAATGTCCAACCATGGTGTGAGTCAGAGAAATGGGACTAGATCGAGTAGATGACTTGGTTGGCAAGGATGAGTTGGGCTGAAAGTCATGTTGCTGTACATTACCAAAAATTGGAATTGGTGCTGCATTGATGCTAAAGATCAGCTGTCATCTAATTGAATGGTAGAGTAGCCACAAAGAGAACAAATAGCCTATTCCTGGTCCAACAGAGTTGAGGAATAAGCACACTGCAGTCCCTTTAATATTTCAAATAAACTTTGCACATTTAGTTTAGAGTAACTCTCATTTTCTGATAACTGAACTTGGATGCAAAAACACAAACTTGATTGTCACATTCCCTATATTAGCAGACCCACTATTGACTCAAAGAACAAAGAACATATAAATTATACAACCTTGAGATTTGTTTCCTTACAGCCAGCTGTATAACAAGAAATCCAAAAGAACCTTATTAAAACAAAGAACAGCCCCCAATGTGCACAGAGAAAAAGAAGAAAAATACATCATGCAAACAATAGAAGTGGGCAAGAACAGCATTCTGAACCAAATTGAGTCCCCAGATCCAAGTCCCTTGAACAGCCTGGAGTAGGCCCAAAGCCTCAATACTCAGTTCAGCATGTTAGTGGAACAAATCACCACAAAGTTCGCAGACACGAAGCAGAAGCAGCTGTCTCAGCATTGTGGAAAGAGGTGCCCTAAGTCTATCTGGGCCGGCGATTAAGTTGTCCAGACAGCGGATCATACCTTGCATTAGGACCCAGGCTCCTGAGTGATCCACCCTCGCCCGATATCTCAGTACTCTGCCTTTCCAGTCTGCCTGGGAAGGTAGCCACTCCTTGCCCATTGAGAAATGGGTATTTACCCATAATGTTATTGATACAGATGAAGTATGCCTGGGCACCTATGAGTTACAGAACCACAAAATAACAATGAAGCATAGAGCCCAATAAACTCTTACTTCACACACTATGTCAACAATTTTTAGACTGGGTTTCCCTCTAAACCTTACAACACTTTGATTCAGTAAAATTTGAGAATATCTGTAAACCTCCATTTTTTCAGCTCTTGCCATAAAGCTTTTGAATACAATTTGATTTCTAATACATTTTAAAAGATAGTTTGATGTATACCTAGGCTTTTAAACTTCAAACTAATTTTCACAGGTAATTATCAAGTACAACGGAGTTCTATGCAAATCAAACAGCCAAAATCTGTATTATTCATACCTTGCCAAATTTTGCAAAACAGAAATTACATATCCTGCCAAATGTTCTTTCCCTCCAATATATACAACTTTTACTCCTTCAGAGACCAGAGAATGCAGATGCTACAATCTGGAGCAAACAAGAAATGTCTGAAGGAACTGAGCAGGATGAGCAGCAATCGGTGGAAGTGAACAGATAGTTGATATTTCAGGTAGAGACCCTGCATCAAGGGTGAGGGTTGATCCTGATGCAAGGCCTCTTCCTGAAACATTAACCATCTCATTATCTCCACAGATGCTGATTGACCTGCTGAGTTCTTCCAATAGTTTACTTCCAGCTCCGTTTAGTTTCTTTTTACAAGTGAGTTCATATCTGTGTTGCTGCTCTTCTGAGCTTTACCCAGTGCAACAATGTGACTAGGAAGGTAGGGAATGTAATTTTGTACAAATTACCTGGTAGAAAACAGACATTAAGTTTAATCAAGAGCTTAAAAAACATTCTTGAGAATGACAACCATCCTTATCCCATTAATTTTGCCAAGATTAGATTAAAGATAAATCCAAAATGCAAAACCTGCATGCAATATTTGATAGGGCCTTGCCTGTGATCTATATTTGCAGATTAACATTGATTGGCCTTTTTTTGAGAATGATCAATAACAGGACGTTTTTTTAACCTTTTCAATTATTTGTTGTATACACTCTTGATGCTCCCCACTCAAATATTGATTATTTCACCAACTTCCCTAATTCACTTTCACTGTTATAAATTTTTCCCCATCTTTCCAAATGTTGTTAATTTTGAGAGATATTTTGGAGTTCGCTTGTAGAAGGCCAGTTCTTCAGCAGTCATACCAAAAGAGTGACATTTTAGACTCACTTGTCTTCAAATATACAGCTTTTGATTTTTTTTCCTTATACTTAGTGGCAATAAAAGAGTTAAACCAATTCTCCCCAATAACTCCAAATCAATGCAATTTAGGCCATTTCAAACTTTGCTCTGATCCGTTATCTTTGCAGCTAATGTAGTGGGATCAACAAGGATTTTCTTAAACCTCTCAATTCAACCTTTATTACCTGCAATGAATACAGAAAATTTGTTCCAAAAATAAAGAAACGGCATCAGTCAAGCCAAATCAATTGTGAGCAGTCTGGGTTGGAATGAATAATGCTTTCACCACCCAATACTTTCTGTGACATTTTTGATGGAGAATGTATAAAGCAAATCATAAAATATTAAGTTACTGAAAGAACTCTGTGCCATACATAAAGGAAACACTTTTAATATTCTTCTTAATTTCCACCTGTCTGTATGTCCTCAAATTAATTGCTTTCCCAGATGATTCTGTTCCTAAAGTAAATTATGCTCAAGTGCACAGCTTCTCATATGATTTAAAAAAGACAGACCTCAGAAAGCTGTGATATTCCTTCTTTATTACAGAAACCACCTCTAACACAAAGCTTATTTTACCATAATATCATTGAACTTTTGATTAATTAAAATAAAACCTGTATTTTCCAGTTCAAGATCTTCAAGTGCAATGGGCTACTTGAATGAGAAAGCTGCTGGTTGCTATAATCGAACCATATGCTGTACAACCTGAGTTTTGTGTCTAACAGAGATAAGTAAGTCTAGATTTAATAATTTGCCATGATTATAGTAAATTACAAATTATACAGAATTCCTACCAAGTCTTAAGTCAATCAAATATTAAAATACTTTTTACTAAAGAAGCTAAACAACTAATCAAATTTATTTGAAGTTGAATACATAGGACAATACAGGTTACATAATAGTAGAGCACATGGTAATATCAAATTAACAATCATTTGTTCTCATTGTTTTTACAGTTTTTCAATAAGATGCAAAGTAAAACCTCCATCAAGCTCTTCTCATTTGCTACAAATTTAGAAGACTAGAAAGCCTATAACAAAAATCTAATCCATTATTTCTCCCATGGATTTAAAGCTTTCAAGTGGAACCACAAGTAACACCCCTTTCCCTGCCCAACCCCTAACCTTCAATACCAATTTCATTCAAATGAGTCACATTCACCCTGTCCTTTGGATTGAGCACAACACCTAGAAAGCAAAACCTTATTGAAGACACAGCTCCAGTCAAAGTCAATGTGGGCGAAGTGCTCAGTGTATTCTTGCTATGGTCACGGTCTTTTGTACAGCATTCTGTTCTCTTTCCTCATCTTTCAGATGCTACTCAACTATTGTCTCTCTTTTGCACATGGTAATTCTGCAGAGTTGGGGACCTTCACAAGCAGATGATCATCTACGAGGTCTGTACCGAAAACATCAACCATCCTATTACCTCCACAGGTGCAGCTTGACCTGCTGCAATGCTAACGGATCAGAGCAAAGCTTGAAATAGCCTAAATGGCATTGATTTGGAGTTATTGGGAGGAATCAGTTTAATCATTGTATTGTCACTAAATATAAGGAAAAAAGTCACGCTATATATTGGAAGAGAAATGAGGCTGCGAAGGAACAAGGGTAGAATCTGTAGCTAGACTGCTTGAAGCATCGGAAATCAGTGCAGCATTGAAGAAAATCTTTGTTTGCACAAAGAATTTCCAGGCCTTAATCTCATGAGAAAATTGGAGCTAAAACCTATCTGGCTCAAAATCCTTTAATGGTATTCATTGTTTATTATGGATTTGCATTAAGTGGCGTAGGTCCCATAATATCCTAAAAGTTCCTCGAGACCCCTCTTTCCTTTCACCTGGAGAGTTTTTAGATATAAATCCAGGTCCTCTCAAAACAATGCTTCATGTGTGACTTTCATCAGCTGTATTGAAAACCTGGAGCTTGCTCTGAGCTTGTTTAAAAAGTTATTGTAATCAGAATAAAAGAAGCTTCTAAGAAATTGTCAAATGGATTAGAAATGATAAAAGTTGGAATACATTAGAGAGAAATAGAGCTGCGTACATTGATATGAGAGGATAAAATTAGAAAGTCAGTGCTCTTCCATGAGCACTACCTCACTATTTTTGATCTCTTTTTGCATTTCTTATTTTAATTTAATTTTAATATATATTTCTTGGTGTAATTTATGCTATTGCACTGTACTGCTGCTGCAAAAAAAAACAAATTTCACGACATATGCCAGTGATGTTAAGCCTGATTCTGATCTTCTGCTTGGCTAGCTTACATCCAATGGTATGAATATTGACTTTCCCTGTGTCAGGGAACCCACACCTCTGCTGCTTCCCTCCCACACACAGTTACTTGGTTACCTAGTTTTCTTCTCTCTGTTTATGCTTCACATTCCCACCCTCCACCTGGTTCCCTTGCCATCATTCTCCACTCATCTTGTTCCAGCTATTACCTACCTGAACATACCCACTGCAATCATTCCTGTACCATCCTGTCCTGATGCAGACCCAACTCGAAACGTCAACTTGCATCTTTTGCCCATTTGAGCCGCTGAGTTCTTCCAGCATTCACTTTGCCACTTGCCCCTTTGCTTACCCAGTCCTCCTCAGATTACACCCTTTTCCAACTCTTTGCCATTTAGTGATTGCTAGCCTCTCTCTGATGAACACAATCATCAAAAATTAATTGTTAGTCCAACTTTTATGGCATTGTATATTCCGACTCTTTCAACAGGGAGTGAAAGTATTTTGACATGAATCCTGCTTTTCTTATCATTAGATAGAAAACAGAAGACAGAAGTTTGGTATTTCAGCTCCTGCTCCAGACATTTGAACAAAGAACTGCAGAGCAGCTAACTCCTGGATTAGACTTCAAACTGACCGCACTAACAAAACAATAATATGCAAATCTCTACGGTAATCAGGGTTTCAAAGGTGACTTATAGTTTCAAATGTAAATACGATCATTACTATTGGTAACATATTTAAGCCCAAGGGACCTACTATTCTTGGAAATCCCCTACTGTACTCTGGTTCTCTGTGCTCCTTCTCCAAGAATCTATGAATGCAACCCTGGAATCAAAGCTCTCTTGGGTGAATGTTGAAATATTGTTTGTGATATTTTGAGCATCAACAGTTCTCTTTGATGTCTTATCTGAGAAAACTGCTTTCGGTAACGTCACTAAAATATACAGTACTTCTCCAGCCTAAAACTGTCCCCTGTATTCCTGGCATCTGGATCAATGTCAATTTTAGTTGCTCCACCACTGGAGGTGCACGAGCCCTAAGCTCTAACATTCTCTCGCTGAGCACCTCTCCTCCTCTCAAATCCTCCTTAAATCTCATACATTCAGCCAATTGCCCCAGATTGCCTGTCGTCAAACTTCAGTGATGCTCCTCAGAAGCTGACAGAAAGTTGGGGAGTGGGGCCAACAAGAAAAAAATATAGAATAGTGTATGATTGGAATCGGATGCAAAAGAGGAATATAAGAGACTGTTAAAGACCGGTGGAGGGATTAGGATCACATACAGACAGAAGAGATTTAGTTTAGTTTGCCATAGAGTTTGGTCCACATATGGCATGCTGAAAGACCTGTTCCTGTGCTCTGTTGTTCTAGGTTCAATACATTATGTTCAGAGTTTTGGAGAATTTGGCTCCTACAATAGTTCATTGTCTGTACAGGCTTTGGGACACCCTGACAACTTCAAAGGCATTACATAAAGAAGTTCTCTTATTTTAGTACCTTTCTTAATCAGAGGTCACCGCCTCTGATATGACATTGCTGAGATTAGTTACCTTGGTGATAGGCTGTGGACTACACCTTTGGTTTGTCCGCTTCACCTCCTCACTGGACCAGTCAGTTAAAGTCAGTTTTAAACAATGATGTATTCACAGATTTATATGGAGAGTGCAGTTTGCAGCAACTGCTTGGTAATCAAGAGTCTCTCTGGTTTTTAATAAACCCTCAACTTCCACTTACCTTTGTGTAAAATAGAAAGAAATGGCAAACCAGCTACAGCCACCACAACAATTGTAAATTAATCGTATTCTTTTAAGGAATCACTACAAAAAAGGCACTTATTTACTTCTGATGTGTAGTACTCTCAGACATCACTTCATCAAACAGGGTGTATCGCTGAGATCAATAGATCTAAGGGCTTTAACAGCATTCGCATTGAAAGTGTTAGGTTAAACTGACTGCCCATAAACACACACTATATCAGCATCAATCCAGTGCAAAATATGCATATTGAATAACCAATATATTTACAATGGATACAGACTAATACTCTCTATGCATCAAATATCTGTAGATAAATTGTTTTGTTGTACCATCTTACTGCTTGCAAGCCTGCTCAACGTGAAAGAAAAATGTTGACTGTCTTTTATTGATAAAAAATGTAGCAAACCTAGTCCTTTATTCACAACTTGTGCTAACAAAAGCAATTGAATGCCTAGACTATTTATTAAATGTCAGTCTTATTCACAACCATTTAACCTTGCACTCATATTTTCCTACCTTGTTTGTGACATCAAGCAGTGAATATTAATCTTTAGACAGATAATGATAACTGATGTAAGTAGCTTCACTGTAGCAGATATGCAAGTGTAGTACACAAATTCATTTTAATTTAATTTTCAAAAACCCAAAACATTTCTCATTGAAATTCTGTGCTGCTTGAGAATCTATATCGGCGGCTTTGGGATAAGAGAACCATAGTGTTTAATATTCTGTTCAAGAGCATTTAACTTTTTTGTTTTTTTAAATCTATAGACTTTTTTCCATTTACGTATATTACACAACATAATGCCATTGACTTAAAGTGTTAACTCTGATAATCTCTCCACGGAATGCATGTGATATGCCGAGGAGTTCTTGCATTTTCTGATTCCACATGGCCTCCTTCAGCTAAGTTTTGAATGGCATGACCTGTAGCCTAGACAGGCAGAGCTATGAATTTAACCTTGACTCTCAATTTCCTTCAAAAAAATAAAATGTGTGATGCACCTAATTCAAATATATCAGAAGCCAACAGTAACTCATTGTGAGTCTCCTAGCTAAACATTTTTAGTGTAAAGAATCTATTTCCATCATTCTACTGATCTACTGTAAATTCTGATCAAATTCCATTTGAAAATGAAGGGTAAAAGCTTTGCCCACTTGAGAAAAAGAATTCCCTACATTAAAACATAGATTCTGCTAAATCCTTTTCCTTGCATTAATTGCTTTGAACCTACATATTCTCTAGAGGTTTGACAATTAGTGGAAACTATCTCACCACTTCTCCACAGTTGTAATTGATTTCTCCTTAACCTATGTAACAGTAATACAAAATACAGTTTTCTAACTATACCCTGTAGTTTCTAGTATTGATCAATATTTTTTTTTAATTTGCACAGTTTGTCTTCTTTCTGTACATGGCACATTGGTGTTTGTCGATCTTTGTCCGTTTATGTATATAGCTTTGCACTAAATTCTATTGTATTTCTTTATTCCTGTAAATGCTTGCAAAAATAGTGTAATATAGCATGTATTACTATTCTTAGGTAGAATACAGTGACATGCAAGTACTTTGATAATAAATTTACTTTAAATATTGATATCTTCACAGAACTCAGTAACAGCTCTAGTATCCTGCCTTAAATCAGAACTTCCCCAGAGCCCATGCGATATTCTAACTGAGCCAACAATGTTGGCACTTGGAACCAGAATCAGGTTTAATATCACTGGCAAATGTGATGAAATTTATTGTTTTCCAGCAGCAGTTCATTGCAATACATAATAATAGAAACTATAAATTACAATAAATACGTGTAAAAAAGTTTAAATAAGTAAGTAGTGCAAAAAGAGAGGAAAATACTGAGGTGGTTTTCATGGGATCACTGTCCATTCAGAAATCTGATGGTGGAGAGGAAGAAGCTATTCCTGAAATGTTGAGTGTGTCTCCAGGCTCCTGTACCTCCTCCTTGATGGCAGCAACGAGATGAGGGTCCTGGGTGATGGAGGTCCTTAATGATGGATGCTGCCTTCTTCAGGCATTGCCTTTTGAAGGTGTCCTCGATGATGGCCATGATGGAGCTAGATGAGTTTGCAACTTTCTGTAGTTTTTTCTGATCCTATGCAGTGGCTTCTCCATTCCAGATGGTGATGTAACTAGCTGGAATGCTGTCCATGATGCATCTGTAGAAATTCATGAGCGTCTTTGGTGACACACCAATTCTCCTCAAACTCCTAATCAAACAGAGCCATAGTCATCTGTATTTTGTAATTGCCCAGGATAAATCTTCAGAGATGTTGACAGTTAAGAACTTAAAGCCGCTCAGCCTTTCCATTCTTGATCCCTCGATGGACTGGTGTGTGTTTCCTTGACTTCCCTCTCCTGAAATCCACAGTCAATTCCTTGGTCTTCGTGATGTTGAGTATACGGTTGTCGCTGTGACATCTCTCAAGCAGCTGATCTATCTCACTCCTACACATCTCCTTGTCATCATCTAAAATTCTGCAAGAAAATTTGTGTCATTGGCAAACTTAGATGGTGCTTGAGTTGTGCCTAGCCACAGAATCGTGGGTTTAGAGAAGAGTAGAACAGTGGACTAAGCACACATTCTTCAGGTGTGCCAGTATTGACTGTCAGTGAGGAGGAGATGCTAGTTCTAATCTGCACAGGATCCAGTTGCACAGAGGTACAGAGGCCCAGGCTTTCGAGTTTGTTCACTAGAACAGGAGATATGATTGTGTTGAATGCTGAGCTGTCGTCAATAAAAGCAGCCTGATGCAAGTATTACAATTGTCCAGGAAATCCAAGGCTGAGTGGAGAGCCAGTGAGTTTGCATCTGCTGTAGACCTGCTAAGAAAAAGCATTTCATAATGTATATTGTATACATTTCTCTGACATTAAATGTACCTATTGTGGCAATAAGCAAATTGCAGCAGATCCAGGTCCTTGCTTAGGCAGGATTTGATTCCAGCCATAACCAAACTCACAAAGCACTTTGTCACAGTAGATGTGAGTGCAATTGCGGCAGCTCACTGTGCTCTTCTTGGGCACCTTGCCCTTTTGCAACAGGTGGGAACCTCCAACTACAAGTGAGAGATTGAAGGTGTCCTTGATCACTTCCACCAGTTGGTTGGCACAGGTTTGCAGAACCCGAACAAGTGTGCCATCAGGGCCTGACACCTTTAAGGGTTCACCCTCTTGAAAGATGTTCTAACATCCGTCTCCAAGTCAGAGATCACAGGATCACCGGATACTGCAGGGATTTGCACAGGTGTAGTTGCATTCTCCCTTTCAAAGCAAACGTAAAGTTGTTGAGCTCATCTGGGAGTGAAGAATCACAGCCATTCATGATACTAGGTTTCATTTTGTTTGAAGTAATGGCATGCAAACTCTTCTAGAGCTGACATGCATCTGATTCCGTCTCTAATAATCGGAATTGTTCCTTCACCCTTAAAGTAACCGTCCTTAGGTCGTACCTGGACATCTTGTATATTTCTGGATCACTGGTTTTGAATGCTACAGATCTAACCTTCAGCAGTCTATGAATCTCCTGGTTCATCCAGGGATTTTGGTTTGGGTATGTCCAGTATGTTCTTGAAGGCACATACTCATCCACACAGGAAGTTGGTGACCACTGTGGCATAATCATTCAGATTCAAAAATGAATCCTTGAATAGTGTCCAGTCCAACTACTCAAAGCGGTTTTGTAAGTGCTTTTCTGCTTCCTTTGATCATACCTTCTTGGTCATCAACACCAGTGCTGTGGACTTTAGCCACTGTCTATACACTGGAAGTAGAAGTACAACCAGTTGTTCAGACTTTCCAAAGTAGGGGTGTGCGATGGCACAGTAAGTGTTCTTGATAGTGGTCAAGAGTGCTGGCTTCTCTGGTTCCAACGCTCTTGTTTTTGCTTTCATATTTAAGATATCTTTGCATAAAATCAAAAGTTGCATTGTTCCTTTTAGTGGAAGTTATTCTTTGTCTGACCCAAAAATATTTCTTCATTTCTGAGCCATTTAAGGGTCAACTATACCACTGGGCTTGTAATCACATCTAGACTAGATCTGTTCAGAATGGCAGATACCCTTCCCTGAAAATAATTTGGGAATCAGATAGGTACTTTTAAAAAAAAAATTTACACCACAGACTATAATTTCATAATGCCTATTACTAATGTTGTTCCAATTTTCTTACATTGAATTTAAATTCCCTGTGGTAATAGTGGATTCACACCCATGAGTCCTGATCAACAGTATCTTAACTACATTTTGTCTCACTTCAGCAATTATACTGTAATTGTACAAGGCTTAGTGAGGACAAATCTTTAAACTCCTTGGTGTTTGTAATGAAAGAAAACCCACGTTAAAAAGTGATTTTTTTTATATTAAAGGCCTAATAACTGATGCTAAAATATTCCTCCCGTTTGACAGAAGGATAAACTCTACCCCTTTCTTGCTTTAACTCCTGTCAGAGCACTTTTGGAAGGAGTTTCTGCATGATATCACACAAGGCCTAGTTGCTTCATCACACTCTCAGTCCTCTGTCAGTACTAACTTAGTACAGATGAACCAAGATAGTAGCCAGCCAGTTCAGGTGGTAGGGTTCAGCTAAATCAGAATCAGAATCTGGTTTAATATCACTGGCATTTGTCATGAAATTGTTGGCTTACAGCAGCAGTATAATTCAATACATAACAATAGAGCTTCAGTAAGCATATACAATGCCTATGAGTAGTATTCAGCAAACACCCCCCACCCCCCCACACATACACACAGGTTTTTATGGGGGGTTTTTGTTTTACACCATCGATTAAGCGATTTAATTTGACTTTTTTGACACTGATCAACAGAAAAAGACACTTCTGTGTCAAAGTGAAACAGATCTCTACCAAGTGATCTAAATTACCGGTAATTAGAAATATAAAACACCAAATAACTGATTGCATTGGTACCCACCCTCCTTTAAAATTACACACCAAATTATCATTGCTGCAGCCAATTGGTTACAGAAGTCTCATAATTGGTTAAATGGAGACCTGTGTGCAGTCAAGGGTTTCAATTGATCGTAGTAAAAATACACCTGTATCTAGAAGGTTCAACTGCTGGTGAGTCAGTATTCTGTCAATAACTACACCACAAAGACAAAAGAACACTCCAAGCAACTCTGCAGCAGGGCTATTGAAAAGCGCAAGTCAGGAGATAGATACAAGAACATTTCTAAGTCACTGTATATCCCTTGGAGTACAGTTAAGTCAATCATCAAGAAATAAGGAAGAATATGGCACAGCTGTCCTCAAAGACTGAGTGACCGTGCAAGAAGGGGTCTAGTGAGGGAGGCCAGCAAGGGACCTCTGACAACTCTGGAGGAGTTACAAGCTTCAGTGGCCGTGCATACAATGCCTGTTGCCCGGGTACTTCAGCAGTTGCAGCTTTATGGGAGAGTGGCAAAGAGAAGGCCACTGTTGAAAAAAAACTCACATGAAATCTCAGCCTGAGTTTGCCAGAAGGCATGAGGGAGATTCTCAAGTCAGCTGGACTGTTGCAACCAAAACTGAGATTTTTTTTGGCCATCAGACTAAACACCATATTTGGTGTAAGCCAAACACTGCACATCATCAAAAATTTACCATCCCTACCGTGAAGCATGGTGGTGGCAGCATCAAGCTGTGGGGGTGCTTCACTTGCTTCACCAAGGCTTGCCATGGTAGAGGGTAAAATGCATGCAGCATGGAAATCCTGGAGGAAAACCTGATGCAGTCTGTATGAGAACTGCGATTTGAGAGGAGAGTTGTCTTCCAGCAAGACAATGACCACAAGCATAAAGCTAAAGCTACACAGGAATGGCTTAAGAATTGCTTAAAACAAAGTTAATGTCCTGCAGTGGCCAAGTCAGAGTCCAGACCACAATCCAATTGAGAATTTGATAAGGGCTGTTCACTCACAATCCTCATGCAATCTGATAGAGTTTGGGCAGCTTTGTAAAGAAGAATGGGGAAAAATTGCAGTGTCTGGCTGTGCAAAACTGGTAGAGATCTATCCACACAGACTCAAGGCTGTAATTGCTGCCAAAGGTGCATATACTAAATACTGACTTGAATGAGGTGTCAGATACTTATGCAATCAGTTATTTTATATTTGTAATTAATTTAGATCACTTTGTAGTGATCTGTTTTCACTTTGACATGAAGAGTCTTTTTCTGTTGAACATGTCAAGAATAACCAAATTAAATCCACTGTGATTTAATATTGTAAAAGAATAAAGCATGAAAACTTCAAGGGGGGGGGGGTGAATACCTTTTATAGGATATATTATATTATTAGTTTAATTAAATAAGTAATTCAAAGATAGAAATAAAAAAGTTGTGAGGTAGACTTCATGGGTTCAATGTCCATTCAGAAATATGATGGCAGAGGGGAAGCTGCTGCTCCTGAATCATTGAGTGTGTGCCTTCATGTTTTTGTACTTATTTCCTGATGGTAATGGTAAGAACAAGGTATGACTTAGGTGATGAGGGGCCCTAAATAATGGACACTACCTTTTTGAGGCATCACTCTTTGGAAATGTCCTGGATACTATGGAGGCTAATGCCATTGATGGAGCTGACTAAGTTTTCAACTCACTGCAGCCTTTTTCAATCCTGTGCAATAGCCCCTCCATACCAGCTGATGATGCAGCTTGTCAGAATGTTCTCCCCTGTACATCTGTAGAAATTTTCAAGTGTTCTGGAGGCATACTAAAACTTCTCAAGCTCCTAACGAAACATAGTCACTGTTTTGCCTTCTTTGTAGCTGCATCGATATGCTGGGTCCAGTTTAGGTCCACAGAGATATTGGCACCCAGGAATTTGAAATTGCTCACACTTTCCACTTTTGATCCTCTTTGAGGACTGGTGTTTGTCCCCTTGTCAGTTCTTTGTGTATCTGCATCTTCAGGATTTCTTTACTCCAGGGATCTTCTTGAAGTATTTTTCATTATGCTATACGCTTCCGAAATGTAATACAATTTTTATAAGAGTTGGCACATCCAATTGGAAGAGATAAAACTACTGTTTAAAATGTCATTCCAATTAGATTGGTTACAGGATATCTTTTAAGAAAAGAGAAAACATCAGACAATTATATCTTGATTGATTACACTCCAAGAAAATTATTGTATTTTGCATATCTCTATTCCATTCATATCTTGTTGTACCTTTAAAGCTACAGTATATCAATGCTTCTTTCTCTCTCTTTAAAGATTTTTTACAGAACATGATTTGATGCCTATTGATCACTATCTTAAAGCCAGTAAAAGAACATTCACAAGCTCCCAATAATTAAATGCAGGTAAAACCATTCACTGTAATTAAACACTTTCTTTGAAGACAGCTAGTCTATAACTAAAAACAAATTATCCTTGCATTTTTAAATACTAGAATGATTAAACTAAAATTATAATCCATTCATATTCAATCTAAAATCACCCACTTGTCCGTATGATTAAAGTGTAATTACCATTCAACAGGCCTTTGTCATATACTTTTTCCACCAAAGTGTCCTATAATGTGATCGTAGATCCCACCAACAAGACCCAACACATTGTACCCTGCATGATTCTTTGCAATAATGGAGCAGTTGAGCTGCAGAAGAAGTTGTTTCATCCACAGATGAGCTAATTTATGGGCCAATATTCCTCTCTTCATAAACCTTAGTGGAAAAGCACATGAATAAAAACAACAGAATATCAAGAATATAAATCCGAAAAGGGCGTCCACGTTCACTGATGCAAGCACCTATGCTCTTCTGCAGTGAAGAATGATCTTCAATTCAAGTACCAGAGGACATCACTTGCCATGATTTCTCTCTCTCATGGACGTATCAGAGCACTGTCACAGGAAGTACGTGAAAGGCTGTGACACTCTGGAAAAGGGAATGGTACACTCTTTGTGCTTGATTATCAAACAGAGAAATCATATAATTTCTGTACAATGAAAGAAAAACAATATGTATTTTACATTTTATGCTGCATGTAAGAAAGATGCTATTTGCTGCCATATTTGCTCTTGGAACTTTTCCATATTTATTGAAGAAGTGTCCTACTTTGAAGTAGCACCAATGGGGCTTGTATAGTCAACTGATAGATTCTAGGAAACACAATCATTGGTTGACCATGGAAACAGTGTCTTCATTGTAATCGTGTAAGTTGATTACTTAGCAGAGCTAGCTTCTCTGTCATAGGATGTATGATGGCATTTAGGACACTTTCAAAAGACAATTGTCTCAAAAGGTGACATCTATCATTAGGGACCTCCATCACCCAGGTTATGTTCAGTTCTCATTGAAACCAATCCAACTTCTCCACTCTGGTCTCCTACCTCTTCACACCTGCCAATCACCTCTACTTGGGTCCCTCCTCCTTCCTTTTCTCCTGTGGTCCAGTCTCCTTTCCTATCAGATTCCTTCCTCTCCAGCCATTTACCTTTCCTACCCTCCTGGCTTTACCTATCACCTTCTAGCTATACTCCTTCCCCTCCCCCATCTTTTTATTCTGGCCCCTTCCCCTCTCCTTTCCAGGCCTGAAGAAGGGACTTGGCCTGAAGCATCAACTGCTTATTTATTTCCATAGACGCTGTCTGATCTGCTAAGGTCCTCCTGCAATTTGTGTGTGTTGCTCAGGAGGTACAGGAGCCTGAAGACATGCATTCAACGTTTCAGGAACAGATCTCCCCCTCTGCCATCAGATTTCTGAATGGTCATTGAACCCATGAATACCACCTCAGTATTTTTAACCACACTTTTGTCGCTACTTCTTTAATTTATTTTCTTTTTATATCTATATATACACACTACTTCTTATTGCAAGTTACAGGTTTTTTATTATCATGTATTGAAAGTACTGAAGCCGCAAAATTACAAATTTCACGACATATGCCAGTGATATTAAACCTGATTCTGAACTGTTGCTCTCTGTATGGGATGGTATCTTCTCACTGTTTCCCGATCCAAACTTTGTATGGATCATAACACAGGTTAGATTCAGTCTGTGCTGTTTCTCCATGTGAGTTGCATCTCCCCGGAAGCCACTGAGCTTGGACACAGAAGTTCTCATGAAGTCATTATGATCATTCATGCAAAGTGTTTCTATTGGGTCTGTGATTCGCATGTTGTTCTTCACTGCACAATACTACTTTTGCCTTTCTTAATCATAGTGAGGCAATAGACTAAACAACATGTGGCATTGGTCTCCCAATTAAAAGCCAACTGCACCGTTCCTGGAACGACTGGCTTTCAGCACACACATAGATGGATGCAGTGACAACAGGACATGGCTGTGGCTCAGATAGTCCCACACTACTCAAGGCAACTTGTAAAATGTGTGACAGGAGATCTAGGCGAGGATGGTTAGGACCCAAGTGCTGCCGTATTGGAGACTAGAATCAAGACACAATACAAGACTGTAACCAAGACAGGGTTCTAAACTAGACACTAGATGATAATCTGAAGTTGAGCTGATGATTGAGCACCAAACCCCGGTTCCGCTGCTCATTAAATATTAAAATCCTGTAACTGCAACGATTACAATTATAGGGTGATCCTGAATCTTTAAAGGGCCCACACCAGCTCTCCATGTTCTGGAGAGTTGAAGTGTCTAAACCCTAGAGGGTGGTGTGGTTGGGAGCATGTTGCTGTTGCCAGAATTTCACTGCTTACGTCTCTAGATAACTGGGTTGGGTTACCCTGGTTCTACGCCTAGTTCCTCCTCAGCAACTATTGTTGCACCCCTTACTGGCCATCACTTACTTTTGTACCTCTACCATCCTCCCTACTTCCTTCTTCAATTATGCATGGAGATCTGCTTCTCATAGGAGTGGGCTGGTTGGTATGGAGTGTAAGGATGATCTATTGTGCTCTCCTTGCTCTGTGAAGAGAATTGAATACACAGACACATATTAGATTGGTGATGTATGCTGTTACTTCCTGACATTATTCATCTCTACTGATTACATTCCTCTTTAAGGCAATTAGTCCCTTATCTGGAGTTTGAATCAGACGTTCTATCCTTCAGTGCCAATTTGTTCCTTAAAATGTAAAGGCAATAGATATTAAGTCATAATGAATGAACTCATGGACAATACCAAAAGCACATATTTCTTTCACAATTTAGCAAATAAAATACAAATCCTATAATCTAACCTTTATTTTTACTTCACTAATTATTAGTATGGTTTTTTATTGAGCTTGCATCTTTAATTCATTTCTCCCATGTCATGCAGCACTAATTTAGAATAATATCCATACCTTCTCTTCATACTGTTCTTCCCGTGACATCTTCCAGCCTTGATTTCTGAATGGCTGACACAATGCTCACTCAGTTGGAAATATCATCCTACATAGTCCTCTGCTCTATCTGAATGCAGTCTGATCTCTTGGTTATAAAAACTGTCACGAGTTGTTGGCCTGCCAACGAATCAATATTTGCCTAAAAATTGTACACTTCATCCAAATAATAACACTTGAACAACAACACACACAAAATGCTGGTGGAACACAGCAGGCCAAGCAGCATCTATAGGGAGAAGCGCTGTCCACGTTTCGGGCCGAGACCCGAATAATTTGGCTTATTGTCTCATGAAACACTAAACTTTAGCATGCAGATGCAACAGGTTGCAAGTAAATTCAAAAACTGAAATATTTTCTAGGATCATTTGGCTTGTATCACATTCAAAGAATTTTTAAATTTCATTTGTACATTCCTTTTATTTTGCATTTGTCCAGATTGAACCTTTATTTCTACCTTCTGTAACATTATTGCCTGCAATGATACTGTCTGCCACGATTGTGCTCAGTTCCAGAAATGGTTGCATCCTATGAAATTGGAAGCAGTGATAATAGAGATGGCATCCACATGAACAGCTTTGGGATTTAGTTGAATGCTCCAAAGTTACCATAGATACATGCTTCCCTTAACTGAAGTCAGATGCTCCCATACGTAGTCTGAACCACTTTGATTTCATGGGCGTTGACTCACATTGCCTTACCTCTACTAATATTAATCTTTAACTCCAAAGAATCTATCAATAACATTCCTTTGTGATGCCAGTCAGTGATCATATCATTCTGGAGAGCAACCATTTGGCAGGGGAAAGTAATACAAGATCATAAGCAACGCTCTTCTATGACAAGGGGAACGCAAAAGAACAGCAGGCAAGATTATATTTATTTCACATGTTAACAAATAAAGCTGCCACATTTTCCTGTATCTGTGGGTCATATTACTTAAAACAGATGACTGTCCGCCAAGATTTGGATTATGAAAAGGTTATGTTTCTTTTGCTTACATTTTGACTGCCTTTCAGATCTTTGTTGGACTGACTACCCATTTCAGTTTCCCCCAGCTTTATTTATTCATAACTGGACTTGGATCAAAATAAATGACTTCTTCATATACTGGGTGAGAGATATTCATTAATTAATGGCAAACTAATTTGCCATTAATTTCATGAACTAAACATTTCTATGAAAAGTAGTAAAAAATGATTTGCTTTAAAACTTCAGTTTTAAAACTCCCTTCTACAAGACGTAGTCAAAATTCCCATTTTTACAAAGTACTTGATTATTTATCATTTAAAAGCACTTTTAGGCTGCATTAAAATTCCAGAATTATGATTCTATTTGGTACTTCCATGAGGTTTGCAATAGAAAATAAGAACATAATAATGCAAGAAAAATCCAAATATGCTCGGAGCAATCTTCACATGGATACCTTCCCTTTTATCTTTTTTATTCAAAAATTATGGGGAGAGCCATCCTGCCTCAATATTTTAAGATCTATTTTCAGTTATACAAGTTGTATTGATTTGCAGATGATTTTGGTTACTCCAATGCATTGGATATTTCTGATTTTCCAAAAGCCAATGTAGGTTGATGGTGATGATAATGTTCTGATTATGGAACATTGAACACCACAAATCCACTTTATACAAACGCTATCAGTACTCTGCTTTATTAAAGGGTAAAATGTACAATCTTCCGGAATCACATATACAGTATTTTTATCAGGATTTTATTCTTCGGGTTGTCATGAACATTCAGAAAATTTGCCAGCACTGGTAGTTTCCGAACAGATTTATATTGAAGCATATGAGAAGGTAGAATGTTCTAGCACTTGTGTAATAAATGGCCACTGAACTCAAAACCTGAGGTGTCATCATTTGAATTGTAAATTTCGTTTAAAATTATGAAGGCACCGTCGTAATTATTGGTAGAGATTTTTGAAGGTATTTTTGAAAATTCCTTCTTAATCCAAACTTAACTATTTAATTTTTGCTTTCAGTTCATTAGCTAACATTGAATAAATACTCTACTGACACTGCATACTCTCATGAGAACAACTCATTCTGAATGCGCAAGATGTACATGGCTGTTTTCCCTGTTCACTAAGTTAGCAGATCTCGAGAAGATCCCCAGATCCCTATACCGAAACAGCTTTTTAATTGCAATAAGCTCCAGAATGAAAGCCCACTGATAATCTATTCGTAATGCATAGCTTACATTATTTTACTGAAGCCATTTGTTCAGCAGGACCAAAAAAGTCAGGGTGATTGTCAACTCCAGTGACTTTACTTTGTTTCACACTAAAATCTAAGAGGCAATAAATTAAACTTCTGAAAACTTCACTCATCTAAGATACACCACAGAGGATCTCATCCTCAGGAACAACAGCTAATAATACATGTGATAATTCCTAATAGGTTTCCACATTGATACCATTATTTACCTAATTGAAAATTTAATTTAAAATGACAGAGAAGTGTTGTTAAAATGCACCTGAAAATCAAATAAAAGTAACAACACTTAACTTCTACTTAACCAGGATGGCTGTATTTTTGTAATACTGAATTCAAAGCCTTTAGTGCAAAACTTACTACCTGTGACCCCTTTTTAAAACTTTATTCCATGTCATATTGATCCAGTGAAATATGAAGAGGCTCCAGTACTTCTGAACAATGTAATATTTGACCTTACTCTGGGCATATAGATGACAATGTTCTTCCACCTGGCTGGAACTAGTGACTGAACTGGATGGTCCCATACATTATTTAAATAGATATTTTTAGGCTTTATCTTCTAATTCATTACTTAAATAACCTCCCACAAAGCTGCACAGAATCGTTGCAGGTATTTTAAAAGATCCATTAAATCTGAATTGCGCTTAATGGATAATTCAGAACAAATTTGGATTTAATGGAGAACTAAATAGATGATTTGCTTTAGGTCCCTTGTGACTTCTCAGATATTATTCTTATTAGGCAAGAGAATTTCTTATCACTAATATGTTGAATCTACCTAACATGTCTATAATTACAGCTTGTCATGTTGACATTTATTGGTAATTGAGAACCCCTTTCTCAAAAAGAGGAATTAATACTATTTTTAAGAAAATTAACTCTTACCACCATCTTCCTGGATATTCACAGGAGAGCAACCAAGTTTTCCCTAATGTTATCTGTGACCCAAGTGTGACTGCATTTCATTTCTCTGCTATATAAAACCAGCCTTCACATTATAGCTGAGGCTGAGGAATGATCGGAGCGCAACGATGATATCAATTAATCATAATTTTTTGGGACCCAATATTTGTATAATTACATGCGTCAGGTTCTCAAACTCAGAAAAATCTTTTCAATATTTGATGATGTCACATAAGGTAACATAGTTAAATCCATTTTGCATGCGACGATGCATAATTAAAATAGAGGCTTTAATTTTCCATATGGGGTTCTAACTTCTGCATCACTTATTTGGCACATATGACTTAAATGAATTAGTGATTCTTCTTGCTGTAAGTTAAAACCTCCGAGTTTATTTTCTTCCGTAGGATTACCTCAATAGAAATCACATCAATTATAAAAAATCTTATCATGCATGTAAGGCAACGAGTTCAATCTATATTGCTTTTTAAAATTAGGTTGTAAGAAAATTCAGCAAATACTTGCCTAATTTACAATAGCCTTCAAACTGATTTCCTCATACAATAAAGATATTGATATCTGGCGCCATGCTATCCCTCTCGTCTGCACTGTTGGCATGTAAAACTAAATTCGAGCTTTATTGATTCCAAGATTTAATGCTCTATTGATAAATGCAGAGGTCTACCCAGTATATGCTTCAAAGAAAAACTAAAGTTAATATCCTATTACACCATTCCAAATAAAAATAACCTATAAGAATACCTTTTTATTTTACACAAGTCAGATTCAATACAATGCTTAATAGCAAACTTATTGAATGCTTACAGCAATTTGCTGGTACATGTAACTCTCCAATGTTGATGAATGAAGATGGACAAGTATATTATGTTGATTAGTTTTCATTTTGGGCATGACAAGCATTTGCAAATGCAACTTAACCTTCTGGTGATCAATGTGATCATACGAGCTTTCCCAACTAATTTTTTTGTAAAGCCATTTAATCAATTCTATCAAGTGAGCTAATGTGTGGATCAACAATCAGCGACGTAGCTGGCTGTGAAGGTCAAAGAAAAAATGAAGCAAATTCAATTATAAAGATGATAACAGAAAGTTTAATTCATTAGCCTTCATCAACAATCAAGTCATGAAGAATGTGCAAGGATGATTACATTTGCTAAAACTGAATATAACAAATTTCCTGGAAATGGCAACATCATGTCAAAAGTTCAATGAAATGATGGAAAAGAACCGGAACTTCTTTTGGACTTTACTTCTGTTATTTAGACATCCTCTTACTACTCCAGACAAGATTTTAAGTCATTGATCATTAAACAAGGACAACTTGAAGGTGAAGAACTGAAAATCCACTGTCTATCCAATAATAATTCAAAAATATTGGCCCACAATCTTTGCTAACAGATTGAAAATTAGATTTAGCAGAATTATAGACAAATCACAATCTGGCTTGATTAAAGACAAGCAAATCAGTAATAAGATAATGTTAGCTTTATAAGCCACAGATTATATAAATGTAATTATAGAAGCAGGTTTTTTTATTTTAAGGTGTTTAAAGGATCAAAGCTTGAATTTTAAAATTGTTGACACAAAGTTCACATAAGTAATTTAGTATTATGCTCCGGCAGCCAGAAAGATCGGTCTTACAGCTACAGCAGAACTCTTCCAAGAAAGGCTATTTTATGCACCCACCACATTTTGCCAAGGTTTTTCTTCAACAGATTTCTATGATCTTTTGACCCAGAACAATTCCCAATTTTCACTGGCAAATGTTTTACATTCCCTCTGCAGTGTTCATTCTCCCCACCACACTTCTTTCTGAAAGCATCGAGTTGAACGTAGACTTATTCTAAAGATAAAGTGCCTTTGTGGTATTACTGAGTGGGATGGTTTGCCCTTTCTTCTAACAATCTGATACAAGAATCTTATTAAAATAAATGCAGTCTAGGTCAATTCTACAGCTGACAGTAAGAAAATTCTGGGACTTGACAAGCAGTAGGGTTTGGACTTTATTGCTGGTACACAAAGTCTTGCAATATACAATGTGCAATTTCACAGGGTCTCTACCAGGGTCATCCTGCCCTGATATTGCAGAAAGAATATTACATTTTGTTACAGCTGTAAAGGATGTTGGAATCACAGTGGACTTTAGCAGAAGACTGAAACAGGCAAATAACTTACAAATTGCCAAGTTTCTTGGCCAAACCATAATTAAAATGAGAGTCAGCATCCTGAGTGAGACTCTGTAGCCTTAACAAAATATTTATCCAATAGAACATGATGTTCATTTGCTGACTTCTGCAGTCACAATTCAGATAGACATTGCATCAGATACAAAATGATGCCAAAAACATGAAGATCACCTCACATTTTTTAAACAAGAGAAAATCTGCGGATGTTGGACATCCGAGCATCACACACAAAATGCTGGAGGAACTCTGCAGGCGCTACTCTGCATATTTTTTTCCCCAGACCTGCTGAAGGGTCTCGGACCGAAACATTGACTGTACTCTTTTCCAGAGATGCTGCCTACCCTTTGAGTTTCTCCAGCATTTTGTGTGTGTATCTTACATTTCTTCTTATGGTCTCATAATTTATAAGCCGTTTACTGACCTACAAACTATTCTTTACCTGAAGTTCTATTGATACAGTTATCAAATGTTAACAGCACTCCCACACCTATTGTATGTGATTACAAAAGGCTACTTCCTTTTCCATTTTGGTAGCCTCCAAACTGACGGCATGAATATCGGTTTCTCCTTCTGGTAAAAACATTTACTTTTATTCTGGCATCTTCCCCTTTGCTTTCCAGTCCTCAAGATGGGTCTCAGCCCAAAACATTGGCTGTCTATTAATTTCCATGGATGCTGCCTGACCTGCTGAGTTCATCTGGCATTTTTCTGCTGAGAAAATAAATGCCAGTATTTCCTATTGTTTACTCTAATGCTTGCAGGAAATTGAAAATGATAATTATGATAACCGAGAGAGGAACATTGCAATGGTAAGTCTTTTAAGGGGCTTCAGGAAGTAACTAAATTACCTTTTATTTGAAGTACCCTGATATTAAAGGGACAGACCATGCCAGCAGTTCGGCATTACAATTATGTTTGAAATCCCAGACCAATTATGAACAAAAATATAGATATAAATTGGATAATTTTAGGACTAAATGGAATATATGGATATAAAATTCATCTAAACCAAAATTCATCATAAAGCAACACATCATCAAAGAGAAAATTCAGAGGCCATTATCTCTGTAAAATGCCCAGAGGAAATCTAATTGACAAAAGCAAGGTTGGAAGCTAAGCTGCATGTTTTATTAAACATATCAACTGCATAACGCAGCACAGGTATTATTTCTTTTAGCTCAATAGTTTAACAATCAATTTAATTTTGTCCAAAGCATTTTAAAGGGGGAGGGGGTGAATGATGATTTAATTTGCTGGCTGGGGCTTCTAAGTATCTTTATCTCAAACCATGGTATACTGCAGGAATCTCCAACCAAATCACGCTCCCACAAACAGATAGGGTTTGATGGAAATGCCAGCTGGTACTAATCTTTTGGGTTTCATTTGAGAAATATAATCAACATCCAATCAGTTTGAATGCCAAACTGCTCAGTGAAATGGTAGCCAGCCAAAGTGGACCATCTGATATGGTATTAAAGCAGTTATTTCCAGCTGGAAGATAAATCATGTCAAGTTTTTATTTGGCTGTATATGACTTTCAATAGGTACGGGGGTTTTCTGACACTTTCCTTCTTTGAAAGGAAGTTTAGAAAACCCTTTACTTTCTATCAATTTTATGTAGGATAAATAGCTGGTCTTCAGTTATAATTAATGTTTTGAACATTTGATCATAGAGTATGTGTGATGTTTGAAGTAATGACAATGCAGTCAAAATCTGCACCATTCAATTTGACACCAATGTATTTGATTGTTTTTGAACAGCAGTTACAACAGTGGAACAAGAAAATCAAATTAATGATTGGTAACGGTGGCATTATGACAGCAGACACAAGTGTAACATGAGACCAAGCCTTTTCCACTACAGCACGCAGCCCTGTGCTGTATATGCGCTGCATCCCAGCGAATATGGGATAGTTCGCTGTTGGATATTCATATCAGTGCCCGGTGACACATTCTACTGTAAAGTACTGTTTAATTTTCAGATGTTAAAGTCAAAGATTATTTTGTGAAGCAATTGTGTATTCAAGAGAACAAAATTGAAAATAAGACTACTTTCATATAGAACAGTTAAAATGATTTTTTGAAAGTGATTCGTCTGTCGATTCTGGGTCCCTTATCTTAGAAAGGATGTGCTGACGCTGGAGAGGGTTCAAAGGAGGCTGACAAAAATGATTCCAGGATTGAACGGCTTGTCATATGAAGAGCGTTTGATAGTTCTGGGCCTGTACTCACTGGCATTCAGAAGAATGAGGGGTGACCTCATTTAAACCTATCGAATGGTGAAAGGCCTTGATACTGGATGTGGAGAAGATGTTTCCTATGGTGGGAGAGTGGAAGATCGGAGGATACAGCCAGAGAAAGATGTACCAGTAGGCAGGTTCATTGGTCATGGTCAATTGTCCCATGATTAAGCTAGGGTTAATAAATGGGTTGCTAGGCAGTGCGGATCATTGAGCTGGTACCAGTCCCGTGCGGTACCTCTAAATAAATAAATTACTGCGTATCGTAACTAGTTGCATCAAGGCCTAGTATAGAAAGATCAATGCTCAGAAACGGAAGAGACTACAGAAAGTGGTGAATACGGTCAGTCCATCAGAAACAAAGTCCTCCCCACCTTGCGCATGTTTACCTGCAGTGCTGTCACAGGGAAACAGCGTCATCATCAAAGTCTTCCACAATCCAGGCCAAGCTTTCTTCTTGCTGATACCATTGGGCAGGAGCTATAGAAGCCTTGGGTCCAACACCACGAGGTTCAGGAACAGTTATTACCCTACAACCATCAAGCTCCTGAACCAGTGGGGGTAATATCACTCACCTCAGCTCTCAACTGATTCTCAGATTCACTCGCCAGGCTTCTTTACAACCTATGTTATCATTGTTATTGTTTACTTGCACAATTTGGTTTCTTTTGCAGATTGATTGTCTATCAGTCTTTGTTAATGTATTTTTTTGTAAATTCTAATATATTTCTTGAAAATGCCTGCAAGAAAATGAATCTCAAGGTAATAAATACTCAGTGGCCACTTTATTAGACTCACCTGTACACCTGCTCATCAATGCAAATATCTAATTAACTAATCATGTGGCAGCAACTCAATTCAAGAGATTCAGTTGCTGTTCAGACCAAATATCAAAACGGGGAAGAAATGTGATCTAAGTGACCTTGACCATGGAATGATTGCCGGTGTCAGATGGATGGTTTGAGTATTTCAGAAAGTATTGATCTCCTGGGACTTTCATGCACAACAGCATCTAGAGTTTACAGAGAATGGAGCAAAAAAAAAAGATCCAATGAGTGACAGTTCTGTGGGTGCAAACAATTTGTTAACGATAAAGGTTAGAGGAAAAACAGCCAGACTGATTCAAGCTGACAGGAAGGCAACAGTGACTTAAATACCCGTGCATTGTAACAGCAGAAGACCACAGTTATTAGGTTGCCATCTAAGTAGGTACAGGAGGTATGATAATATATACATACTTTGATAATAAATTTTACTTTGAACTTTGAAATTCAATGGATCCATATGAATTAAAATGTTTACCTAATACTGACCTTCCTTGTCATACTGCGTGTTTAATGGATTCCCTAATCTAAGAGGACAAGCTTAATCAGATAACAGTGGAGGGGTGCTATTATGCTCAAGAACCCAGAATGCTCACTCCCAGCTCACTTCTTGCCAAAGGTGCACCATCCTGTCAATCCCAAAAGGAAGCCTCAGAAACAACAAGAGAAAATAAAAGAAGTACGGCAGTCATCCACTGGCACCATTTCTCAAAGACACTACACCTGCAGTCAAGAAGAATAAGGGCTTCAGCCGCTTGGGAACTCAACCACTTGCATTTCCCCCTACAAGCTGCACACCATCCTGACTTGAAAACATGTCGCTGGTCCTTTATAGTTGCTGGGTCTAACACCAGAAACTTCCTACATGACAGCAGATGTTCAAAGAGCTGGTTCTCCATCACCTTCTCAAGCACATTCAATAAATGCTGGTCTTTCCAGACCGAGTGAATAGGTGTTGGTGGAGGTGAGGGGAGTGGGGGAGAGGATGATTGGCAGGCATGAAAATCCAGTGACACATGTCTTTGACATTTTTAATTTCTTTCCTCCCAGATTAACAATGACCTTCAGGTTTAAGATCATATTTAACATTCCTTGTACACTTTTTCCCCATAGTTTTATACCTTTCAATAGAAAAAATCATAGAAAATGCTATGAATAATTCTGAATGATTCATTATTTGATTTTTGAAGTAGAATCCTAAAGTGACAATCTCGTATTAGACTTGGCTCTTTTGAAGCAATTACAACAAATACTGATCATTCCAATTCTTTCCTTACTCCACTAATCCATTCTTATCCTAACATAGAAATCTTATCTCCTCTAAAACCTGGAATCTGTCATTACAACTTCTTCGAAGACCAGAGTCCATACTGAGCAAAGTATTACATATTATTATGAAGCACTATGATCCCCTTCCCTCAAGGAGACCCACGTTTAGACTCATAACAGAGAGAGAAAAGTTCCCTCTTTCTGTCAAATTTCTCTTGGCTATAAATGAATTATTTCCAAAAGCCCAAGAGTTGTTTGTACATTGCTAGTCGGCAGGTATAGCATTACTTTGAGTATACTGTAATCCACTAAAAAAAAATTCACTGGTCTAATAGTTCGTAAGATGTTAGCAGCTTGATTTTCCTTTTTTAGATCTCTCTGTCATCATGTCTATCCACGATTTTGGAGATTTCTCTTTCTGACAAGGTTTCCTATTCTGCTTTGGCAACAAACAATCTGTGCACATTCACACTCATTGATTAAGCCATGGAGTGGCCCCAGACTCATAACCTAAAGATGGTTACCGCCAGGGCCAGCAATGATGCTGTGAGAGTTGGGGATAGGCAAGACATTTCACTTTCAAAACTAGATATTGTTTGCTGAAGAAGATAGTCTTCCTTGTGGTCTACAAGGCACCTTCGTCCATGTAGTCCAAGCAGTGCAAAGGATTTACAGCAAAAATTAACAGTTCCAGAGTTAGGAAAGCATTTCAGTTTTTAGACCTTAGCACCTAGCACTAGACTGCAGCATACTTGTCAAAGCAAATGATGCATTATAATTAATATTCAGGCACAGTGCTAAAAAAAAACATCAATATTGCATTGCTCAATGCTCTAGACACTTCCACCATTACTTCCAGGGTTTCCACTCGTATGCATGCTACAACGTCTGAAACTCCTTCCAACACCGGCTTTCCCATGGATACAATCATGAAGGAAGGAAGATCTGGTGAGATTACTTTCCAAATTATAAGTGGGAAAATGTGGGAACATTGTGAGTGTGAGATCTGAACAGAACAAAGATGTCTTCAGTTGCTTGCGTGGAGAATATGAACTGATGTAGTAGAACAAAAGAAAGATTATAGAACTGAGTTTATACCGCTTCTTGCACAAATCATGCCCCAGATTAAAAACAAAACTGCGAGGTTACTGTCTAAACTTTTGAATCAACATTTTGGTCTTGTATCAACATTGAAATAACAGTGTTCAACGAAACAAGACTTTGCATAAATTAGTTTATGTTTTTGCTATGTGTTTTTTATTGCTTTGATCCAAAATATATTTCCAGCATTAGAAGTTTCAGACACTGAGAAGAATTTGCCAGCGATCTTTTTTGGAAAGTACATTGAGTAACTTGTTTTTTTCAAAGTTTCTCTGTTACTGATAAGTTATTGAAGGCTGGTTGTTTTATTCATTTTGGGACAGGTTCTTGCTATCTTTGATCTTACCATTCATTTCTCTGTCATTTCAGACCAATAACCAAGAGGAGAAAGTGTTACGGAAATTAAATGTCATAGTTGGTGAATGCTTCCCATATTTTATAGGTAGGTTAACCTGAATAGACCTTCAAGGTGAAGATAAGGTGCATAGTGGGCAGGATTATTTTGAATCCTGTTAAAGCCCCATCTTAATATGGAAACAAATCACAATCACAGAAATGTGTTCTACATTTTTATAGATTAAGGCTTCATTATTCTCATCATAATTGACTTTTTGCTTTAAGGACTCCATTGCCTATAATGAAGATTCTATCGGTCAAAATCAAAAACCTAATACGAAAGATCTGCAATAATGAACTTCTGCCATAAATCAATATACAAAATCATATCAATGATGTCTTCATTTCTCTCAGAGGTCATCCGAGTTCCTTTTTTATATGCAGTCTCTTTAATGCTCCCTTTCTAATTTGCAGTAGGGACATCCCACTTGGTTAATGGAATCTCCATAACCTTTGATGAAACTTTGAAAGCTCTAATTAATGCCTTAGAGAAGTCTGCTATTACAAATTGCTATTCATTCTAAAGCTACTTACCTGTCTGGCTGACACAAGGGATAGTTGCCAGGTAGAGTTGACACCTTTGCATTGACAACAATCTCCACATATTAAAATGTAGCTGTTGCATCGACTCATTTTATTTCATTTTGTATTTCTTTTCATTTACATGACATTAGAATGAACTTTAGAACAGAGGAACTTCCACTAAAGTGAGAAAGAACGTGGAGGTGGAATAAATTGCATTACTGTCAGAGATTCACTGAGCTTTGTTTCAGCAGGTAAGTAAATGCATAAAATTGAAATTCAAGGCCAATGTGTCTTTAATCTGCTTTCCCAATATACAAACTAAAATGGTTAGTTTAGCAGCGGCACTAGGAAGCAATTATACAAAGTGCATAACTTCATATTACAGTTTTCAGAAATATTTCTTCATCAATACTGTGTCCCAAGGTAGCTGAAGGAGTTACAGAAATGCAGGTCATTCATTTCTTCCTTTGTAACAGCATGAACAAAAGTTATAATGACTGGAAAAACCGCAACAAAACTATTGGACTGAGCGAGTGAGAAATCAATGCAGGATCAAACATCGCTATACTAGCATTAGTGAGGCATAACAAGATAGACAAAAACGTTACAGTGACATTGCTATCGCTTAACACATCTCATGTGCTGTAACCTCCATTGGCACAGCACTACTTTGGAAGAGATGACTGACACATTTGACAAGAATTTTTGATTCATTGAGAGGTGTGGATTAAGAATGGAAGTGTAGGGCTTGTGTAAACAGAAAACATACAGGTGAGGTTCATTCATGGAGCCCAAGAGGACAAATTCACAGTATTATATTCTTAATAGGAGTCTGTGCTTTAATTTTATCATGAAACTAGCTGACATATTGTAGAATGTATATTATATTCTCGAAAGCAAAAGTCTGTCAAAGCAGCATCATGCAAACAGAAGTACGAGATTAAAGCAACCAGAACACCTTTGTTTTATCTTAAGGAACCTGGTGTTATGTGTGGATCAGTTCAGATGGGTTTACTGCACCACAGAAATATGGTTTAATCCAGCTTACTTTTAGTAGCAACAATTAATCTAATTTTTAAAAAAATCTATCTGAGAGGTGTTTCAATGTTTTTCTGTGGGAGATATTAGTGTGTTTATGGGCTGTGATTCAGTTATACAAAGGCAAACAAGAAAAAAAAACCTTTCAAACAGTCACAAAGTTTGCAGGTGGCAAAAATGGAGATATAACTGTTTCAAGCACAACCTAACCAGTTCTGGGGGAGGTGGGACCGATATAAACAGGACAGTCTGCACCTGGGCTGGACTGGAACCAATGTCCTAGGGGGAGCGTTTGCTACTGCTGTTCAGGAGGCTTTAAACTAATGTGGCAGGGAGATGGGAACAAGTGCAGAGAGACAGAGGGGTGTAAAGTGAGGGTAAAAGCAAAAAAGTAGTAAGGTGAAAAGTAAAAGTGGCAGGCAGGCAAATCCAGGGCAAAAAACAAAAAGAGCCACTTTTCAACATAATTGTATAAGGGCTAAGAGTGTTGTAAAAACAAGCCTGAAGGCTTTGTGTGTCAATGTGAGGAGCATTCGTAACAAGGTGGATGAATTGAATGTGCAGGTAGTTATTAATGAATATAATATAGTTGGGATCATAGAGACATGGCTCCAGGGTGACCAAGGATGGGAGCTCAACATCCAGGGATATTCAATATTCAGGAGGGGTAGACAGAAAAGAAAAGGAGGTGGGGTAGCATTGCTGGTTAGAGAGGAGATTATCGCAATAGAAAGGAAGGACATTAGCCTGGAGGATGTGGAATCGATATGGGTAGAGCTGCATAACACTAAGGGGCAGAAAACACTGGTGGGAGTTGTGTACAGGCCACCTAACAGTAGTAGTGAGGTTGGGAATGGCACTAAACAGGAAATTAGAAATGTGTGCAATAAAGGAACAGTAGTTATAATGGGTGACTTCAATCTACATATAGATTGGGTGAACCAAATTGGTAAGGCTGCTGAGGAAGAGGATTTCTTGGAATGCATGCGGGTTGATTTTCTGAACCAACATGTTGAGGAACCAACTAGAGAGCAGGCCGTTCTAGATTGGGTATTGAGCAATGAGGAAGGGTTAGTTAGCAATCTTGTCCTGCGAGGCCCCTTGGGTAAGAGTGTCCATAATATGGTGGAATTCTTCATTAAGATGGAGAGTGACATAGTTAATTCAGAAACAAAGGTTCTGAACTTAAAAAAGGGTAACTTTGAAGGTATGAGACGTGAATTAGCTGAGATAGACTGGCAAATGATACTTAAAGGGCTGACGGTGGATATGCAATGGCAAGCATTTAAAGATCGCATGGATGAATTACAACAATTGTTCATCCCAGTTTGGCAAAAGAATAAACCAGGGAAGGTAGTGCACCCATGGCTGACAAGGGAAATTAGGGATAGTATCAAGTCCAAAGAAGAAACATATAAATTAGCTAAAAAAAAAAGCAGCACACCTGAGGACTGGGAGAAATTCAGAGACCAGCAGAGGAGGACAAAGGGCTTAATTAGGAAAGGGAAAAAAGATTATGAGAGCAAACTGGCAGGGAATATAAAAACTGACTGTAAAAGCTTTTATAGATACGTGGAAAAAAAAGATTAGTCAAGACAAAGGTCCTTTACAGTCAGAAACAGGTGAATTGATTATAGGGAACAAAGACATGGCAAGCCAATTGAATAACTACTTTGGTTCTGTCTTCACTAAGGAGGACATAAATAATCTTCCGGAAATAGTAGGGGACTGAGGGTCTAGTGAGATGGAGGAACTGAGGGAAATACATGTTAGTAAGGAAGTGGTGTTAGGTAAATTGATGGGATTAAAGGCAGATAAATCCCCAGGGCCAGATGGTCTGCATCCCAGAGTGCTTAAGGAAGTAGCCCAAGAAATAGTGGATGCATAAGTGATAATTTTTCAAAACTCTTTAGATTCTGGATTAGTTCCTGAGGATTGGAGGGTGGCTAATGTAACCCCACTTTTTAAAAAAGGAGTGAGAAAGAAACCAAGGAATTATAGACCAGTTAGTCTGACATTTGTGGTGGGGAAATGCTGGAGTCGGTTATCAAAGATGTGATAACAGCACATTTGGAAAGAGGTGAAATCATTGGACAAAGTCAGCATGGATTTGTGAAAGGAAAATCATGTCTGATGAATCTTATAGAATTTTTTGAAGATGTAACTAGTAGAGTGGATAGGGGAGAGCCTAGGAGAGGTTAGGTGAGTGGGAAAATTCATGGCAGATGCAATTTAATGTGGATAAATGTGAGGTTATCCACGTTGGTTGCAAGAACAGGAAAACAGATTATTATCTGAACGGTGGCTGATTAGGAAAAGGGGAGATGCAACAAGACCTGAGTGTCATTGTGCAGTAGTCATTGAAGGTGGGCATGCAGGTACAGCAGACGGTGAAAAAGGCAAATGGTATGTTGGCATTCATAGCAAAAGGATTTGAGTACAAGAGCAGGGAGGTTCTACTGCAGTTGTACAAGGCGTTGGTGAGACTGCACCTAGAATATTGTGTGCAGTTTTGGTCCCCTAATCTGAGGAAAGACATTCTTGCCATAGAGGGAGTACAGAGAAGGTTCACCAGATGGATTCCTGGGATGGCAGGACTTTCATATGAAGAAAGATTGGATTGACTAGGGTCACTAGGCTTATACTCACTAGAATTTAGAAGACTGAGGGGGGATCTTATTGAAACGTTCACAATTCTAAAGGGATTGGACAAGCTAGATACAGGAAGATTGTTTTCGATGTTGGGGAAGTCCAGAATGAGGGGTCACAGTTTAAGGATAAAAGGGAAGCCTTTTAGGACCGAGATGAGGGAAAACTTCACAGAGAGAGTGGTGAATCTGTGGAATTCTCTGCCGCAGGAAACAGTTGAGGCTGGTTCATTGGCTATATTTAAGAGGAAGTTAGATATGGCCCGTGTGGCTAAAGGGATCGGGGGTATGGAGAGAAAGCAGGTACACGGTTCTGAGTTGGATGATCAGCCACGATCATACTGAGTGGCGGTGCAGGCTCAAAGGGCCGAATGGCCTACTCTTGCACCTATTTTCTATGTTTCTACAACGTAAGAGAACAAAATGTAAACTTCAGGTTGCTTCAGTCACTAAACATCTGACAGCTAAATTCGATGCGTATTGCTGAAAGGATTTGCAAAAGAGGTACTAAAATATTTCAGATGCTTGAAATCAGATATTGAAATCTGTTCAAATCGACATTCATTGACATGAAACATGAGCTCTTTTTCTTTCTTCAAAGAAGTAAATACAGACAGGAGTACAGACAGGTTTATGGACAGGAGAAACGTAGAGGGAATTGAACCTAATAAAGCAAACGGGGCCGCACAGGAAGACACCTTGACCAGTTCAAAGATCAAAGTAAATTTATTATCAAAGTACACTTATGTCACCATATACTTCCCTGGGTTCCATTTTCTTGTGGACTTTCACAGTAAATACAAAGGAATACAACAGAACAATTAAAAACTGTCCATAACAATGTAGTTGGGGCTGAGACCCTGTTTCCAAGCTGTAAACTCTATGACTCTCTTTCCAATATATTCTATTATACTTCAATTACTATTCGAGTGTGGCTCAGCTCAAGTGAAGCTCATTCAGGAATTGATAATGCAATTTGTGGCTGAACTATTCATAGCAAAATCTTGCATTAGAATCGGCATAAAGCAAACATCAAAAGAGGCCAAGGTCTTCGTAGTTTATATCCCAGATCCCACTTAGCAAATACTCTGAGTTACTGACCATCAAGAATGTAAACGCTTGCCTCTTCCATCAATCCCACACCACCATACCCATGGAACTTTGTCATAGATAATTCTGTAATGGATCATAGTGAGAAAAGGTTTATACAGTCCAGAAGTTGAATTCTAAGATAAAGACTGCAATGAGGAGGGATAACTGCATCATGGAGTGTTAGTTGATGCTGTTCTCTGAAAGGCAGCAACCCTCCTCCCAGCACAACCACCTGATGGGGGCAACTGCTGTTTCACGTGGACAATTTCACCTACACCAAGGAGCCAAAATGTACAAGTGGGTCCTCACAGAGCTGATTAGGGATGTGCTTCAACATCTACAGCTGCTCCACTGGAAGTCAGAGGCCTCCCTCTACAATGAGAGCTGCATGGTAGGCTAAGGCTGTCGAGGGAGAGGCACAGATGTAGGGGCAAAATGAAAGATCGCACAGAGTTGGTGTTTAAAATAATGGCAGAGTTATTTTAAAAAATGGTGGTGTGCTCCAGGAGACCAACTAAAGCTGGTCTACCTCAGCATGAAATCGGTACCGCATTTTAAATTCTCAGTTGATGAGACTACCAGTAAAACTACTTTTTGATAACGGAATAGTGGCTACAGCAAGACTTAATTAACAGACCTGGTCCCAATTACAGAATAAAATTATTATCCACAGGTCTAACAGTAACTTCAATTTTTTATTACAATAATGGGTGCACTTTGTAACAAAATTAGCGAAGATCCTGAAACTTAAGGGTCTTCACCGTTCCATTCCATGTCTCTAGTTTTGACTATGATTCATTGTTACCACACTAGCACAATCCATATCTCCAATTATTCATTATTCTTTGCTCTACAACAGCAGATGGTTAGATATTTTGAAGCAGGCAGACTGTTGTCTCCACTGCTGGTTCTGATAAGAGAAAGGGAAAGTAACTCAGCTTAACTTGTTCCGAGAGAAATCAACGTTCTCTCTTACTCAGTTGTGCTGGATTAAACTGTAAAATGTCGCCCTGGCTCTATCTAGGAAAGAACCACGAAACTTGGCACGGCATTTCCTGTGATATCTGCAAATTATAAGAACACGTGCAGAGTGCATCTAGGCATCAAATGAGGGTTCCATATGAATTGAGATCATAATCTCTCTACTGTGCATACATCTAGTTCAGAGAGTGAACATCATTAGCTTCACCAATGCGGCATCCAGTAAGACTTGAGTCATAGATGTGTGTGTGTGTGTGTGTGTGTGTGTGTGTGTGTGAGTGTACCGAAGATGCATTTTGGTACTAAATCCATATGAACAAAACCACTATTGTGCCACATTTCTCACCCTCCATGCTTGAGCTTTGATGGCCCATTACTCATCCACTTCTCCCAAACATTTTAACACTCGTGTATAAGGTGAAGGAACAGCTGCTTGGAAGTCAGTCAGAGAACAAATTGTGGTGTGAAATGCATATCTAAAGTTCAGTCATTGGCAGGATTTATGCAGACCTAACTGCTTTAACAAAAACTCAATACCTTTGAGTAATGAGAATCAAGATTATTTGCATTTTGAGAAGGCTCAAAGATTAAACCTGCCAACTATCAAAATTTGCAGATCTCTAATAAAGAACTAGAAATAAAAATGTAAACCGAACACAACTTTTCCTAACCACCAGTCTATTGGAAAGATAGATATAACCCACATTATCAATGAAACATGATTATGGCTTTCAAACATGATGCAAATCAACAAAATATATTGACAAAATACAGCACCAATGTTGTTACATATATTACTAATTATACTTACTCCCAATTTCTTGAGCAGCAGCCTTACGTAGAAAATTATTTTTGCTGATGTCTTGTCAAAGAGTCTAAAATTAGTCAGAAGTGGAGCCGTCTGATGTTAAGACCAGAACCTTTATGTTGTATTATTCATGAATATGAAGAACTTTTTGGGGGGAAAGAAGTGAAATGTTCATCTGCCTTTGTTGCTGTGGTTGCAATAGCTGTTTCCTTGCCAACTAAGCTTGCAGTGAGTGCGGAAAAAAAATGCAGTGCACATCAAGACATTTTGACCTTCGATTCATCTGCACCACCATTTGTCAACTGAACTGAATCAAAACTTGAAGTGCTTTAAATTAAAGGCTTTCCAAATGTATCCAAAATGGCGCAAGATGGATCTACACTTACCTATATCCCTTGCCTTATTGATTTCTGAAACGCTGAGGGAAAAGAAGCACAAACAAGCAGGCCTCGGCTCAGTGAACAATCTCAGAGACGTTGCTAATTGTTCAGTGATTATGAGTTCAAAAAGACCATGAGGGCTCTGGGAACAGCAATTAGCAAAAAAATATTACAGCTTGCTTTTGCTCTACCTTTAGAATTGATTTGTAGATCTACCTACCAGTCTTCTCATATATTATCTACTCAGAAGATAAATGCTAGCAAGTCCAAGGAAATTTCTTCCTAATGAGGTAAAACTTCTGCTGCCCTTGGACTATGATACTAGTTTCTGTCCTTTGCTGGGATGCTGGTTTTCTGCTTTTTAGCAATGCCCTGGGCAATGCAAGTCTTCGTCCTACACCAGTATCTAATTGCACTGACAGAATGGTTTTGACAGCTGGCAAAGACCCATCCTGGGCTCACCAGCTATCAATCATGCCACCTATATTGAATGTCTTTGACACGAACTAAAATTCAAAATCGTTCAGGACCAGTCAATAATTTGAAGTGTTAAAAAATCTTATATATATATCTTAACCGGTCATTACAAGGTGTAAAAATATTAGCATATGCAGAAATAAATGAAAATCTAAGAATTAAACTCACTAAACACTTACTTCTTACCAGCATCTGACTTCTCTCATTTATTTAAATAGGCCTATGTACTTGTACCAGGATAACTTGGTACAGATTCAATAGCCATATTCTTCAAATGCAGAACTAGGGAATCTATGGATGGTTCTGCTGCTCAATTGGACTCCACAAGGAGTCCAAAAGGACAGTAAAGAACTTTCACAGCCAACATTCAGTTAAGCAGACATTCCACTATAGAGTCCCCTTGCATCTTCCTAACCTCTGAGCATATCTGCTGGAAATTCAGTGTGCATTGCAGTGGAGAATGTCTCAATCTGTCCCCTCCTCATCCGTGTTTAGCACAAGCTATTGATGGTGCAGAACTTACTTGAAAAGTGAATCTACAACACTGAATTTGATTTACATCATATTACCACTGAGAAATTATGTCATGCTCATAAAACGCTTCAACATTTGCATTATTATTTTCTGAGACATTTGCATCTTTTTATTAACATTCTTGCTGAGCATAAATTCTGAGCATCATTAGGTTAGGATTACTAGCCCAGCACCATATCCACAAAATAAGATTTCAAGGCTGGAGACAGAGATACAACAATAAGAAGCTATCTTATAGCCAACATTCTCTTCTAGCACACATTCCTGCTCTAATCTTTTAAAGATGTTTTATCCATCTTACAGCAATATACTTCAAGTGGTTAATATTTCAGAAGTTCATTGCACTTTTGATAATATCCAGTTAATGCATGCACATACATAATGCAGTCAACACTTACGTAATTACCAACTAGCTACAGAAAACAAAATTGCCTATCTTTTGTTGCCTTCCTCACTGAGGTGATCTACAGATTTACCTTATTTTTGGAAACAATTTTTTCTCTGTAATATAGCCAGAAGTAAAACCTCAATTTCTTTCCACTTTCAAAGCAAATTTACTCAATCATGTCATTAAGCCTAACTGACAATATATTGCAGAATTTTGTTATGGCAAAGGGCTTACTCTACGATGAAAATATCAGCTTAGATACAATCAATGTAAGGAGGCTGGACTGCTTCAGTTTTCTATTTGAATGCATTTTTTACTTCTCAGGCAATAATCCGAAGAGAAATCCTAAAGAGCTCTCTTGTTGACATCAAATTTTAGATTATATTAAATGGTACAGTGAGCGACATTCATTGCCTTAGCTATTATAAGGAATTGCCCATCTCTCTGTACAACCATCCCCACATTCTGCTATAGTTATTGGATTTTCTTTCTGTGAAAACAACCTTCCACAGCAGACACAAATGGCAAAGAGCAAAAGGTTAAAAGTTGCTGTCAATCAGCACGAGTGCTGCAACAATGCAGGGAGCTCCCTGAGCAGAGCTCCCACAGTGCAACTCCCAGAGCAACACACATCTCCGAGATGTAGTGAAGACCTGACATTGTAGCACAGCATGATTGGTTGAGTTGACATGGATTGACCCTTCATTTATAGGTCAGCATCAGAAAGGAGTTTAAGTATTAAATTAGCTTGCTATCGTACCTGCTTATAATAAAAATGAGGACTTGTCACCGAATACATTAATAGACTTTTGCTTGGTGTCCTTTACAGCAAGGTGAAACTTAAATGCAATTTTTTATTTACCAAAATGAATACTTTATTTGGAGACTCTGTACATTCTTTATACTTCAGTAGAATAGCAAAGGAAGGAAAGCTTAATCAGAGTAATTTCCAGGCAAGTCATTTATTCATCAGTTATTGAAGATTATTCAGTGTATTTCATTTTAAATTACTTACCAACTAGCATTTAACACATTTGAAGCCAACTCATATACCCAATTAAGAAAAACTAAGAATCAGCAATATGCACAGAAACACTTCCAACATACTAAGCTTTAGAAAGGATTTGCAAGTTATTTCCAATCCAGTCAGTAACATCAGACAAATTAGCTGCACAATGGTGGACAAAATGAGAATAGTTTTTGATGTAATCACTCACTTAAAATGTGTGAAGTCCCTGATTCAATAAAAATGTGTATATCTTCACATTCTATAAACAGTCCAACTAAACGGTCAATAAGATTGGAAATTCCGCAGGAGCAACAAAGCGGGAAATTAAAAGCAGGATTTAAAATTCACACTTTAATCATTTTTATAGAAACCAACATAGGCTATAGATACATGATCATTGTAGGTGAGGCAACCAAAAAGAAGTTAAATTAAAGTTAAAGTTGTGTCATTTTAAGTTCATCAAGAAGTATTAAGCCTATATTTGTTGAATTCGTTTTTTCCGGGCCAGAGAAGTTCTTCAAAGTTCAAAAGTTCAAAGTAAATTTATTATCAAAGTACAAACATGTCACCATATACAAACTTGAGATTCATTTTCTTGCAGGCACACTCAATAATTCCAATAACCATAATGGAATCAATGAAAGACCGCACCAGCTTTTGAGTTAGTGTTGAGTGAGTGACTGGCGATCAGTGTACAAAAAACAACAAACTGTGCAAATACAAAAAAAAAATTTTAAAAATAGATAGATAGATAAATAAATAAGCAAGCAAGCAAGCAATAAATATCTAGCGTATGAGATGAAGAGTCCTTAAGTGAGACCATAGGTTGTGGGAACAGTTCAGTGATGGGGCAAGTGAAGCTACCCCTCTGGTTCAAGGGTCTGATGGGTGAGGTGTAATAACTGTTCCTGAACCTGGTTGTGTGAGTCCAGAGGCTCCTGTACCTTCTTTCTGATGACCACAGTGAGAAGAGAGCATGTTCTGGTTGGTGGAGTCCCTAATGATGGACTCTGCTTTTCTGCAACAATGTTCCATGTAGATGGACTTAGTGGCGGAGATGGTTTTACCCATAATGGATTGGGCCAAATCCACTACTTTTTGTAGGATTTTAATTTCAAGGGCATTGGTTCAACAATAAGCAAAATGTTGGCCCTTTTCCGCCTTGTTCAAGGTTAACAATTTTGTAGTGAGCCATCCTGAGCACACAGGGCATAAAGTAGTTCTCATCAAATCAGTTTTCTTAGGTGACTGCATATGCAAATACTACATCTGTACACCCTGTGAAGGATCAGAAAACAAGTGGATTGCTGAATATTCACATTCAATTGCATGTTGACATTGTTGCCAAATTACAAAGTGTTGATGGGGTAAACTGGCAATTTCATTATCATTGCACCCACAGATCCCAAACCAATATCTTTTTGTTTAGTTCTAACTGATAGCCATTTTACTGTGTAACAAAAACAACATTTTTAAAAAAATAAATGATTGTCAATCCTTTTTCTCCCCTTTGGTAAACAAACATAAAACTGATATAAATCATCACGATGGCTATTACTGTATCACCATTAAATGACATTATTATCAATGTGACTCATGACTTTTCTCCCTTCAAACAGGATTACGGTATTTTATCATGAAGTTGATGTCTCTTCCATAAAACTACAACAATAAGGGAGATTACAGAGCAGTTTTCTGTTCTGAAGTAACAAGACTGAATCACTAACTGCAATCTATTGATTAAACAAGAGTGTTTGCATGCTGTAAGCCACCATACGACATTTATGGTCTTGGCAGCAGATATATTGCAGGTTTAAAAGTTATTTCATCAACTGCAGATTTAAAACCTATTAAGCCTACTGTGTATGCATTTCTACAAGCATCATTTTTAGTATATTCGCCAGACAAGAGGTTGACTTCAGAACTGGATTCTAATATTTCACCCTGATATTCCACAGAGGGAACCTGTCTTTTTCTCTATCTCATCAATTTGCCCCAAAGCCTTGAAGAAAATTTCCAGCTTAGGCAGAGCGAGTGAATATCTCCCATTTTAAGTGCTGAAAGGATAATAACTCCCTTCCCATTGTTCCAGTAATCCTCAAATTTGAGGTTATTTTTGGGGTAAGAGAAAGGCTGATTTTCCTTTAAGGGACTTCTGCAATCTCCTTTTCACCTATGCATTACGTATACGGAGGATCACAGATGGTCACCTTCACATGACTTGTGTACCAGAATGGTCCTTAGCACTCCTGAGGCCCTGATATTACATGAAGGGTGACCTTGACCAGGAACAGGAAACTCTTCTAGACAAACTAATTTTGGCTGATGCTGGGCAGAGGCCTTGTCCCAAGAATGTCTTTGACAGGTTTTGATAGGTAGCAAGCCTCGAAATATGAGGCTTTCTAAACAGCTTTTAACTGCCTGCATTATTAACAGATCTTTCAAAACTAACAAAGTTAATGTACATATTAAAAATCAAAATGAATTAAGTATTAATTATTATAAACCATGAAGTAAAATCAAATTACTGTGGAAAAAACAACCTGACCTTTCCCTCCCACAGATCAAGAATCCCTAGTGAAATGAAGGGAATCTCTAAGTTCTGGCCAAACCTAAGCTGCAGGTCGGGAAAAGCATTTCACCAAGGTCAGCTTCTGCTGCTGGGCTCTGTGTGCAGCGTGGCGAGTGAGTTTAATAATGGATACAGCTGCTGGTTTGCACACATCTGGGGGTTGCATCCATCTGGACAACAGAGCACCAGCAGTTCCCCTCAGCTGTCATCAGGAAAATTAGCTCCCATTGAAAGTATTGCAAAGCCTTATGAAAGGTGGAAAACAATTGAACATATTGTATTTTTTCATAATAGGCTGTCACATCACACAAGCATAATGAACTTATGTCGTTTGTGAGGCATATCCTTTTGTGTCAAGACTTATTACCTTTAATTATCTTAATTAAGTCTTTTTTTTAGCCTTCTTGAAGAAGTAATCTTTTTACCAAACTATTTAATTTTTTTTTATCAACAGATATTTAAAGTGGAACCTTGCTTTGAATGATTTTATAATCTGTACTGAGAATATTAGGGATAATTTTAAGCCTATCCAGACTTGGGGTACGTGATTGTATAGGTATGCTTTACAGATCTTATTTTCCACCAGCATCAACGCAGAGGAAATTGGGCGAAGAGTTAAAATGGTATTCCACCATATCCCACAAATTTCTCAAAATTAACCACATCATGACCGTGCTTTCTCTTTCTGCTTAGTTGTTCGAAGAAGAATGTCATCATAATTTTACCCACTCTATCGGCTAAGCCAACATTATGATATTTAATGCTTTTGACTTCATGTTAATGTGTCCTTCATGTTAATGTATATGGAGGGCAATGTTCACTTCTGCTTAATTATGTCACATTACATATATGGAAAAAAGAACACATCAACCTATAATGCCTGAACAAACATTAAATTACAAAATGAGATAAAATAACTGAAGAAAAACTGACAGAAATATTTGAACATTAAATGCATTCGATTTTGCCAAATTCCAACCCTTAGTGTAAATCTTAGAATTTTGAATTGATAACAGATCCAAGTTTAAATAGGAAAGGTCTAAACTAATCCATGCTTTCAATTTCAGTTTTGACCCAGAAATTGAATACTAATTTTTTTGATCTCCCATAACTAAAAGCAGTAGACTTTGCTCTTCCATGCAGGCGGCAATTGAGTGTGAAAGTCTAAGACAATAGCATTGAAAATCAGAAAACTAATGTTTAGGACATGCATTTTGGTGTAATTGCAATTATATTTTTGCTCAGTCTGACACTATTTTTACTATCTGTCATATTGCCTCAGTCAACATTCCATAAGGGCAAAGATAACGGTGACCTTGACTTGCAGTGAATATTTCTCAACTAAAAATGTAGGACTTCCTCTATTTGGGTGTCACCTTAATTTATGAGACAAATGCAATGTAGGTATGATCTTGTGTGATAACCCAATTTAGTTCTATGCATTTTTCTCAGAGTTGCTAAATTTACTTGAGTATCTGTTAAACTGCAATTAAACCGGGGTCAACCTCTTCTTGCACTGCTTTGCAATTTTCCAGATACCATATTAAAGCCTGTCATTTGACAGGTTTCTTAATGTCATAGCACCTCCCCCACAACCCACCTCCAACCCCTTTCCCAAATGAGCTCTGTGTTCTGGGCTGAACAAATTCTGCAGAGGTTGCTGTCCCATGCAGAGACCTTGCTGATTTGTATAGCTAGTATGACCCTGGCTGTTGTGTCAATCAACTGAGTTGCACTTAATCCTACTAAGCTCCCATTTTATTTGATGTCCTTTTCTGTTTCCATAAATTTAAATATTGTGGCTGTAACTCATTTTCAGTCTATAATCTGGATTTTCTGATCAATGCCAATTTAACATTCGTGGTAACCAGCAAGATAAATAAACAGATAAATCTTAAGTGCATTTTTGCTGCACTTTTCATTAAATCAGGACCTACCACAGATCTTCAGTCACGATGAAGAGTCTCGGACTGAAACCTCAATTCTTTATTCTTTTTCATAAATGCTGCCTGACCTGCTAAGTTCGTCCAACATTTTGTGTGCGTTACTCTGGATTTCCAGCATCTGCAGGATCTCTTGTGTTTATGATGTGCCACAAATCTGTATGCCTAAATCAACACTACTTAAGTGCTATCATCGTTATTCTCTATTAAGTTGGGTTACTGCTACAATTCAAAAAATAATCACCTTCGGAATGAAGTTTAAATTATCCATCTGGACTTTCTTTTATGCTTTGACTGTTTTATCTACCTCCTTGTACTGCGTGGCTAAGCTCTACTGTCTATGTATTCTTCTACTTGCTCCCTGACAACTTATTATAGCTCACCCTGCTGTCCTTGTAATGCTATTAAGTAATTTGCTGTATGCACCCTTCACTATTGCCTCAAGTACTCCCCCTCAGCTCCCTGTTTGGAGTTTGCAAAGAAAAGACACATGTGCATGTTCCTTTAATGAATTCACTCCCAGCATTTGGAGAGGCAGGTGGGTCAGGATATGCAGTGAATTTTGAAATCTACACTTCAAATGTAGTTAATTGATGGTAAGCTTTAGATCCCAGCTTCAAATAAAACTGGAAGAAAGATGAACAAAGAAAAAATAATTAACATACACAGAAACAAGTAATTACTTTTCAATTAGGAAGCACACACATATGCTGAGCAAATATTAAAACATTATATTGGTACTGCATAACGGTTCCCTATTTCTGTACTCTTTGGCATGAGTTCCATCGGAACATAATACTGAAGTGTTGGAGATCTACAAAAAAGACAGCTTATATTTTTTAAAGAATAGTTCGTTCTCATACTGTGCTCAATATCTTAAAAAAAAGACATATTATAGCAAGTATGTGAATCACGGGACTATAATTTTGAGTAATACCCTCGCAAAAGGTTACAGTACCCTGCTGAGAGTCATCTAATCCAACTAACAGTACTCCATGTCCAGTCTAACTTCAGCAGAGTCACAATGGCTTGACTTTTATCAGCTCTGTTCCTTTCTAAAATAAAGCAAGCCATGATGTATGGAAGAGACACAAAGGAACACATTACGAGCAATCTTCCAATCACTGGCTTAAGATGACATTCACAAATGATAGGAGCTCCATTCTCAACACAGCTTTTGAACCCTTGTTGGTTATTCACCTACACACGTTTTTTGTATGAAGTCAAAAATTCAGGCAAGTTAACTTGTATGTTTGAGTAGGTATGTGTCAGTTCTTAAATATGGCCCAATCCAAGAACAACTTCTCCGTCAATAGCAATTTTTTGTTTTTATTGTTGCACCCCTTACTTGTGGCACCACTATTCAGTATGTGGATTTTGTGACTCCAGTGCTTACAATATTAAGTTTTCAAATGAAACTGAGCTTTAAAATAACCCTTTATTTTAAATCTAATGCCATATTGTTAAATTGCAGAATTCTTCCTCCAATAAGAAGTCACAAAAATGCAACTCAGAAATAAACTTCAGTGCCAATAAAATACGAGTTAAGTTTTAAATAATGTTAGTGAGGTAAGCTGTCAGGAGAATGTGAAAGAAGTGTTCTGGAGGTACATGAATTGTGTCTGTCTCTGACTTTAGAGTTCAGAATTAAGGTTATTTCAGTGAATGTGTTGCTGCAAACTCAGTCATTCAGAGGGCTGACTTGGTTTTGTGGGAATTCTCCTTTCATAGGTCCTGCTTCATTTCCACATTTCTGTCACCGCAGACCACAGAGTGCACAGCAAAGTTGTGTATCAGCTGTCATGAAGCATTGCATGGGAGGTCATTCGAATCAAAACTACTGTCTTTCATCTGACAGTTCAAACCTTCCCACACTTTGCTCAAAGTATAAAATCTCTCTGCCTGGAATCTCTTCTAACAAATGTTAACTGTCTCCCAGGAACTGACTAATTCCTGACTTATAAAAAGACCTTTATTGATCCGTATCTTATTATCTAATTCTTCACAGATTAATAAATCAATATTATCCTCCTCTCCCACTCCAGCCATAGAATAGTTTGGTAGTGAAATAAGGTGACGGAGCCTGCTGCACTGAAACAGTCAATGATCATGAAAACACATGATAAAAGCAACAACTCAACATGAAACTCAAACAGTCATCTATGTTAGTTCAGCAAAATTTTCAAATAATGATTGAATTTACATTGGCTCATTGTACAGGGAATTTCAATTGTAGCTTTAATGAAACCTGAATTTGTAATGTTCACGAGTAACTTCTGTGTCTAGCAATAGTGCCAATTTCTTCCTATCTCAGAAACCATCCATAAAAAATTCAAACATCTTGTGTTGCTTCACCAAATTCCAAAACCGGGAAATAACCAAAGAGGTGAACAAACTCTTCCTGGGCTTCCATCTGGGTACAGGTATCGATTTTAACCAGTTTCAATGACATTCTCTGCCATCCTAATCAGGGATGATGCTTAGGCATTTCTACTCCCGTAGAATATTTAGCTCCTTTGTCTGCCACTTCTGATTGGCTAGTTAATCTTCAAAATAGTCACGCAGGGAAAGTGCTAAATCCTTTTCTTTTTAACCAAAGAGTTATGTAGAAGGCCTTAGATGAAGTACCACACATGTGGCTGCTAAACAAGATATGAGCCTGTGGTAGTGAAATAAGGGGATGGGAAAGATATAAAATTGGCTGATGGGCAGGAGACAATGGGAATAAAGGAGGCCTTTTCTAGCAGGCTGCCAGTGAACAAAGGTGTTCTGTAAAGGTCAGTGTTGGGACTGCTTCTTTTCATGTTATATTTCAATGATTTGAATGACAGAACTGGCAGCTTTGTGGCCAAATTTACAGATGGTAAGTGGAGGGGCAGGTAGTGTTGAGGAAGCAGGGAGTCTGCAGAAGATCTTCAACAGATTAGGAGAAATGGCAAAGAAATAACAGATGAAATATACTGTAGGGAAGTGGATGGTCATGTACTTTGGTGGAAGGAATAATGGTGAGAAAATGGAGAGAAAGTTCAAAACCCTGAGGTGCAAAGGTGCAATTCAAGAGTCCTTGTGCAGGTTTCCCTAAAGGTTAATTACCAGGTTGAATTGGTGGTAAGAAAGGCAAATACAATGTTAGCATTCAGTTTGGGAGGATTAGAATATAAAAGCAAGGATGTAATGCTGAAGCTTTGTAAGACATTGATCAGACTGCACTTGGAGTATTGTGATCAGTTTTGGGATGCTTATCTAAAAAAGGCTTTTCTGAGATTGGGTAGGGTCCAGTGGGTGATAACAAGAATGATCCCGGGAATGTAAGGGTTAATGTGCGAGGAGCGTTTGATGGCTCTAGGCCTGTACTCATTGGAGTTTAGAATAATAGGGGGTTCTTATTGAAACCTATCGTATATATTGAGATAAAATAGATGTGAAAAGAATGATTCCTTGAGTAGGTGAGTCTAGGACTAAAGGGCACAGCCTTGGAATAGAGGGATGTCCCATTAGAACAGAGATGAGGAGAAATTTCTTTAGCCAGAGGGTAATGAATCTTGGAACTCATTGCCACAGACAGCTTTGGAGGCCAAGTCATTGAATATATTTAAAGTGGAGATTGAAAGCTTCTTGATTTGTAAGGGCATCAAAGTTTATGTGGAAAAGACAGGAGCATGGGATTGAGAAGGACAATAAATCAGCCAGGATGGAATGTCAGAGCAGAGTCAAAGGCTGAATGGCCAAATTCATTTCCTATGTCTTATGGACTTTAAATGTTGATATTTGATACCGATCAGCAACTTGAGAGGACAGTAGCTGAACAATGGCATTTCTCAACTTCACTCAATCACTGAGTACTTTGATAGGTTTCTAGACATCTTTGAAGTGGACTGAATCACATGTCTTTGTCCCAAATTCTCATAACAACTTGAGAAGATTAGAGTAGTTGGTTTAGTTTTACAGAAGAGAAACAAGAACAGACAAATCTTGAAATTTATATCTGGCCTTTTGCTGTACATCAGAGTCTCTAACTCATGTTGAGGACCCAGTATGAATCTACATGGGCTTTTGATGAATAGGTGGTCTGAAACTGACCCCCTTTATAAGTCTATTAATATATACTCAGTGGTTATTTTATAAGGTACCTCCTTTACTTAATAAACTGGCCCCTGTGTGTATATCCTTTCAGATGATTTTTCATTTGAGTTGGCAAGGCAGCTGAATTCAACTGAGAACAAAAATCCCATAGCTGATGGAATCACTGGGCACAACATAAAGAGAGACTTCAGCTGGTCTGAGAATGTGTTCTTGCTACTCACATCCTTCTGGACACGTGCTTCTGTATCTATAATGGATAAATATAAATAAAGAGCCTTAGCAATGCCGGGCAACATCCTGGCTGGTAAATAATCCAAGTAACTTTAGTTGCCTATCTCATGTGATGTTCTCTGAGTGTTACCTTTTGAATATTCATTAAGAGATTGAAAACCTTAATGAAGCATTTATATTTCTGATTTATCTTTGTTCAGATTCGTAAAGATTGGAAGACTTTGCATTCTTGACTCACCAGTTACGAGGATGCTTTGTGGAATTCGATTAGGTAACGTAATGAGTTTAATCGATGGTCTGTACAGAAAAGATTCTGACCTCATGTCAGATCAGCCAATAATAAATGTAAACAGCATACCCTAATAGATCTTTTTGAATCAATTTACCAGACAGCTTTTATTCAAAAAGTTAAGTGCCATTGCTTTCGTGGAAAGGGAAGAACCCAAATTTGAGAGTCCATGAAAATGGGCACAAGAATCACTGTGTGCTATTAACCAGCTATTCTGCAATATAATGCAGGCAACACCAACATTGTGCTGCTTGATAATTATAATGATTATAGCATCTAATTGCACAGTTTGTTGCTTGAATATTCCAGCAGAGAGTCAATAAGATGACTAACTGGCACCAGGTAATACTAGCCTTCACTGCTTAAAGGCATCGCCAATGACCTGTGCACGTTGGTGAAAGGGCCAACCTAGTTGAGAATGCACAGAAATCAGATAAGGACTACAAATGCATCAGAAGGCGACTGATGGATGTGAATAGTGAAATATCTGGCTGAAGCAGGAACTCTGCTGGAATGTCCATATTTAGTCAGATGGATCACAGAGAAAATTAGATCCTACTACACACAGGCCTTTGCATTAACCTGGGAGCCCAGCCCTTCCAGTGTGGAACAGATGGCTAATTCCACTTATAAACATAACCACGATGCAGTTTGGCGCAGGGAATGTCAGAGTTTTCATTGCAGCACACACAGCAAGCATCTAACAGCTGCCAGCTCCAGTAGAAACTCAGACCGGTGCTGTTGTGGCTGTTGTCTGCAATATGCACAGGAACTTGAAATGTGTTACAGCAGTGCAGCAAGCTGTCCTCAAACTGATCACTAGAAGTGATGAGGCATCACTTCAGAAGAGTAGTAGGAAAGGGAAAGCCACTAAGAAGGCAGGCACAAAGGAAATGCACAATAATATGTTAATTTTTGCATACATTAAGGGATAACTTTAGCTTTAATTATGTTAAGAACACATGATTCATTGTGGCTTTTATTTTTGCATTGTGATCAGGCAGAAAGCTTGAATGTCAGTGGCAGATGAAAAGATGCATGGCGTGGGGGATATTGGTGAGCAAGAAATGAGGACACGTGTTTGGACAAATTTTCCCTGTGTGGTAGATATTCACTTTCTTTCTCAACTTTGTAAACAAGCTCTGCTTATAGCACAGGCAATCTGTCTGTGAAGAGTAAGATGCTAGCTCATTGCACCTGCATTATAAGACAATACAGTATAAGACAAAGGTTTATTTAATTTTCCTTGTTTCAAACAGACAATCTGACTCTGTTGCTTAGTTCAAGTACATTTGCAAACTAGATGGAAGCAAATGATTTAGCATATCAATACTGATGTGTTTATCATTGGAATTTTACATACTCGAAAAAGTTAGCTTTATATAGCATTAATTGTGAATATTAGGCTGAGATCTATGTCCCACATAAAAAGCTTTTAGAACATTTGTTTAACAAGGATGTTTGAGGAAATATCACATGCGTATGATGTCACCCAAGTAAAAAAAAGTGTATAAATGTAGAGAGCAGTTCAAGCTTGTTAAGAATGGGGTAAAAGACATCAAGAAGCAATGAAAAAAACATGGGATGAACTAGAGACCATTCTTTTGGTTTTGATTTCTTGTGACAGATGACTCGTTTGCAACTTATTGGTATGTCTTTTTAGTTTATAGGAATAGTATCCGTGTTTTTTTATATTGGAACTTTTTTATCACTTTTTGTGTTAGAAATTCTTCGTGCTTTGGGCTTCATGCTTTGCATTTTACAAATATTTTATGATTAAGAAACACTTTGCTCTTTGGAAATTGTTTGTAGTTTGTAAATGTTTAGGATAGGCATCCTTTGAGTTTTAAATGTTTTAAGAATGTTGTTTGGATTTAAATGTGTATCACTGAAAATATATGAATTGTGTTTTAAACTATTTTGCTAGCTGAGGAATATTCTCCTTGGTAGGGGGAGGTGACCCACCACTGGAATTAATGGGTTTTGGGAGTTGAACACTCTGTGGAGAAAAACCAAGAAAGTGAACTAGTCTTTGAAGATTGGGGAGTGACAGTATAATCTCCATTTAGTGAGAGTATTGTGGCTATTTACGTCTGACAGGGTTTAAGGTCTTTGTTTGAATTAAGAACTTTGCAGTTAGCAAGCCCAATATCCTAGAGAACTCAACGAGCTGATAGTTACCTTCTCCCATTGTCCTCCTTCAATTCATTCTCCAATCACAGCCACAGTGTAAATAGGTGCAAAAACGGTGCTCTCAATGCAGCAAATGTGATGAGTATGCAACAGACTTCTGAGAATTGGCTTGTATTGTGGTCTACAATATAAAGACCTGTGGAACAGCCCTGCCAGAGGGACAGTCAGCACACCACTTTGCATCACAGCATGGCTTTGACTCTTGTCCTTCTGCACAGGTGTGTGTTTGGATTGTGCAAACTGGAATTATGAAGAATGTGGTCTGTGGGTAGCCTGAATGAATTAGCCCCCAGCCACTGTTTTTCTGCAGTGACTCAAATGCACTGGCACTGTGGCCTGCTGTAAAATGTCATCGGGACTGCAGACAGGATATCAGGCCTCAACCTATTCAATGTCCATGTTACACCCCAGTTGATTATTGTTCTGGTTCTGTTATAGGCTAGAGCTGACATGCAATATTTGCATAGTGTGATGCAGTTAATGACAGCCTTTCTCCAAGAGGAAGCCTGCAATCTTCACTAAACGTCAGCAGGCTAGGAAAGGAATGAAATATCAGTTCTCTTTAAACAGAGATTGTTGATGACCTCTCTTATACAACAGTGGGTGGCAAATTGCAAGTTGTTGTAAATATTTCCAGTTCTCACTTGAAAGGAGCCAGACATATAAATGCTCACTCCCACAGTCACCCTGCCGACCACTTACAATGCAGCTATGGTTGTGGCTGCTGCAAGTGGAAGATTTAAGTGAGAATATCATCAAGTAAATGCAGGAAGTACAGACCTCTCTTTCAAAAATTTTCCTCATCAAAGTTCAGAAGGAGAATTGCTTGCTTAATACCCTGGGTGGAAGCAGCCTCCTGCCAAAAAACAATCCCATCCTTCCATCTACCCATGTTTCTGGCTACACCCTATTCGCATTACAAATGCACCAAAAATAAATGACTCTGCCTAGGTGTAATTGTTTTTTAACAGAAGCCTTTAAGTCAGAAACAAATCCCATCCCTGGTCCCATTATTCTCTGTATACCTCCACAGCCAATGCTAGAATGAACTAAACACTTATAGCATTGTAACGAAGAACCAGAGAGGAGAAACTACAATTCAGTGTTGGGAAGCAACTACAAAGAGGACCAAAGAGAGGAGAAGCAGCCTGTAATTTGTTGATGATACCCTTAAATAGTAATGGTGGTGGAGGGGTGGGGAATAGACCTTTCTATTGCTAAATTCATGTTCTATTGTCATATTTAAGAGTAGGTGTAAGTTTTAATAATTTGCTTCACAGCAGCAGTGCTACAGTCAAACCAGCATTGTTCTGATTGGCAGAAGAAAATTCTTACTTTTATCTGCATCCAGCAGACGTTCAGTATTCCAAACGTAGGATGATGTAGGTGATATTACATTATCCTGGCTTTCAAAGGGCTATCATTTACCCTTTTACACTGCCAAATCCAATTTTACCCCAAAAAGGCTGGATTTCAGTGACTCTCCATTCCAAAGCCTAAAAGTGCAATGCTGGCTTTTTGTTCCAAGTGTAAACCTACCTCTGATTGTTGTGGAACTATGCATACAAAATAAACATGTAAGCAATTTAATTCTCTTGGCTAAGTAACAAGGCAAAATATCATTTTTCAAGGTACATCAGAAACATAGCAGAGCAGCACAGTAAATATTTATGACAGATAAGCAAAAGTACTTCAGATGCTTTTAGAGAAAGGTCTGATGGCTATAGTATAAAAATAAAAAAATTACCACCTTCAGAATGACTGATTAAATCAGAATTCCTATTACAACACTGTTATTTCAACCCACATGAAGTATATCTCGAGGTCCAATTTACTTAGGTTAATATTAACACCCACCATCAGTCAGTAATTGTCAATCCAGACTGATTTTTTTTTGGCAGTATTTGCAGCTATTTCAAGAATCCAACATGCAGAACGATTAAAAAAACTTTTACGTTCTGATGAAAGCTTATTAGCTCAAAACAATATCTGTTTTTCTTTTTAAAGATGCCATCTCACCTGGAAACATTGACAATTACACTGTGTACTAAACAGAAGATGCAAGTCATTAATGACGTTAACTACATTTTCCACATTCTTTCTAATATTCATTTAGATACAGCATATCAGAAACTAATATAGTCATCCATGGAAAATTAGAATTGGGAAATGCTGAATCTGACTTCTAATCTCTTCATTCCTCCTCTTGATTTATGTGGACTTTCTCCTCAACATTGTGTAGGCCTCCATTAGTCTCGATAGACCATGGATTTGCACCTTGGAAAGTTTCCAGGACGCAAGCCTGGGCAAGGTTTTTTTTATGGAAGACCGGCAGTTGCCCAAGCTGCAAGTTTCTCCTCTCCACGCCACCGATGTTGTCCAAGGGAAGGGCATTAGGACCCATACAGCTTGGCACCGGTGTAATTGCAGAGCAATGTGTGGTTAAGTGCCTTGCTCAAGGACACACATGCAGCCTCAGCCAAGACTTGAACTAGTGACCTTCTGATCACTAGACCCTTAACCACTTGGCCACGCGCCAACACAGTCGTCAACATTACATAAACAGTAAATCCTGTCCTTAGATTCTGGATTTTGAAGATTGACACTCAATGAGATGCACTTGGAAACCAAAGAAAAATCACATAACTTCTCATAATATTAAGTTCCCATTACCCATTTAGTTCTTCAACTAACTAGAACAGTCCTAATCATTACAGGTTAGTAACACTAACCACCTTGATCAATTAGTTCAGAAATTAACATTTTTTAAGTCTTTAATTGTGTTCTTTCTTGTAAAAATAGGAACAGGCAAGTCCTGGGCTGGACGTCCTGCTCACTTAAGGATGGTAAAGCATCTCCCATAGCCTCTCCTATCCAGGTATAGAGACCACTGCAGGACCACTGTTTGTTTGCCATGCAGGAGGTCACTTGCACATGGCCTCTCCTACACTACTGTGCCCATAGCAATGCCTTCACGTGGCGTCCGTGTTCTTACTGAGTTTGTTATGTCATGGTGTGACTGAGTGTCCAGCAGTATAACTGGGCAGGCTGGCTGGGCTCATCAACCTTGTTTAGCAGCCAGCCTAGGAGGACAGCTCTGGTTCCAAACCCAGATAGATAGGACTCATTAGCCTTGCCAAGCAGTCTGTCTAGGAGGAGGAAAGCTATGATACTCAACTTATAGCCTTGTAGTTGACACAGTCGTCGCTGCTCGCTGTGCCAATGGGGAATGGCCCCAGCCTAAAGAGTGGAGTCAGTCCCCATGCACCAATCCTCACTATGAACCCAGGCAACGCAGGTGGGAAGAAAAGTCCTACAGCAATTCTCCCCTGATCCTGGCAAGCAAAGAATCATCCATCCTGCCCTAAAAATAGTGCATAATTTATACTTATGTTCTATCACATTTCATTACAAGTTGAAAAGGAATTTAGTTTCAATGTGTGTTTATGTCATCATATACTATCCTGAGATTTAATTTCTTGCTGGCATTCACAGTGGATAAAAAGAAACACAATGGAATCAATGGAAAACTGCACACAAAGACAGACTTTTGACAAAAAAAACCCTGCAAAAGAAGACAAATTGTGCAAATACAAGAAAAGCAAACAATGATAATGAATAAATAATAAATAATATTGAGAACTTGAGTTGGAAGTGAGTCCATAGGTTGTGGAATCAGTTCAGAATTGAGGAAGGTAAAGTTTACCATGCAAGTTCAGGAGCCTGATAACTGAAGGGTAATAACTTTTCCTGAACCTAGTGGTGTCTGACCTAAGGCTTCTGTACTTCCTTCCCAATGGCAGCCCAGGGAAGAGAGCAGGGCCTGGATGCTGGGCTCCTGACGATGAATGATGCTTTCTTATGGCAGTGCTCCTTGTAAAAGTGGTCAGTAGTGGGGAAAGCTTTTCCTGCAATGGATTCAGTTGTATCCACCACATTTTGTAAGCTTTTCTGTTCATGGGCATTAGTTTTCCATACCAGGCTCTGATGCAACCAGTCAGGATACTCTCCACAGTGCATCTGTAGAAGTTTGGCAAAGTTTTAGATGACATGCTGAATATGTGCTAACTTCTATGAAAGTAGAGGTACTGATGTGCCTTCTTTGTAATGTCATCTCCCTACTGGACCCAGGACAGATCCTCTGAAATGAAAAAACAAAAGCAATTCAAGTTCCTGGCACTCTCCGCCACCAACCCCCGATAACTATTGGCTCATAGTCCTTCGGCTTCCTCCTCCTGTAATTAATAACTAGTTCTTTCATATTGCTGATGTTGAGTTGGCACGAGGCCAAGTGATTAAGGCGTCCGTCTAGTGATCTGAAGGTCGCTAGTTCGAGCCTTGGTTGAGGCTGCGTGTGCGTCCTTGAGCAAGACACTTAACCACACATTGCTCTGCAACGACATCGGTGCCAAGCTGTATGGGTCCTAACGCCCTTCCCTTGGACAACATCGATGGCATGGAGAGGAGAGACTTGTAGCTTGGGCAACTGCCGGTCTTCCATTAAAAAACCCTGCCCAGGCTTGCGCCCTGGAAACTTTCCAAGGTGCAAATCCATGGTCTATCGAGACTAACGGAGGCGTACTACATACATGGTTGATGTTGAGGACAAGTTTTTGTCGTGGCACCATTTAGCCAGATTTTTAACCTTTCTTCTTTATGCTGCCTCCTCACCACCTTTGATTCGACCAACAACAGTGGTGCTGTCAGCAAACTTGAATATGGCATTGAAGCTGCACTTTGCCTCATGGCCATAGCTGTAAGGTGAGTATTACTCACGTAATTAAAAACTTTGAACAAAATCTCACATTAGAAAGCCAATTTAAGGTGAAGTGCCTGTTCCAAAATCACATATTCTACATGGAAGCATGCACTGATATCAGTTATCAGAGTATGGCCTATATTCAGTCAATAAAACTGTTTTTTTAATAAATCAATGTGTTTGCATTTTACAATTGCGAAGGGAGCAACAATTTTAGTTTATTTAAACCATGGAGTCTTTGAAAGGAAAATATAATTAATAAAATAGAACAGTGAGGTAACATATTCAAATTTTGTTTGATTATCATCTTATATATAAGACATGGTTTTACTTTTCATGATTGGAGGATTCAAAGTCACTCAGTGTTTGTGCTTAAATGCACCCCGTGTGTTAACGAAAGGGATGAACTTTTCCGTCAGAAGCCCTGAGAAGGTCATTACTAAAAAGGGAATTAGAAATAACCTGTGAGTTTGCTGATTTCCAATCAAAATACCCAATAGATCAAGCCCACTTAATGTAGTGACCTCAACACAAAGACAGCTGTGTTAAAGTGACCTGTCTACAGTAGCCAATAAATACAAATGTTGATGACCCTGTGTTAATTGACCGTGGATCATGTCAAGAGAGCACTGACTACAATCATTTGTCTCCCAGCTGCTTTTTCAATGTGCTTCCAGCATTATTTTATTTTGTATCAATAAATTCAGTGTTCAAGTCTCATTCCAGAGATTTGCTCACAAAAATTCAGTTTCCTTTTGCTTTACTGAGTGCTGTAAAACTAGAATTTGCATATTTTAAAATGTGATGTGAAACCAAGGTGCTATCAGCTCTCCCAGGAGGTAACTACATTGAAGTGAGCAGACAAGTTAACTGCTGGTGACTTTGCCCATATTTATCCCACAATCACAGAACTCTTACACTAATTGGGAAAAAGGTAAATTAGTTTATTATTTGTAGCGTGTACTGAGGCAGATTGAAAATCTTGCCTTGCTTGCTATTCAGACAGATCAATTAATTAAACAGTGTGTAGAGGTAGTACAAGGTAACGCAATAACAGAGTGCAGAATAAAGTGTTACAATTGCAGAGAAAGTGCAGTGCTAGTACACAAATTGCAAGGTCATAACTAGGTAGACTGGAAGGTCAATCGACCAGCTTAAACACAAGAGATTCTGCTCATGCTAGAATCTTGAGCAGTACACAGAAAATGCTGGAGGAACTCAGAAAGTCATGCAGCATTAATGGAGGAAAATAAACAGTTGATATTTTGGGCTGAAACCACAGCAGGACTTCAGAAGTCCATCTTATTACGCTACGGAACCATCAACTGGCAAAACACGGCAACGTTTTGCAGTCAGCTACCAAAACAACTAACTGATCTTCTGAATATACTTCTTCTAGACTAGATCACTGCAGTCCTCAGCCTGTAAATCCCCTTTTGGAGCTGTGCTTTTGAACCATCTGGCATTTTCGCAGTGTCGTGAAGAATTTTGTGAGTGGGACTCTCAAAAGTGCAGGTACGGCCATATTGGCCATTGCTGGAGCAGACCTCAGAATGGATCAGAACTCCTGGCCAGATGGAAGTGGTGGGACTTGGCCCCAAAAGTGAAATACAACCTGATGTTCAGCCACTGTAAGCACCCAGCCAGATTAAAAAGATTAAGGCTTCGATGCCAAGGGCAGAGGATGAACTGGTATTGCTCACTACTCCACGTTAGCCCAGAGCCCCGGCTGAAGCCCGTCCCATCTGAGTCATCTCCTCCTCCTCTCACTACTACCAGCAGGTGTGAGGTGTAGGGGTCTTGACTGTCTGATGTCGCCTCTGTGCTGAACTGGCACCGTGGCTACGGACTCACTTTCGAGGACTCTGCGGTTCATGTTGTGTGTTATTTGTTCACTTTTTATTGCTTGCATGATTTGTTCTTCTTTTTGGATGTTTGATAGTCTTTGTTGTGTGGGTTCTTTTGTGGATTCTAATGTGTTTGTTTTATGGCTGCTTGCAAGAAGATGAATCTCAAGGTTGTAGATGGTATATACTTTGATATTAAATGCACTTTCAACTCAAAAGACAGGACAGCAGGGTAGAGGATATTCATGAACCTGGCTTTCAGTCATTTTCATCCTCTGCCCAATGGGAGAAGAGAGAATGTCCATGGTCAGTAGGGTCCTTGAATAGACTAGCTGTTTTACCAATGGAGTGAGAGTTACTGATGGAGTCCAGAGTGAGGAGGCTGGTGTCCATGAATCCACCACTCTCTGCAGTTTCTTGTAACTGCAGACAGTATAGTTGCCATCCCAAGCCATGATGCCTCTGAATGGGTTATCTATAAAAATTGTTACGGGTTAAAGGAAAAATGACAAATTTCTTTAGCCTCCTGAAGATGTACAGGCAAAGGTCCTAGTATCATTGTGCTTGGGCCAGGACAGGCTAATGGTGATGTTCAGTGCTGGGAACTTGAAGCTCTCAACCTGCTTGACTTCAGCATCATTGATGTGCACCACCCTCCTTTCTGAAGTCAATGACCAACTCTTCTGTTTTCCTGCCATTAAGTGAAAGCATCTTGTCATGACTTCATATCACTAGGCTATCTCCTCCCTGTACTCTGATTTGTCATTATTTAAGATACTGCCCACTATGGTGGTATCAACAGCAAGCTTGTAGATGGAGTTAGAGCAAAATCTGGCTACACAGTCAGTCATGAGTGTATAGGGAGTAAAGTAGGGCACTGAGAATGCAGACGTGGGGTATTAGTATTGGCAATATTCATACTAGTGGTGCAGTCTTTTGGACAGGAAGTCAAGGATCAAGTTGCAAAGGGAGCTGTTGGGTCCTAGGTCCTGGAGTTTGGAGATGAGCTTGCTTGGAATTATAGTATTGAAGACGGATCTGTAGACAATAACAAATAAAGATGTCATTACTGTCCAGATGCGCCAGAGATTCAAAGAATGATTGTGCTTCACACTGTTTTATTATTTACTTTGAGATATCCTGAGGTTGCAAAAGGTGCCATATTTCTTTCTTTTTTGTAAGAAGTATTTTGACAATGGCCAAGTTGGACAGCTTTGATTTGCTTCTGAGAGCAGTACCATTCATGAAACTATTTACATAAGTTGAAGCATTGTGGGTCCAAATTTCAAATGTATTAATAAGAGGGTACAAGAATGTGTACACACAGATAATAGGAACAAGAGCTTTGCTTGGAAAGATGCTTAGTTAGATATAATGCATTGAAGTGCAGTCATAGATTCTTAGAGATGAATCATTGGCAAAGTTGTGTTGGCAAGTGATTCAGAAATATGGATAGGGAGCCAATGTGTTGTGGTAAATAACTGTTTATTTACATACTTCCTATCCCCTCCACAGTGGAAGAAGCAGTCTGAAGAACAAAGTGGATATGATTTAGTGGAATGTGGCTGCAGGAAGAAGGTCCTTGGGTTCCTAGTTCCTGGTCTTGGCTTGCATTAGTTGCACTGACTAACAAAATCCCAGCTGTTTTTTAGTTGGAAGTATCGATGCCAGTTCAATTGGAAAATGCGGATACTTCTAAAGAAAAATGGTGCCAAATGTAATAGTAATTTGCTGCTGGGTGGAGCTAGCACCAGAGGGAACATTACTTAATCACAGATCTATGAGTCAATAGGTACCTAAATGTGATAGTGTGAACCACCAACGTTATTTTGCTGGGAGATGAAGTATGTGAGATATGCTCAATGCAGAATTCTGTGCTGAAACTGGCTTGTTCTATGAGGTTCTGTGAGTAATAAATACAATGCCTTTGCCTGATGATTAAGCACATCAAAAGGCAACTCTGTAATCCAGATTGGATCAGAAGTAATAAATGTAATGTGCTTGTCAATAATTCTTTGGCAATTTTTCTATAATAGTGGTGTGTAATGGAGACATTTTTGAAGATAACTTTTTGTTTACTGTATGGAAAATATTATATTTTGTCTTTTTGCCCTTCTCCATAACCAAAACAAACTCAATTATTATAAAGGTATAGCACTTTCTACAAAAAAAATCAAAGCTGGTAATTCACACAAAAAGGAAGATCTTTGATTGATTGGTTCTCTTTTAAATGAATTTGCAGTTAATAATCTCAATTATCATTTAGCTTGCTAATTGTTTTGAAGAAGTAAGACCCCGCCAGGTCTCTTACATTCTCTGTGAAATCCTGAGAACAAAAGAGCCAGAATCACACGTTTGAGTCTGAATGCAGCCATGTGAAGAACAGGATGAAATTTGACCTTGATGTACTCACTTCAGAAGTGTAAAACAGAGGCACCAGGAGAGACATGGAGGACTCAAGTTCTGCACTTGGAAGGCTTAAAAAAAGGTTAACACTGATCCCTGGAGCATCAGTCATTAAATCAATGAAACACAGTGAATTTAAAATGAAGAGTAGCCGGCCCAGCAGTAGCTTCTAAAACCAGAAAAAAAAGACAAGCTGAACAACCCTATGGAACCCCTAATCCTGATGCATTTAACAATCATTAGGAAGAACAAAACATGTCTATGGGAGGCAAAATTTCATGAAAGATGAAGTACTGATAAGAGGAATCTACACATCCTGAGGGGTGAAGTAACTGAACAAGATGGCCAGCTTTCTGTTGATTATTAACCTCAAGAGAAACTTTGGGAGTTAATTGAAGTTAACAGATAATTGAACCAAATTGTTCCCTTTCTAATTTTTTCTTGCAACTCAACCAGCTGAAACAACCTCAATGTTGCAGGAGTTTTGGCACTGGAAATAGAGAAACCATCTTGCAGAACCATTTAGGAACAAGAAGAAATGGAGCTAATCACTGGTCTGTCTTGTTATTGAGATCCTCGGGATTACAGGTCATTAGTAGTGCCTAATGTTACTGTGTTTGAGTAAATTGTTTTGATGCTGTGTGCAATGTTAATTTATTAAAAGTTATTCCATTTAACATATTGCGGCTTTCTTTTTCATGTTACTGTCAATCTCCATGAATCACTGAAGCATCTGTATCCAACAGCTTTTGATGGTTAATAACCACCTCAAATGAAATTGCATAGAATTGTTCCTCAGGCATCAGGAAAATACGTGGGTCCTAATGGCCGGTTAATGTCCCCTGACCAGAACTGAACAGTGATAAACACTAAGGGTTTTTTGGTGGTCACTGTAATTAAACAGTCTCTATCAAAATAGGTAAATTATTTTAAAATGCTTTCCTATAGAGAAGGAAGATCTCTTGCTCCATTCTGTGACCCTGCAGATCTCCCATAATTATTTAAGCAGATTACTTGGAAGTGTTTCTCCATGGATGCGAGCAGCTCGACGATCCCAGCTGAAATGTGTTTGGAAAAAGCTGATCTTACAGTTAAACAAGCATCATGGCCTTATCCCTAGTTCTACTCTGACAGATTTCTCACCCATAATATTTGATGACACCTGTCTCTATCAATACTAGATTTAAGAATTTACAAAGAAGTTGCATTGCCTGTGTCACAACCACATTCTGTACAATTTCCTTCACATGTTTTATAAATTGAGCAGAATAAGTAATAGTACATTAGATGGCATTATTCTCATATTAGTGAAGTAGCATTTTCTCCAAATCGCTATGCATAATGCTGCAGAAGAAGAGGCAGTATTATTAAGCAATCTAAAATAATACTGCCTCTTCTTCTGCAGCATTATACACAACTACTTTTAAAAAATGTAGAAACCAAGACATTTCATGATAGGCTTTGGCTAACATTATGAGTTACTTTAAATAAAACTTGGGCAGAAAGTCATAATTGTAGCATCTAATCAAAAGTACAAGAAAGCTCTGACAGCTCATTCCTCCCCTGGTCACAAGTACACCCTATAGTTTTCAAGGAACTATCATAGCCAAACAGTAATGGAAGCTGAAAGTGGTGGAAATATTCAGACTGTTCCTCTTTCCACAGATGGGACCTGATTTACTGAGCTTTTCCACACCTTTCTGTATTTGTATTAGATTTCCAGCCGCTTTATTTTTTTCTGCAATAAAAGGTGGACGTTCAGTCCAGAGCAGAGGGAGTGAGCTCTTGGTTGCCTGATATCTTGACCCCTTGGTTAGGGTTGCATCCTCGTTGTCATATGCAAGTCAGGGCAGTACAATGTGGATGCCTTGGCACCCTATCCACATGGCTGATGGATCCAAAGGAACTGCAGAAGCTGATGCACTTTGGCATCAATGGCATCGCAGGAGTAGCCTCTCAATGTAGGACTGCCTGAGAAAAGGCAGATCCAAATTTTTCCTCTGGGTTTACTCCTGAAGCATTCCTGATCAATGGGTATAGCCACTAGGCAATGGAGGTTTCAGATTAGACTTTTCCTTCTCCTAGTTGAGCTGCCAACCATGGCTAACAAGACGCATCTGCTGAAAGCAACTGGAGCTAGTGACCTGTCATTGCCTTCCTCCTGTCAGTAGAAATGATTCCACCAGGAGCTGGACATGGCTGTCAGAGGCTATGCCATTGTTTGTATTTAATAAGTAGTGGGAGCTTATTCCCACAACCCCCACCAATCCTGCCCATGTGAAAACTTAAAGGATGCCCTGATAATGTAATTCCTCATCTTACTCCCACTCTAACCTATCCATCAGTGAGTGGCCTTCTACACTATTACAACAAAACACAACGTGAGTTTGAGGAACAGCAGCTCATCTTCCATTTTGGATATGCTACAGCCTTCTCGACTTGATATAAAATTCTCCTAATTTGGTTACCTCATTCTTTCTTTATGTCCATCTCAGAAAAAGCTTATTCTACCTTTCATCAATTAGGCTCAGTTTCTCTTTCCCTAATGGCATTATCTGGCCTTCTTGTCATGTCCCATGACGTACCTTCAGTATCACCTTGCACAGATAAAGAGGCCGTTGTATCTGCTTTTCCAACTGCTGCATTAACTTATTTGGTCTCACCTGACTGGAATATTTCCTTTGTTCTATTCCTTCCTTCCCCATGTTCTCTGCAACTGTAAACTAATGTGATTTTTTTCCCCCTTTCCCAGTTTTGATTAAGGGTCTTGAATGTGAAATGTGAAGCATGTCTCATTCCACTGATGCTACTTAATCTGTTACATGTTTTCTGTATTTTCCTTTTATTTCAACATTTCAGCATCTGTAGGGATTTTTTAAAATTTTCAGTAATAAAACCTGTGCTTCATTGTGTGAGACAGTTCTTTCTTATAACACCAGTGAAAAATGAAGATTGTAAACCTACATACATACTTCCCTGTTCATGCAGGGGTGATATGCCAAATATACCAAATTGTTAATCTGACCTCTGTCTGGGTCTGTGATGTAACCACAGACCCTGACAGAAGTACTTAGCAATACTTGAAGGGCTGAACTGAAGTGGACACCGCAAACAACTGTTAGTGATTCATATGTTTATGTTTGCAGATCCAGTGATATGATTAAGGCAGACAATGGTGTTTAGACTTGCTGATGAAGATAATGGGATAACTGAGAGACTTTGAACTATTTAGGCCCCAGCTGCAGGAGAAGTCATTGATTGTCCTTCATCCCTGAAGTTAAGAACCATCAAAAGATAAAGTCACACAGTATCTTGTCATGGTTAGAGATGCTACGCAAATGCAAGTCCTTCTTTTAAAATGACGGTTTGTTTTTCTGGTGCTAGTTTATAGGAACCGTCAAGAGACCTTGAGTTACACTAAACATAATTTAAGTTTAAAACTCTGCTTGTGACTTATCTTGGTTTGTTTCTTTTACAGTGTACCATATTGTGCTGACAATGACCCCATATTTCCACAGAGAATTGCCAGATAGTTGCAGTACCCATATCAGCATGTTTTGGTTTTCAGTGTCAAGGCACAGCAGTATGACAGTATGGAACTAGCTGGGAATCACATGCAAGTGCATCTGATCTCTTTAGACTTGCCTGCTGAGCTAAAGAGGCAAAAAGACTTTGTGTCCCTCGGACTTACACCAGTCAAGCCAGCACAAACAGCATAGTCTCCTCATTCGCGTCAAGATGCCGAGCTTCTTTAGCGTGTTTGGCCAACCGTGGTCTTTTACTTTTCTTTATTTCACCTCATAATGCTCTTAATTAATTAACTATTGATGCTTTTAAAGTTTTAAGACTTTTAAGAACTATTTCAAATTATCATACACATTCACGATTAGTGCAACAAACAGTTGAGAAAAGTAATTAGGGAACTGCCTCAGATATAAGATCTGCAATACGATTGTCTTTATATCGCACTATGTTTACAGGACAGCGTAGAACTGCACTCTCCAGGTTGTTGGGCGCCTTGCATATCTGGTGTTAGAATGACCACAGAACTTGTGCTGGTAGCAGGTCAGATTGAGCACAATCTGGCCCAATAAATTATGGGAATAACCAGTGGAATCTCCATACCCATGTTGTGACTGTAAAGGTAGGTCTGATCTCATAATCCTGCATTCACCATAACCAAAATAAACCAGTGAATATATGAGTTGTGGTTTGATAACCAGTAACAGAACTATGGAATTCTGCAATCAATCCGTACATCATGATCTGCCAGAGGAAACTTTCCATACAGGAAGTCAAAATAATCAAATGTCTCAAAGCATCTCCAAGAAATGCTTTAGCCAATTACATCCCTCTGCCAGCTCCACCCATATCATACAAAGGTTTCCGAAACAATATTGTAATATAATCATTTATACAATAAAAAAATAATTAAGCTTTATTTTCTTATGTATGCTTCAGTTTGTACTTTTACTTGGAGACGAGAACATCTGAACTCGTTTAAGATTTTTTGAACAATTACCATACTATACTTAAAGACACTGTCAGTAATACTGGTAAGAAAAAGTCAAGCTTTCTGCATTTTCCTTGAAAGTCATTCTATTAGAGTTACTTAATGTTTTATTTCCCACAATAAACTAATAGGATTGTTGATTTACCAAATGATTTGGAAACGAGCATTCTGAATGAAATTTCATGTCAAAACTCTTCTTGATTGCACTATAACTTCATATAAAAGACTTCAGCTGAGCGACAGAGAGAGACAGTTGGATGATTGCAACACCTGCTTTTGTTTATATTGAGAATTTTATGGCAATTATTGTTTATGAAACGTTTTAATTATGCTGCTGTGCTAATTATATCCATCGCATATTGTCACCTAGATACAACATTTTAAAATAACAGCCACAGCCAAATGTAGGATTTGTTATGCACCAAGCTCTGAATTCTCCATCAACTGGTTTAGATTAGCATCTTCTTCTGAACGTTGCTGTCTTGCCTTCTGCTTCTGCCAAGATTGTCATTCCCTATATTTTACATTCATTAAACCAATGAGGAACAGGAAAGCAGAAGGAGGTAGATCCATACAGCTGTTCTGCATTTGCAAAGATTATTTATTTACCAAGAAACAAGTGATCCCTACAGACTTGCATGTTTTTTTCCTGTGCCTCATGTCCACAATATCAGAGAGAATTGCTAAACTTGTATAAATTCGTGTAAAGCATTTATTACAAATTTGTATTATTCATGCTCTTCTCATTACAAAGATACATTTAATATGGAAAACGTGACCCCCCAAAGCATGAAAAGGTTTTATACTGGATTTAAATAAAAGCATTGGGACCTCCTCATATGGATGAGGTGCATGCATGATTAAATTTGCATTGTCAGCTCAAGAGTCCTATTCAATAGCAATTTGAAATGGCCCTCTAGTCACCAGGGCAAGTATGCCTTCCCCGCAGCATCCCTGTAAAGGGTACTGGGAACCATGTGAACATCACTTTACGCAGTTGTTGCAGCATTAACTTAGGAAAAAGCGGTAATGAAAAGGCAGAGGGCAGTATCAACTGCGATAGCCCTACCGGCAGAGCACCTTTGACAGTTGACTTGATTAACCAGGGTTTCCCTCAACTGTTTAAAGTTATTCTCTTCATATTTACTTGCCCACTGTCCAATGTTTAATATGTCTATTCTGCATGTTATTGACAAAAATCTAAGGTGTATGATTGTGTTATTTCTGTTCTAAGTATTTAAGTCTTTAAACTTTTTGACAACAGGATGAAACTTGGCAAGACAGGGTAGGCTTGAAGTTTTATTTGCTATGTTGGTACTTTGGATGAAAATAAACAGCATTGTTAAAATTAGCTTTAATTATTTTAACCAGTAAAACATAAAAACATAAAATAAAACACATTGCTGGGCCATTTGGTGCAACGTATTCTTTTATTTGCGAATCTTCAGGAAACCTCTGATGGGTTTGGGTGGCCTTGTAGCTTACTCTTACAATATATCTCAGTGAGCCTGTGGCCTATGTGGGACTTGACTGCCTCTGTGAATCTGTCCGTCACCTTAATCTCTGTGTACACAAGTAGAGATAAAGGCCTATTCCTGGCAATCCATGGGACATGAAACTGCTCTACATATAACATCTTAATCAATCATCAAAGTAAGCTAATGAAATTGTTATTTGATGTTTTAGGATATACATTCAAGCATATTAGCAACATAATTACCTATCGCTCTCATAGTCTATCTATTGTAGAGGAAAGGATTATTTGTGAGAGCTAATAACTCGAAAATAGAGATGCGGATTGTGCAAATGTGATAACAGGAAACCACAGACAAAGCAACACACACAAAATGCTGGAGGAACTCAGCAGGTCAGACAGCATCTGTGGAAATGAATAAACAGCTGACATTTCAGGCTCAGATCTGTCTTCAGGACTGAAAGGGAAGAAGGAGGATGCCAGAATAAAAAGCCAAGACATGGAATGCAGCAGTGGCAACACTCAAATTTCAGGAACTTCACTAAGTATGAGATTGAGGCCTGTACCCATTGTTGTAATAGAAAATTGGATTTGCTGTTCGACCTGTAGATAATCATGTTATTCTGTAACCTAGTCTGTTATTTAATTAAGTTTTCCTGTAGCCACCATTCTGTAATCAAAATGTAGTTTTACTGGTAATCTCATAAATTGAAGAAGTAAAAGCTGTACGAAATTCTCGCTCAGGTAGATCAGCTTTGTCAGTACCAGTCTGTACCAGTTTTTCCATAAATGGCCCTTTATTTTGAACACCAACTCCATGTGATCTTTCAGTTTTCTCCTATATTACTCTCGCCAATAGTTAGTCCCCAACAATTTGAAAAATATCGAGTTATTATCACATAAGTGGTGCTTGCCCACAAGGCAATGAATCTTAAAGTTGTACAGTGTATGGTGACATATATGTACTTTGATAGTAAATGTATTTTGAACTTTGAACTTTGCCGTTCATGGTTTGGCTTCTTCTGTTTATTAACAGCAGCTAGAATACTTCAAAATATGCTTCATCGGCTGTCACTTTGAGATCTTGTGGGAATGCGATAGATGAAGAGTGTGCAAGTTCTGACAAAAGGTCATTGACCTAAAATTTTAGTTCATTCTTTGGGTCTTCACACATGCTACATAAACTACCTCGCACTTTCAGATTGTCTGGTTTTCTTTCATTCATTTTTTTAAGCTTGTGTGATTGCTCAAATTTGTTTCCAGATTTTAAGCCAGGTGAAACTCTCCTTATTAAATCAATGGCCATGAAGGTTTGCCCCCTCACCCATTTTCCCATTCAAATATAGACAAGTGAGCCAAGCAAATGAAGAGTCTATTCCCTCTAATAATCATCTAGAAATAACATGTGGTCATGGATGTTCTTGCCACACCACCCTTGACCTTGTAAAAGCCAGGAAATATAAATTTGCACACTTCTCTAAATATAATGATTGGAGTGAAGATCCAGATAAAATAACCTTCATCCTCCAAGTCTTCTCTCCTCATGCAAACCCCACCTCATTTTGTCTATTCTTCCAACCATCCATCTTTTGTTTGCATAAACCAACTGAGGGAAGAAGATAGGCACATTTGATTGCACAAGAGGTAACTGGATATTGAGCAAATCGAGCAGTATTTTAAAGCAAATGGAATAGCCGATGAGAATTGAGTGCCAGTTTTGCTGAGTGAAATAGGTGGAAGAGCATACAGTTTGCTCAGAAGGTTGACTGCTCCAACCAAACCAGCTGAAATGAGCTTTGCTGATAATGTGGAACATTGGAATATTAATGTGGAATATTATAGGAACATTTAGAATCAAAACCACTGTTGCTGGCAGAATGCTTTCGTTTCCATAAGTTGAATCAAGAGAATGGGGAGTCCATTTCAGCATATGTGGCTGAGTTGAAGAGACTGTTTGAGCATTGTCAGTTCACTCTGATCTCCCAGAGCACCATTTTGTACCTTGTTATCCTTTTGCTCTTCATATACCTGTGCCCTTGAATGCATCCCAAGAATGCCCTTGGGATTCTCCTTCACCTGTCTACTAGAGCAACATCCTGCAGTCGTTTAGCCTTCGATTTCATTCTTAAGTGGTCTCTTGCATTTATGAAGCTCCTGAAGTATCTGATTTGCTCCTTCCTGCCTGTACCTGCTGTGCACCGCCTTCTTTTTCTTAACTGGAGTCTCAATATCTCTCAAAAATGAAGGCTTCCTATAACTGTTATCCTTGTCTTTTATTCTGACAGAAACATACATACTCTGTGCTCTGAACATTCTGTATTTGAAGATCTCCCACTTACCAAGTATACCTTTGCCAGAAAACAACCTATCCCAGTCCACGCTCTGCAAAATCCTTTCTGATACCATCAAAATTGTCCTTTTTATTCCAATTTAGAATCTCAACCAGAGGACCCAGACATATCCTTTTCCGTCATTATTTTGAAACTAATGGCATTATGATCACTAGCTGCAAAGTGTTCTTCTACACAAACTTCTGGCACCTGCCCTGACTCATTCCCTGATAGAGATCTCTAGTGTTGCACTCTTTCTAGTTGGGACCTGGATGTACTGATTAAGGAAACTTTCCTGAACACATTTGACAAACTCTATCCCATCCAGCCCTTTTACAGTATGTGAATCCCAGTCAATATTTGGAAAGTTAAAACCACCGCCTATCACAAGTAGGATTGACAAAGGAGAATCACTTAATGTTGTGTACTTTGATTAAAAAAGCCTTTGACAATGTGCCACACATGAGGCTGTTAAACAAACTGTGAGCCCATGGTATTACAGGAAAGATTCTAGCGTGGATAAAGCAGTGTCTGATTGGCAGGAGGAAAAGAGTGGGAATGAAGGGGGCCTTTAATGGCTGGCTGCCAGTGACTCGTTGTGTTCCCCGTGGGTTTGTGTTGGGCCAATTCCTTTTACATTATATGTCAATGATTTGGATGATGGAATTGTTGGCTTTGTTACAAAGTTTGCAAATGATATAAAGATAGGAGGAGAGGCAAGTAGTTTTGAGGAAATAGAGAGGCCACTGAAGGACTTAGACAGATTAGGAGAAAGGGCAAAGAATTGGCAGACGGAATACAGTGCTGAGAAGTATACAGCCATGCAGTTTAGTAGAAGAAATGAAAGGGTTGACTATGTTCTAATCGGACAGAAAATACAAAAAACTGAGGTGCAACGGGACTTGAGAGTCCTTGTGCAGGATTCCCTCAAGGTTTATTTGGATGCTGAGTCTGTGGTGAGGAAGGTAAATGCAATGTAGCATTCATTTCAAGAGGATTAGAATATAAAAGCGAGGATGTAATGTTGAAACTATATAAATCATTGGTGAGGCCTCACATCATAGAAAGGATGTGCTGAAACTGGAGAGGGTTCAAAGGAGGTTCACGAAAATGATTCCAGGATTGAACGGCTTGTCATATGAAGAGCGTCTGATGGCTCTGGGCCTGTATTCATTAGAATTCAGAAGAATGAGTGGTGACCTTATTGGAAACTATTGAATGCTGAAAGGTCTTGATAGGGTGGATGTGGAGAGAATGTTTCCTATGCTGAGAGAGTCTAAGACCGGAGTACACAGCCTCAGAATAGAGGGACTCCCTTTTAGAACTGCGATGAAGAGGGATTTCAGAGAGTGCTGAATCTGTGGAATTCTTTGCCACAGGCAGCTTTGGAGGTCAAGTCTTTATGTATATTTAAGGGAGAGGTTGGTAGATTATTGAACGGTCAGCATGAAGGGATATGGGGAGAAGGCAAGAGACTGGGGCCGAGAGGAAAATTGGGTCAGCCATGATGAAATGGCAGAGCAGACTCGGTGAGCGCAGTGGCCTAATTCTGCTCCTAAATCTTATAGGCTTATGATCTTATGTTTCTTGCAACAGCCTGCTACCTCTCTACAAATTTGCTCCTATAAATCCTGCGGACTATTGGAAGGTCTGTAATATAATCCCATTAACATGGTCGGCCCATCTTATCCTCAGTTCCACCCATACAGCTTTTGTAGATGTGCTGTCCAGTCTGTTCTATACACTTCCAGCAATCAAGGTTGTCAAGACTCACCCGTCTATTCTATAATCACAATCTGGAGATGCAAGTGGGAATGTTAATATTCAGACCATGTACAAGTACTTCCCCCACATTGCATGATCCACGACACAGCAACGTACATAATATTCACCTACATATGCAAACCATGCACATTTGATTCAGTATTTACTTAGAGCAAAAATGCCATAATAATTTTCAACTCTGCCATCTACTTTGTCAGTCTTTCATTTTCAAAAAAGAAGAGAGTAATATAAAATAATTTCATTGCTGTATTTAAGTTACATGAAAGAACCAGCAAAGTCCTTGAACAACCTGTACAAGTTTTATTGGCAAGAAGATCAGCAGCAGGTAGAGAGGGATACATGGCCTCTGGAAGTCGCTGAGGATGTGCTTGAGGCTTACAGCTGTATTTTGCTGGAGGCTAAGAGGCAGACAAGATTTTGTAGCAGATTAAATAAGAGCAATATTGTACTAATATACCTTAATCCCCAATGTTTTTGAATTCTTTTAGTACACCATTTTCAATGCTTGTCATTTGTAAAGCCTATAAAAGCCGGTAAAAATTGTTTCTGTGTGGAATAATCTATTTTCACTCTCTCAGTCAAAAATGCTTCAGTGAGAATAGCATGGTAATTTTTCCCCTAGCTATTTACAAAAACTGTCACGTATCCGAATTAAAATGTTACATTGCCGCACCTGTCTATACCCAGCATGGAATGGATGATGGGCAATTAAGCAAGGTTCAAGTATTTTCTAAAGTGAGTTATTCAGTTACAGTGAACATTATCTGTTTGAAGGACTGAACACACACAAACAAGGACAATTAACTCTGGAATGGTTTTATTGTTTCAGAGAGTAATAAAATATGCTGGCGATTGCACACGTGCAGAACCAAAAGCTTCAGCTATTGCATACCCAGCTTCCTCCTCTCACCCACATGCCATTCTCTTGTAGTCCAGCTGAATTTCATTGTCCAGCTGACTTCCATTGTCCAGCTGTCTTTTGATCCCCCTGCCGTCTCACACTATCTTTTATTCCTTTTATACTTCCCAGCCTGGCCGTTGTGCCTTTGGATGTTCCTTACCAAATGTATCTCCAATTTAACTTATTTTCAAGCAGCATGAAGGGCCAAAAACTGTAGCAAGAGGGTTACTTCTGACAAGAGCCACATGTTTATGTTGCATTGTCACTCCCTGGACAATTACAGTTGGCAGTAAATACTGGGGTATAATCCCATTTGGAACTTGATGGTTGGCAGCTCAAACTGCAGGGATAATGTCACTTCTGAAGTCCTATTGCTTGTGATCCTTTCCTTTAATATTGTAAGGGGGTTTAATGGACTAAGTAAGACAGGCTGGGCCTTCTAAATCCAGACAGATATGGGTCCTCAATTATATTGTAGCACCGGCTTGAGTGGGGAGGCCATGATAGTTTTGCTGCCAGGTCAAACTAAAATGGAAGAAGGGAGATGAGGCCTCAAGGCTAAATAGAAGTTGTTCCGACGTGAAAGCCAAGCAGAATGGAAGTGTTTCCTGTAGGGTAATGAAAAACTCTGCTTGCTCTGCCCTGGATTCCATGTTCACCTGCCTCATGCACTATCATTGTTCCCTCTGATTGGATCTGCTCACTATCACTTTCCACAATGCACGTGTTGTTTTGGGTGGCCGAGGGAGTTGAAACTGGTGAAGAGGGTGGGTGTGTGTGACGTGATTTAGAGGTTATGGGATGTTATTCTGCCAGTACCTGTTCATTCTTCTTGTCTGTTGTAGGCAAAAATGAACTGACAGCCGTCCTTCCTGTTCTGGAGCAAGCGTGAAATGTGATGGCATTGGGTTCACTGTCCGCAAAGCCCCAACGCAAAAGAAGATTTTAAGCCTGACCTAATCCAGGTGTATATGGGTACCCTCAGTTTAGAGGGGTTACACTGTGTCCACCTACTCTTCAAGGACTAGCTTATTTCCTTGTCTAGTCTCTGCAGCGAGGTCTAGCTACCAATACCCACTGCTTGAGTGGTGGTTCCACCCCAAGCAAGGAGGAGATACTTCCAGCTAACAAAGTAGTTCAAACTCAGTCAGTTTTAAAGATCTGCATTTAAATTCAGGCAATTAACTCTTAACTCACATTTAACACTCCCAGATGATTTCTAATTTTAAATGATATCTGAATTACAAACTGCCAATGATTTCCAAACACAGGTACAATTCCTATGAACTAGAAGAACATACCAACGAGTTGCAGAAGAACAACTCGTCCGTATAGAAACCAAAGGTTGAGGAATTAATTCTAGCTCTTCTTTCTGTAATCCCATCTGCCTGTCATTCTCCTTACAATCCCCTTGTCTTTCTGATGTTTATGCTATTTTCTACATCATTTGCATGATACCTCTGCTGGGATAAAGAAAATCACCTAGATAGTCTTAAAAGCATCTTGTCTTGTCCATACTGCACCAACCGCTACCACTGGGCTATAAACATGCAGGAGCAGTGTGTGGTTAAGTGCCTTTCTCAAGGACACAAGTGCTGCCTCATCTGAGGCTCGAACTAACAACCTTCAGATCACCAGCCCAAAGCTTTAACCACTTAGCCACGCGCATCTGGTGACAGAGATCCCAAGCATCCACAACTGTGAGGGCTGATCCATGAACATCTCAACTTTTAACCATGTTTGATCTGCTAAGTCACGTAAACCTTGTCTTGTGTTTGGCTAATGAAGACGAGTCTTCTGATCATTTTACTTTGCAAAGCTGTACCTCCACCTTCTAACTGATTGCTACTTGCATTTTACATTAAGAACTAAGGAATGATTCTTGTTTTTGTGAGAAAATGCAGAGCAAAGAGTATTTGTTAAAAGCTTAACATCATCACCAACAACTCTAACCCTTTGAAAAGGTAATGTAGCTGGGCTAGAAAACTGAGTTTAGCAATAAGTCTCTCAGGTCCTGGAAAGTGAATATCCATCACAGAAATATATTTGCAGAAGATTTATTTTGTTTGACTGTACAGGGAAATCCATGGGCTTCATTAGACTTCAAGTGGATCTCAAATTAGAGTTACCTAATTACTTGGCTTGCTTAAGTCTATTTCAATAGTAATCACCAAGTTAATTCTTTCTGTTGACTTTATTTGATACCATTTAACTTTAAATCAATCCAGCATTTTTGCCTTATAAATAAAGGTTTTTTGCAGACCTTTCAATCCCTTAATCTGATACCTTATCTATAAGAGTGACAGCAGAAACTTGAGGTACAATGGTTTGAATGGAATGAGGCATATTCTCAGATGTTAAAGCATTAATAAATAATCTTAAATATCAGCAAATTGACATATTCCCCACTTCATTGGTAGTTTCCCCACTCCTGCTATAGAATTCAAGGATTCTTCTATTGACCGTAATGCTTTGGTGATTTTGTCTCCTCATGCTGACCTATTCTGTCTGAATAAGGATTTATTTCAGCCATTTACAAAACTCTTTTCCTCACATGTTGGACTGGCAAATTATACCTCACATAAATCTAACCTAGTCTCACAATTTGAATGCTTCAGCCAATCTTTTCAGATAAGTGGCACAGACTTTACTTTTGCAACCCAAGTCTTAAGCATCCACAATCAACCTTCTCTCACAGTAAGGGATTACCTATTTACGACTTAAGAATTCCATGCCAACTGAAATTGGTCTCAGGCTTAACTTATTTCACTGAAGTGCATTGCAATCAAAAATAGAATAGAAAAGATAAAATTGGAAAGATTATTATGAAGAAGTGGCAATTTGAAAGATCTAAAAAAAAGGTTTTGTTCAGATTTCAATGCTAACTCCTAGGAACCATTCAATGAAGCACAAAAAAAAAGTCTCTCATTTGGGTCAAGTTATATTTAAATTTATGCCTTCTACAACTTCACCCTCCCTAGAAGTCTTGTAAATCAAAATCAATTTACATTTTGATGAAGGGACATTGACCAGAACTGATAACGCCGTTTCTCTATCCACAGATACTGCCTGATGTGCATTTTCTGTTTCTGTTTAACATTCACAGCATCTGGATTTTTCAGATTCGATTCTAGCACTGATGATTATTAGAAACTAAGAGCAAACTGAAAATATTAAAAAGGTCCCACTAAATTACTTATTTTCTCATTGAGATTTAAAAGCAACATGGAGTTTGACACACACTCAGTCATATACACTGGGAAATTCATTTAACCTGGTATATGCCATATATATAGAACTGGTAATATGATTTGAAGCTGACATTTACTTGCATTTTATTTAATTGAGGAGATATCAGTGTGAGTAGATATAACAATGAAGCTGATGTAACTTATCAAGCTTGTTCAAAACTCCTTTGATAAAGTACCCTCATGAACAAGGTGGGAAAAGTGTCAAGGTGTAAGGAGCAGAATGGGTCACTAACTGGCATCAGGACAGATTCAGAGAGAATTCAGAATCAGAATCAGGTTTACTATCACAGGAATATGTCATGAAACTTGTGGTCTTTGCAGCAGCAGTACATCTATATATACATATAACAGTAGCATTAAATAAGAAGTACAAAAATAGAGATAAAAAAAGTAGTGAGGTAGCGTTCATGGGCTCAATATCCATTCAAAAATCAGATGGCAGAGGGAACGAGCTGTTACTGAATTGTTGAGTGCCTGTTTTCAGGCTTCTGAAACTCCTTCCTGATGGTAGCAATAAGAACAGGTCATGTCCCAGGTGATGGGGATCTTTCATGATGGATGGCACCTTTTTGAGGCATCGCTCCTTGAAAATGTCCTGGGTATTATGGAAGCTAGTGTCCATGGTGGAGCTGACTCAGTTTACAACTCTATGCGGCTTATTTCAATGCTGTGCAGTAGCCTGCATGCCCTCCCCCGTAGCAGCTGATAATGCAGCCGGTCCGAATACTCTTCAAGGTACATCTGTAGAATTTGTGAGTGTTTTTGTTGACATACAAAATCCCCTCAAACTAAGAAATATAGCCACGGTCTTTTTTGGGGGAAAGTGGAGTGTGCTAGAACCATTGCGGTTCACGATCGCTGTAATGATTTTGACTCGAGAATGAAAACCACATGCCATATTGGGTCATGGAATCAATAATAATGGGGAGAACTGCAGCACCTCACAGGAGAATGTTAATAAATGCACATCATGCTGTGGTTGGGATAAACAGTAAATAATAGGATTCAATAAGGCTAAAGGCTCGATAGGTCATTTTGATAGAAAGAACACAAGAGGCTATTTGTTACTTAGGACATACTAAGTCCGTCTGGCTTAGAGGGAAAAAGGGACCTTGCATCAGCAAAAGTTGGTGCATTGATTAGCAAGGCCATAAAAATCAGAACAAGTATTAGAGTTTATTTCCGAGGCTGGAACTAAAGTAAAAGGAAGGATATGCTGAAACTGTAGCCAATGTAATATTAAACAACAGAGATCTGCATACAACGCACACAAAATGCTGGTGGAACGCAGCAGGCCAGACAGCAGCTATAGGAAGAAGTACAGTCGACATTTCGGGCCGAGACCTTTCGTCAGGACTAACTGAAAGAAAAGATCTATATACAGTTCTGTTTGCTATATTGGTCAAAGGATTTGGAGACACAGGAGACAGCACATAAATGATTTGCAAGGATGACACCTGACTTATGAGAATGCACACATCAGGAAAATAATGAACGAAGTAGGTCTCTTTGCATTTCAGAATATAAGAGTTGAGGAGTGATGTAATGCAGGTCATTAAAATTAGGAAGAATTTTGATGGAGCTGATACAAATAAAAATGCTTCTGCTTATAGAGAGCATAAGTAGAGCCCATTATTACAAGGCAGTGATGCAGAAATTCAAAATGGAATTCAGAAGAAACTTCTTTACCCAAACTAAGGTGGGAATATGGAACTTACTACCAGTGTGAGTTTTGGCAATAAATAATGCCGATATATTTGAGGGGAGGCTGGAGAAACATCTGAGAGACAAGGGAATAAGAAGGTTATACTGATAAATCTAGATGAGATGGGAAGAGATTCAAATAGAACATATATATTTGGTCAAATGGCTGTTTTTGTGCACTAAGTTCCCTGTAAGGATTCATAATTAATTCATTCGTATACAATGGGAACTTAAAAAGTTAAAAAGAAAGTTGAATCTTTCTTTTCCCAGTTATTTATTGATTTTATTCAAACTATTTTCTCACACATTAAATCTGATGTATTTTAGGTTAAAATCAAAAAGGACATAGTGTAACGTAATTGGTCCGTTATCGATTTATTGAGTTATTGATTTGAAGCATTTTTGCTTCAAATCAAAAGAATGTGGGCTAAAGTCACAATGAGAAGATTAAAACATGGACTCTCCAGTATAATACTGAGTTAGTGGCTAAGGTTCTGGCTATTAAATAACATGTCTCCTGTTGGACAGAGGATTATTCTGAATAAAACATAGCAATTAAACCTAATGTCCTGTCCTCCGTTTATTTATCAGCAATACATTAACAAAAGGTTACTTTGTCGATATGTTATTTGGATCTTGCTGTGCACAAGTTGGCTGCTGCATTTATATTGAACTTTATTTGCTACAAAGTGCTTTGCCAGATCCTGAGGCCATATAAATTGGAAGTGCTATATAAACACAAGACATTTTTATCACTCCCAAGAAATTAAGCTTTTTCCACCTTGTAACTTCTTGTCAGTTTTAAGTAATGCAACCAGTTAACACTCAGCCATTACCCAGACTCCATTGCTGCTGCATTCTATTCAGGCATCATCTCCTTTCAAATGTCACCAACTACAGTTAATTGAAATGTTTGAAGACTTAGAATTTTCAATTAATTTGAATTAAAATAACTTCAGTCAGAGTGCCCCTGACTGAAGTTGTGGATAAATGTAGTACTAAATCAAACACTGAACTCTGCTGAGATAAATGATTTCAGCTTCTGCATGCTCCTTAATTCACTGCTTAGGAAAAATGGAACACGTGGCCTCCTTGACAGCAAACCCACCAAGCCTGTGACCTCCAATGCCCCAAAGGGCAAGGACGGCAGGCATAAGCCAAAAATCACCCCTTACAAGTTCACCTTCATGTTACCTGTCACAATGGCGTTGTAATCCCTCATCACTGCTGGCCAAGGTATTGGAACTGTTTATCTAACAACACTGTGGGACTAACTTTTCCACAGCTGCAGTCGTTTAAAAGGTCAGTCGCCTACCAAAATGTCCCAAATTCCTATCCAAACGGGTCAATAGGCACAGCTGCCACTAATGATCTCCAATTGTGTAACCAGGTGGCTGGCTTCAGCTTTAGTTATACGAAGATGGGTCCAAAGGGTAAGAGAGAAGGATTTCCTTCCCTAATGACAAGAATGGACCTTGTGACCATTAAAGTCAACATTATTGACTCTACCTTTTTATTCCAGTTTATATTATAAATTGAACTTAAACTCCACAACTGCTGTGATGGGATTTGAATTCACTGGTTTGGCAATATTACTTGTTGGCATACACATCCTCCGGCAGTATTTCCACTAATCCTGAAGAGACCTGCTTTGCAGGTTAGATGTTGGGTAGGACCTATTTCATTCTAGATTTCCAACACATCTCAGGACCCCAGCTACCCTGTGTTCATTATTCCTCGGCCAGTGCTTCAGAACACCTCTTCTTCTGACGCTAGAAATTCATCCTCTGATCAGTGGCTGCATGTTCTATTAATATATTGTATTTTTTTTTACCAAAGATGGGGAGGGCTAATTTCTACTATTTTATTTAAAATGGAAAACAGAGGGAACAGAACAGTTTAACAAAAAATTCAATTTTAACAATCTCATCCTTTCATTAAAATTGCTCCTTTATTTCATTAATTGGGATAAAAATTAAAACTTTCTGATGTATATCTTTTATTTTGCTTGTGACTTACAACTGCTAAGGTCTTTTTCAAACTAAATAAAAAAAATTAAGTGATCCACACAACACAATTAGCTTGAACATTAGCCTCCACTTCCTAAATAGAACTGCCATGTTACTTAATTCACACCCAGAATGCATGACTTCTTTAATACTCTTTTGGTAATGCAGCTTCTGACTTGAAGCCCTTTTCCAATAATGGTCTCCTACTCCAGCCTTCGTCATCTAACTGATTCTATCTTGAGGCTTTCTTTGATAGATTAGATTAATAGATCGTCCTTGCTTCTTATTAATAATACTCCAGCCCTCCGCACTGCTCCAATCCATCTAGCTTCTTGCAAATAATGACTTCAATCTTTTCAGATAGACTCAACCACCCATACCATGATAGAACCTTTTGTAAAGTTTTATTCTCCCTTTGTGGAAACATTTACGTTTATATATCTGTTAACTCTTGCAGGAATCCATAAAAACTCAGAACATTGTATTTAATGATAAAACTTCGTAGTTGAAGATAGCTAGACTCTAGAAAACTAAAAATATTAGGCATATTAACCAATCAATTAAGTTTGAGCAAAAGATATTGTAAGGTAAAGAATCTGTCTCAGGTTCATACAATATAATCAGTGCCACTTCAGTACAGAGTTCCATTTTTCAGAAATCTTTTCACACTGGGTTAAAGTAGTTCGCCTAAAATAACCAACACACACAAAATGCTGGAAGAACTCAGCCAGGCAGCATGTGTGGGAAGGAGTGAACAGTCGATGTTTCAGGCTGAGACCCTTCATCAGGGCAACTAAAACAAGTCAAAGTTTACCTTTGATATCGTAATGCTTTAATGTAAATTATAATTGTCTAGCTTTGTAAAATAAACCTGAACCAGGCATTCAATTTCCATTAACCTTAAGTCAGCCATAAGTAGTGACTCAATGTCACAACTGACCTGCTAAGTATTTTAACTATTTTCTGTTTGCCCAGATCCACACGATTTTGCATTTACCTTAGCAGGTAATGATATTGTTGGATAGTCTCCCATTGGCAGATTCTTAAAGAGTCTTCTTCTTTATTTATTCCATGCTCAATTGACACCACACACAACAATGACCATGATAAGAACTTGGTGCAAAATAGGTTCCATTTCTGGCTCCCAGGGAGAGCACCTAGGAGTAACAAGCTTCTTTGCACTTATTTCATGCAACACTATCTCCATTTCAACCTTCTGTCATTTCTCACAAATCCTGTGAGATCATAATCTCACAATTATCTTGACAGCCAATGATTTCTGCTGAATAACTTCTTCAATAAAAACAGTACAAATAATCTGTATTTCTGTATTGAAATAATCCATTTCTATAATCTGCAGACAAATCATCACAAACTCCACGTTGTCAACACTGTCCACATCAGAAACCAGAAAATGAAGTGTGATTGTGTACAATCATGAAATATGCTTAATATGCCAATGAGGTAGAGGGTGATACCTTCTCGTGAACAGTTGAAATTCTGTTGTGCACTAGTAGTGAAAGATGTGTGTGTGCAAACGTGCACACCTTAGAGGGAACATTGATAGTGACCCACCTCTCCCTTTGATATCATTTTCTCAAACCGTCAGGACATATTGAGATATTTCTGGGAACAAAATCAGAAAGCTGTTCATAAAGAACAGGTTTGTGACTTAATTATAAACAGTGCACATAGGAAGTGTTTCTCCACTTATAAAATATGAAGTCCTTTGAAATCCGATGCATAAATTCTATTAAAGAAATTAACTTTGGTATCTGTGTATTTTTGCAGACCTTTATACACATGATACTCTTGAAAGGACTTTGAATTTTATTAAAGGGAAGATATAGCTTTGCAAACTGGGTTGGAGAATTGTCAAATGGAAACATGTTAAACAGTGATTACGAGGGTTGATGAATCAGATGTCAACACCAAGGGGCTGGTGGGATAGCAGGGTCAAGAACACCATTTGAACCTTTACAAAATGCTGCAGTTTCTTAACAGCTTTTAAATGAAATACATTAATCCAGGGGCTGACATTTCTCAGAGCAGTTATACAGTATCATTGAGGTGGAAAAATATTTGCACATGGTAACAACACCAAATCAAAAGAGGAGGAGCAGTGCCACAACATCCATACAAGATCTGCATATCAAACTGAAAGTGGCTGATTTTCAAACCACCTACTCATCATCCCTAGTAATTAGAGGAGGAGTTTTTATTATAATCAGTGACAGGAACAAGTACACATACTCATTAATATCTTATTAGCTGTTTGATGCAGCATCGTACACCTTTCTTCGAAAGTACCCTCCAGCAGTTTCCCATCAATATAAATCCATACATACAATGCAGTCATATAGCGAATTTCCAGATTTTGACCCTTTAAGTACTAAGAAATACTTTAATTTCATGATACAAAATATATCTTGATTCTAAGAATGCTTCTAGTTTCAAACATCAGCAGCAGAGTTTGGAATTGAGGCCAGAATGCCATTGAGATCTGCTTCAGATCCATCCAATTGAACCTCTGGCTCTTCAGCACTGTGCACAATTTCCCAGTGAACTTTTCAGTTAAGGAAAGGAAGCCACACAAGACCTTAAGTACTAACACATCTCCAGGAAAAAAATGTATGATTTATCTCCCTGTCCAGCTGAAAATGTGAAATTCCTTCATATAACTGTGTCAACTGTAAAACGTAAGCTGGAAAGTTGCAAAAAAGATTCATGATGATGTGATTGGGACTGAAAGTTTTAAGTTGTAGTCCAGAACTTTATCATGGAGTGTATGTAAGAGGTTTATAAAATCAAGAGAGGCATAGTTAAGGTAGATGGTTACACTCTTTTCCTAGGTAGAAGAGTCCACACCAGAGAACATTGTTTTAAGATGAGAGATGCAAGATTTAAAACAGACCGGAAGGAGACTTTTTGCAGAACACAGTAGGTGGACATATAGGATGAGCCATCATTGGAAGCTGTAGAGGTGGTATAATTACAAAGTTTAAAAGACATTTATACAGGTACATGTATAGAAAAGGTTTAGAGGGATATAGGCTAAATGCAAGCAAAGTTTAAAGTACATTTATTTTCAAAGTATGTGTGCAGTATACCACCCTGAGTTTCATCTTCCCACAGACAGAACAAAACAAACCATGGAACCCATGCTAAAAAACCCATCAACCCCTCCCCCCCAAGTACACAAAAGAGAAAGCAAATTGCACAAAAAATGTTGGTTGCCAGGTATAAACTGGGCCAAAGGGCCTGTTTCTGTGTTGTACATTTTTGTGACTAGAACCCTATAAAAGACCCTGTCTTTTAGGGTTCCAGTATTTATTTTGTTAACTACTTATGATTTTTAGAATTTTAGAACACTAAATGATTGAAAAAACTCAAGTAGTTAATTCAAACTATAAAGCTTGATAGGCAGAGCAAAGTAGTATCTGGGACTCAATGATAGCAGACGGTAGATTTTCCTTTGACTGGTAAAACTATCCTACTTTGAACTATTTCTCCTTTGGCATGTTGGAGATGGCAGAAGATGATGTCCAGCAAATTGGCTGCCTTTCAACACTCACTAAACTTTATATTTATCATTGTTATGGAGCAAAGACTATTTACTCTTAATATCAAAAGTAATTCTTCATATAGTGCTTTCATATTCCTCTCGGTGCTCCTCAAAACGCATTACATTCAATTATTTCCTTGTAAAGTGTAATCATTTTTTTTTAGAAAATGTTGTAATCACTTCATTAGGAAGCATAAAGCAAGAAAATCTCATTAATTTTATTAGAGTGGTTCTGCACAATTTCCCCTTGAATCTGATGAGGAAAGGTTCCTTGAAGTTTCTCTAAGACAACTTCAGACTATTTGTCAATCTGTCCTTCATTCATTTCAGAGAGGTGGCATTTTCTTGATTACAGCCATTCTTTCTACTCCACCTGTAGTTATTCCCATAAAACCGATGCTTCCCCAGATATTTAGCTTTTGTTTTAAGTGCACAAATTAAATCTAAATTAAATGTTTTTGATGGGTGTGTTTACCATTATCCCATGCACTAAAACTTCCTCTTTTACCATTTTATGGTAATGGAATGGCTGTCTGATTGAAATTATGTCTGAGTTTTGTTTCCAATGAAGCCAATCTACAAGGCAATTAAAATGACCTTTTTGCATTATCCACACAGAGTAGGCAGAGCTGGCTGGTCCACTGTTTATCATCCATCCCAAATTGCCCCTAAACGGAGCAACTTGCTGCTCCTGATAAGAATTTAAGAGTCAGTCAATTTGCAGAGGGTTTGAAATCGTATGATAGTCAGACTGTGTTTTAAAAAGGCAAATTACCTACCCTGAAGGAAGAGCATTAGTGAATTGCATGCTTGTAGATGATAGTAAGTATTTTTTAATCCCTAGTCATCTATTTAGATTTGCAGTACAAGTTAAATAATTTATGCCATCTGTTTGAGGGAGTGAAGTAAGTCACTTACGGAACTGTACAAAATAATTTAGCTTGTTAATTTATTTATTTATTGATTGAGAATCAGCATGAAATAGGCCCTTCCCTCCACACCAGCCAGCAATCCCAATTTAATCCCAGCCGAATCTTGGGACAATTTACAATGACCAATTGATCTATCAACCAGTACGTCTTTGGACTGTGGGAGGAAACCGGAGCACCCAGAGGAAACCCACATGGTCAGGGGAGAACATACAGACTTCTTACGGGCAGCGACGGGAATCGAACCCGGGGCACCTATACTGTAAGGTGATATGCTAATCATTACACTACCATGCAGCCCTAAATCCAATCTACTCCTATTACCCAGTAAAACAGATGCTCATCATGCGGTATATAATATTACAAATGTAGCCTCATCTGTTATATAAACAACATGAAAGTAACTCAATCACAGCTTTACACTTTACATAGCGTAGATGTGATGAATTGGTGACACATGTATGAACCAAGCTGCACAATCTGTGAGCAACCTGCAGAACTCCTGAATTATCAGGTAACCGAGTGATTCTTCCTGGAGAGCTGGGAGTATGAGCTGAGATGGTGTGTTACGGAGGCATTGCAGATAGAGTTACTGTGCCTGTACATCTGGCTCGGGAGCAAGGCTGGATTGCTCTGGGCGCCAAAAGGAGAAGTCGGGGCCCGGGCAGAGGAGAATCAGTGCCTGCACAACTAGCCCGGGTATGAGGTTGGATCGCTCTGGGTGCCACGCTGATTTGAAGAGCTTGAGAATGGCTTCAGGCTGGGTGATGAAAATGGCCTAGAGATAGTCGGTGGGTGGTGGGGTCTAGGCCCGGGGACTTTCACACCAGTGGTGTCTGGGTCTTTGTGTGAGGTACAATGTGCTGTTTAGACAATTTAAATGCCAGCCCACATCAGAGGTGAGATGCGATTCTCCTCACTCTCCACATTGTTCACTCCTCTCTCCGGAGCGCCAGAAGCTTTTAATGTTCCATTGTTTCATCAATTTAAACCCTGGTCCAGAAAGACAGAATAGACTGGAAGTCGATCGGGACAAGAGTTGATTTTGCTTGTTCTCTGCAATGGTCATCTCCATGGTGCTGAGGCTATGTAGTCTGCCCTGGCTACTGTGCTCTGTGCTTGCTAATATGATGAACTGATAAGTGAGGCTTTGGGCATACTCCGGGGTTCGAATCTGATGACCTAGTTTTGGTTGAGAAAGCTGTTATTTGCGTCAATTGTTCGCATGATTTATATTTTGTTTTCTTTCTCTTGCGCATCGAGTGTTGGACTTTTATTTTTAGTTTTTATTTTTCTTCAATCGGGTTCTTTCAGGTTTCTTGCTTTGCAGCTACCTGTGAGCAAGCAAATCTCAAGGTTGTGTAATTTATACATTCTTTGGTAATAAATGTCCTTGAATCTTGAATCTTGAAATGAGGAAAATGTTGTACAATGCAAAATAATCACCACCCTGATTATAATTAGTTTTGCTACCCTTTCTATGTTCAGTGACCATTTCAATCAGTACACCTGAGCACCTGCTTGTTAATACAAATATCCCAACAGCTAATCACGTAGTAGCAACTCAATGCACTAAAGCATGCATACATCATCAAAAGCTTCAGTTGTTGTTTAGACCAAACATCAGAATGGGGAAGAATATGATCTTAGTGACTTTGACCGTGAAATGATTGTTGGTGCCAGACAGGGTAACTTGCATATCTCAGAAACTGCTAATCTCCTGGGATCTTTATGCTCACAAGAGCTTACAGAGAATGATGCAAAGACACACACAAAAAAACATCCTGTGGCAGTTCTGTGATCAAAAACACGTTGTTAATATCAGAGTTCAGCGGAGAATGGCGTGACTAGCTCAAACTGACGGGAAGGTGACAGTAACTCAAATAACCATGTGTTACAACAGGAGGTACCTAATAAAGTGGCCACTGAGTGGACTTGTAGCAGACTCACTGCTCTGATGTTATATTATTAATGGTGACAAACAGGAGCTGAAGCTTATATTGTTTCAACTTCCTCTTACTGCCTTAAACAATCATCCACGTAATAAATAATAAATAATCATCTATTGTCCATTTACTCTAACCTGGTTATTTTCATGATTGAAGAATCAAGGGTGAAAACAAATCATACACCACTCACAATGCAGCAAGGATTAACATGAAACGGTCAAAGAAATTTACAGCGCAGAAGGGGGCTATTTGTCCCACCACCTCCATGCTGGCAAATGTGCAACCAATGGGATGAGTTAAAAGTGAAAGTGATGGAAATACTCAGCAGGCCAAGGCAGCGCTTGGCAGCCAAACACAGAGTTAACGTTTCAGGTTGATAAGCTCTTATCGGAACTAGCGAATTAATGTCATTGGAATTAATAAGATTAATTAGATGATAAATATTAGATGAGAAAATTATTGTTAGACCTCTGCTAAACCTCCCTTCTTTATCTTAAATTCATGCTTCAGCCTAATTTTGCATGCTTGAATATCTCCTCAATCTCCCCAGTTCCATAGAAGACACCCAGCCAAACCACTCTCTTCATATAATTAAAATTCTCCAGCATGGCAACATGCTCATAAATTTCCACTGCGCCCTCTCGAGAGCTATAACATTCTTCGCGTGATCCAATGATCAGAACTGTATGCAGGGGCCTAACTAATATTTGCTCATTACTCATGTGACCTCCCCACTCTAATAACCTGAGTCCTCCTACATTCCAGCAGAGAAGATGGGTTCAGTTCTGCTATCTACTATGCAACTTATTGATCTTTCTGAGATATTATGGTTCAGGAAGGAAAAGCAAACACAAAGCTAATGCATGTTACACACCCTTAACCTGATGCCTGATTCACAGATATTACTGAGATATTAAAACCGGCATCAAGAAATAGACTCCAAAATTAAAGGACTAATTCAAAACCATAATCCACAACCTTCACAGGGGGCCTTTCCCCAAAAATTTAATTATGTAGCCCAGGTTCTTGGAGTGTTATCAGATTAAGTTTAAGTGCAAAATTAATCACAGTACACAATTAACAATTTCCAGCATACACTGAATATAATCTGTGTTAAAATTGCATGGTTTCAAATAGCCATAAAACGGTGACTTCCTTCACATTTAACATCACTTGTATGGTATTGAAGTATAAAATATGTGACAATGAGCAGTATGCACCTCAAACAAAGCAGGCCCTAATAGAGGGCAAAAAGCCCACTCAAGCACACCCTAAACAGATGTACTTGACTTGAACCACTGCTGGAGTGTCATCCAAAGAAGACAAAGATGGTTTCTTTTCTGCAAAGTAGTTAAGCAAAGTTCACAGCATTTTGAAGGTGAAGTTGTCTGTTTTGTGGGGAGAAAATTATAGGTGAGCAGTATAATTGAATCTAATGGATCTCATAGATAGGATTCTATGTGCTTCACCATGATGTCCAATTATGTTGATGGGTGCCTGACCTTTTGTCTTAGCCTGCCAATCTTTCACCTGAATCTGCCCCATTGATTCTGATGCCAATTCCAACCCAGGAATGCTGTTTTAAGAAATTAAGACACGGCCACGATTGTGGTTCCTTCTTGATGCTTATCACTATGAATGGTAAATAGGTGCAACCACATTATATATTGGGGTACACACAAAGTACACTGCAGATGCTGGGGTCAAAGCAACACGTAAAACACGCTGGAGGAACTCAGCAGGTTAGGCAGCATCTGTGGAAATGAACAGTCAACGTTTTGACAAAGGGTCTTGGCCTGAAACGTTGACTGTTCATTTCCACGGATGCTGCCCGACCTGCTGGGTTCCTCCAACGTGTTGTGCATGTATATATTGGGGTATATTGTTACTTACAGTATGTCTATGAGGCTTGAAAAACATTCCCTAAGACCCAGATGAAAATGGCATTGGTTCTCCATCTGTTGCCACTTTAATGCATAGTTGTAGAAACAATGCTATTTCTAGGCCATCATGTTCCCAGAGTCTTAATAGGATATACCATTTCCTAAAATTATACAAAATGTAATGAGGAATTAAATAGGTTAACCTTTGGCAGTATTCTATGTTCTATCATGAACATAAGGTAATGAGGTACAATTCTAAACTAGTCAAGTGACAGAGTGTAGAAATTCATATTTGATGTGGAGAAAGGAACTGGGTAATAACTAAAATGACAAGTAAACTGTAAAGCTGAAGAGGAGATTGTAGTTTCCTGAGAATGATTGAACCAGATGGGTTGAATCATAAACAGGAGAAAATCTGCACTTTCTGTAAATCCAGAGCAACACGCACAAAATGCTGGAGGAACTTAGCAGGTCAGGCAGCATCACTGAAAGACGTAAAGAGTCGACGTTTCTGGTTGTGACTCTTCATCAGGACTGGATGTAGGGTCTAGTCCTGATGAAGGGGCCTGAAATGTTGACTGTTTACTCTTTTCCATGGATCGTGCCTGACCTGCTGAGTTCCTCCAGCACTTTGTGTGTTCAGATGGATTGAATGGTCTCTTTGATCTATATTGATCTTTACAGAATGGATGGAATAGATTTCATAATTGTGGATTGAAATAGATATATATGTCATACAGATGTATTTTGTATTGGTGAAAGTCTCTCATAGTATCAGAAATACGCTCGGTAGCCAGTTATTAGGTATTTCCTATATTCATGGTCTTCTGCTGCTGTAGCTCATCCACTTCAGAGTTGTACATTCAGAGAAGCTCTTCTTTACACCACTGTTGTTACACATGGCTATTTGAGTTACTGTCACCTTCCTGTCAGCTTGAACTGGTTTGGCCATTCTCCTCTGATCTCTCTCATTAACAAGGCATTTTCATCCAGAACTGCCCCACGCTGGATGTATTTTGTTTTCTGTACCATTCCATGTAAATTCTAGAGACTGTTATGCATGAAAATCCCAGGAGATCGGCAGTTTCTGAGATATTCAAACCATCCCATCTGGCACCAATGATCATTCCACAGTTAAAGTCACTTATATTTCTTTCCAATACTGATGTTAGATCTGAACAACTGAACCTCTTGAATGTGTCTGCTTGCTTTTATGCATTGAATTACTGCCACGTGGTTGGCTGATTAAATATTTGTATTAATGAGCAGATACACAGGTGTACCTAACAAAGTGGCCACTGAGTGTACATATCATTTCCTTTTTTTTACAATTCATTCCCTTTACTCCAATGAAAGCAGTATCATTTCACATCTTCCATGAAGAAATTTGCATATGTTTCCGGGTCTGGATGGCCACTCTTGCATAAATAATGAAGTTGTTTCTACTATTCTATTCGACTGGTCACTTTACAATGCTCGTATAACAGCTGATTAAATTTATTGCTCCCACAACATAAGCTATGGGCATTCGTTTGATTCTGAAATGCACCAAATTTACATGTTACGAATCAGTCCACTTCAAAAAGAAAGAGAAAGCTGACAAAATTTTTAAGAATCTTATGAAAAAAATGAAAAGGCAAAAATTTATGAAAGCAAGCAGCGGAATTCAAAGAGGCAGAAAAGAGGCTTTAAGAAAATGTGATGAAACAGATGTTTAGACATAAAGAAGGAAAGTACTTCAAATTTTAGGAGGAGGAAGACACAAAATACCAGTGAATCGTTTAGAGTTGGTAATTCAGAGGTTGTGAGTGAAGTCACGGACAGCACTGAAATATTAAATCATTAAATTCGAGTGTTCAGAAGGGCCACACATTAGTGAGAGCCAAAAATGAGATAAACCCCCCCCCAACTCATTAATCATTCAGTAGATATACAATGGGTATAGTAGAGTCACACAGTTTATAGATTTTGTTAAAGATGGATGTGCCCCAAAAGCTGGCAAATTTAAGCATCTGAATGAGCTCTTGAAACAGTATCAGCAATCTAAGAATGGAAAAAGCCATTAACCAGCAAGGTTGGAATGGAAGTGTTTAAAGCCACAAGGTAGGAAAGATTGGACAACTGTAGAAATGTTAGCTTAGCCCGAAGCTCTGGTAACCTTTACCCAACAAGCTTGTCTCGGGTCATTCTGAACCTCCTCACAAACTGGGCACACTGAGTTTTAAAAAATCATTTTTTGATCATTTACAGAGAATCATGTAGGCAGACAGAATATTGAGACGTACCACCCAAAATATCATTGAAAAGTGGATAGAGATTACATCTAGTTTTGCTGAGATTGTATTAGAATTTTACATGGAGTTTTGATGTCACTGTTTTTGAAAGCTTGTGTTATTTATTAAGGGTATGCGCAGAATTGGATTCATTCCAGACACTGCCTGGAGGAAAGATTGAAACTTTCTCTCTTGAAAAGAGATCAAGTTATGAAACAAAGTCAAAAAAAGATTGCTCGATGTACATAGCAGGTCAATTTTCACCAAGGGAGAAATGTCAAGCTGATGTTTCTGTCAGAGATTGCTTTAAAATGAAGAAATCAAAGATGTGAAATTTTAACAGAATCAGCAGAGAGAGACCAATTGTAAGCTGAAAGCTACTGGAGGACAACTTGGTAATTAATTGCGACTCATTGGTTGAAATACTGGTGGAACCCGTCCAGTGTTAATTCATCAGTGATGGGTTGCAAACTTCATCGGAGAGGCAATATCGAAAGTGGCTAGCTGCACCACTTAAAGTTAACCTGCACTCCTTAAAGGGAAGTTACATCAGGTGCTAGCATTCATGCTGGAACTGAAAGTGTCTTGGAAGTTACTGAAGAGTGACACAACATGGAAGAGGGTGGATTATTAGATTTTCAGACATCTCACAAGAGGTCCTGAAATGTAACAGAGGACAGGTATCCTTCTCTAAATCAAAGAGAACTTCTCTGCACATTCTACATGGAGTAGTCTATTTTTCTCTGTTCAATTCAGTACCTTCCCTCAACTCTTTTTCTGTTACACCATTTCTTAGTGCTACTTGCTGATTTCATATACAACTCAAAAATATTGATTTCCATTTGGCCCGTACTATCTAACTCTTATAGACTCATAGATTACTACAGTACAGAAACAGGCCTTCAGCCCATCCAATCTATTACAACCCAATATTCTGCCTAGTCCCATCTACCTATACCTTCTCCAAACCCCTCCCATCCATGCACCTATCCAAGCTCCTCTTATATGCTACAATTAATCCCACATCTGCCACTTCTACTTTCATCTCTCTTTTTAGGCATGTCTATCTCCATCTCTGCTTAGTATTCTACATCCATCAAAAACTTCATCTCATCCTACTCTGCTTTCTGTAATGACTCTTTTCAATTTTTCTTGATTCTCCACCTGCATGTATACACACTGATTGTGACATTTCCATACCAGAGCAGTTAAAATGTCTTACTTATTCTTTAACCATGGATTACCATCTAACATAGTTGCCTGGACTCTCAACCTCAAATCCTTTTTTCCCCATGCTTCTGCTCTCATCCCCTCTCCTCCCAGTCATAGCAAGCTCAGCATTCCCCATGTACTCACCTACCACCCTAACAACCTCCAGGTACATCAGATTATCAGATGTGATTTCCACCACTTTCAACAGGATTCCACCAACGGACACATCTTTCTTTGATGTGGGTCTTTTAGAATAGTGTTACCAAATACACATTGATCATACATTGCAGGGTACTTGCACTCAGTCTGCAAGGGTGACTCTGAATTTTCAGACACCTGTTGCTTCAATTCTCTAACCACCTCCCACGCTGACCTCTTTCTTTGACCTACAATGGTGCCCAACTTATGTCCAAAGAAAAACATCTCATTGCACATTGCAGTACTTAAGAATTAATACTGAATTTAGCAATTTTAGGTAACCAATTCGCTCTTTTAGTCTTCACAAATGTGGCAGTACCTTTCAGTTTTAATTTTTCCCCTTCAGCTTGCCAGCTTTCCCCTTCAGCATCTAACTGCCATATTTTAAAATAATGGTTACCTTGACAACTATGGTCTACACTTCACAGACATTCCCTCTGTTGGCTTTAATCCTTCTCATCTTTGTAACTTATAGCAAACTTGTTTACTCACTGAGTTGGTCTGTACTTTCCTGTACAGTATTATGTTCTATGATCTGCAGATCTACAGGTTTTAAACCTGAAGCGTTAACTCTGTTTCTTTCCCCTGGACTGTCTTTGACTTACTGAGTTTTCTGTTTTTGTTTTGGAATATGTGTGATTTGGAGTTAAGTATACAGGAATCAGTGTCCTTACCTACCTTATGTCTTTCATGGTGATTGGGATTACAAGTTTGGGAGGTGCTATTAGAACGGCCTAGATAATTCACTGTGGTTCATTTTCTGAATGGTATGTACTTTAGCTAGGATATACTAAGGTAATGGAAACAACAAATAGAGGAAAAGCTCAGTCAGGTAGCATCTGTAGAAAGAGAAACGGCATTTTCTGATTTTTATTTCATACTTCTAATATCAGATATATATATATAATATTATATATTATATGTATAATCTAATATTTTCAGTTTTAGTCACAAAGATTCTGCTTAATGTAGAACACAGTTAGAAGTTAGGTTCTAAGCACTCGGCACAAGTTACATTCAGGTTGTGCAGAAGGCAAAGGTAGTGCAACAGGCAACTTGCCAAGTGGGAAGGTCACACGTGGAACTTGTCTAAAAGTGTTGTTTTGGTGGGAATATGCATCGTGCAATAAAGCATCGGGATGGAAAAGCTGTATTTTGCAAGGCTGTGGATCAAACTACTAAATGGAATGAGGCTGGGCCATTCTTTTTCATCCAGAACAGATATGATGTTCTCCTTTCATGCAGTTAATTCTGCTCTTGAGGAGTCAGGCAAGACAAATGGAGGAACAGACAGAAGAAGAATGATGGTTCCGCAAAATGTTTGTTTACTGACAAGGATCATCAGCTTGGCATTGGGCTTAGCCCAGAATTTGGGCCACAGATCTTCCAGAACTGGGATCATTAAAGTACACAGGAGATATTGCATTCCAAGCTTCTCGGACCTTGCATTGGAGGCCTTGGTGGAGCAGGTAAATGTCAGGAAAGATAGCTCAGGAAACCATTAGGACATGAGAAGCAGGATAGTTTTAGAGTGATAGGCCCAAGGACCAAGTGATAGTGTCATGTACTGAGGTACAACTCAGCCTTAGAAATTCTTCAAATGTAGTATTCCAGGGATCTGTAACACTTTGATTGAGGCCCATTGAAGCATTATTGTAAAGTGCAAGATGTGAACTGTATTGTGCACATTAGAATCAGCAATATCAGTTCTCATGTCATTAACTGTACCCACATTGAGTTGTGGACCCAGTGTAACACACAAATGTGACCATGCTTCCAGGACAACATGTTGTAGCAACTGTGCTGTGCTGCTGCTTTAGGGTAGATTTATCCTTGACTGCCGAGAATGGGGCAAAGTCACCATTCAGCTGTTGGCTAGATGTCAGACAAAAGAGGTCGGGACCTGGAATAAGGATCATAGTGATCAATGTAGAGACGAAGAACTCACCCTGTGGAAATCTCCCTGGGTAAGGGCTGTTTCTGTATTCATAGCTCATGGACTTGCTATTCCTGGAAGAAAATCCTAATGTTGATAGAATTGTATCATGCATATTGATTGACATTAGTCAATCATACCTCGCAGTCTTCATTCATAAACATCTCATGTATGCTGTAATTTCCAGAAATGTAACATCCAGTATCTTTAGACTTATTATGCCTGTAGTTCTCAAAACCATTGCATAATACCATAGAATTTCTGGGCTTACTTTACACTCCTTTGTGTAATTTGACTGCCAATTATAAGCACCTTACAATTTCCCTTCTATTAATTTCAACTAATTTATTGAAAATTAATTAATTAACTAATTAAAGTCTTTACAAGCTTAAATTATGCCAAGATTGCAATAAACTTATGTGGCAGCTAAATGATACAGAGATAAGAACATTATGTGGTCAGTGACAAGAAACTCAAAGTCACATTTATTGATGATACTCAGTTCTTTTGGCCAAGTGGACACATAATCTAAAATATTTTTATTAAAAAGTGCTAAGTATGCAGAATATCAGCAAGGACGAGAAATTAGAAACTTTGATGGAACTCAAGAATTGGCTGGACCAGTACCCTGCAGCAAATAATATTCAGGGCATAAAATGTATTGAGTAACCTTGTCACAGGTACAAAAGAAAGGGGGATGAGCGACTACCAGGAAGGGCAGTAAATCCAGGCAGGAAATCCCTCTGATTATTTTCCTCTCAAAAATGAACAGTGAATGGGAGGGAAGGCTTCTCAGGGAAAATGGCAATTAACAAGCTTGTGGCATCAAGGTTGATTCTGGTGCACAGCAGAGAGGAAAGAGTCTAGGGCAAGCAGTAGTGGTACGGAACTCTTTCATGAGGCAAACAGTCTCAGGCATTTCTGTGGCTGAGGGTGAGACTCCAGAACGATTCGTTGCCACCGGGGGCTAGGTTCAGGGATGTCACAGACCAGCTACCAGATATTCTGAAAGGGCAGAGAGAAAAGCCAAAAGTCGTAGTGTGCATTGGCAGAGGAGAAATAGAAAGCCCCTGCAATCATAATTTGGCTGGGGAATCGTAAGCATAGTAGCAGTGCAGCAGGTGGGAAGAAAAATGTGGAGGATAAATCAAATCCAGCGATCACAGCAGACAGAGGCAGGTTAGGGAGCATGGGAGGGTTGCAGGCTTAGCTGCATTTACTTTAATGCATGGAGCCTCGCAAGTAATTCAGATGAGCTTAGAGCATGGATCAGCAGTGTGAATTATGATGTTATTGCAATCAGGGAAAGGGCAGAACTGACAGTTTAATGCCCCGGGGTATAAAAGTTTCAATCATGACAGAGGAAAATACAAATGAGAAAGGGGAACCATGCCAGTCGTTAGGGAGAAAATAACAGCAGAGTGTAAAGAGAATATCCTAGAGGAATTATCCAATAAGGCCATATGGGTAGAACTTAGAAATAAGAGGGGCAATCATTTTGCTAATGTTACAGGTTTTCCAGTAGCCAACAGGAATTAGAGGAACAGATAATGTAAGTAAATCACTCAAGGTTTCAGAGAAATAGCCTTATCGTAACGGGGCATTTTAACCTCCCCAACAATGGCTGGGCTTGCTGTTGTGCAAGTGGTTTAGGTGGAATGTAGATGGAATTTGTTGACTACATCCAGGTTAAGTTCTGTGAGACAATATCTGGAGAGTATGACTAGAAATAGAACAGTTGTTATTCGGAGACACGAGAAAATGAGATTCTGGAAATATGAAACAACACATACGCAAAAAAAAAAGAGCTGGAGGAACTTAGCAGGTCAGGCTGCATCTATGGAGAAAAATAGACAGTCAGTGTTTCAGGTTGGAACCTTCAAGGGCCCTTCATTTAAAAAGAGCAGCAGGCAACTAACAAGCTGGTAAGCCTCATGTTAGTGGTAGGGAATTTATTAAGGAAAATCCTTAGTGGTAGAATTTATCTGCTTTTGGAGTTGATTAGGGATAGTCGACAATCCTTTGTGGGAGAAATCCTTAACTTGAATGAGATTTTTCGAGAAGGTAACAAAAAAAAACTGATGTAAGCAGCACACCAAACATTGTTGATGTGGACTTTGGTAAGGCTTTTGACAGGTTCTCTATGGCTTTGGATCTAAGACAAGCTCGCTAATTGGATCCAAAACTGGCAAGGTGAAAGGAGATAAAGGATGGTGATGCAAGTACACTTTTCTGGTTGGTAGTTTGTGATACCACAAGGACTGGTGCTGCGACCCATTTTGGTTGTTGTATATATTAACACTTGGGTGTGAATATAGGAAGAATGATATGGAAATTTATGGTGCTGTGAATAATGCGTATGGTTGTCTACAGCATGATATAGATCAAGTGGGAAGTTGGGGAAGATGGAACTTAATGCCAAAAAGGCCGAGGTGGGAAGACAAACAAGTGTAAGGCATAGACAGTGAATGGTGGGACACTAAGAAATGATGATGAACTGAGGGACCTAAGATTTCAAATCCATAGTTGCCTAAAGGTGACAACACAGGCTGGTGAAGAAGGCAATTGGCACGCTTGCATTCATAAGACAGGGCAAAGAATATAACAAACAACACACACAAATTGCTGGTGGAACACAGCAGGCGAGGCAGCATCTATAGGGAGAAGCGCTGTCAACGTTTCGGGCCGAGACCCTTCATCAGGACTATCTGAAAGGAAAGATAGTAAGAGATTTGAAAGCAGTGGGGGGAGGGGGAAATGTGAAATGATAGGAGAAGACCGGAGGGAGTGGGTTGAAGCTAAAAGCTGGAAAGGTGATTGGTGAAAGTGATACAGAGCTGGAGAAGGGAAAGGATCATGGGACGGGAGGCCTCAGGAGAAAGGAAGGGGGAGGGGGTGGAGCACCAGAGGGAGATGGAGAACAGGCAGAGTGATGGGCAGAGAGAGAAAAAAAACCAACAACTAAATATGTCAGGGATGGGGTAAGAAGGGGAGGAGGGGCATTAACGGAAGTTAGAGAAGTCAATGTTCATGCCATCAGGTTGGAGGCTACCCAGCCGGTATATAAGGTGTTGTTCCTCCAACCTGAGTTTGGATTAATTTTGACAGTAGAGGAGGCCATGGATGGACAGATCAGAATGGGAATGGGACATGGAATTAAAATGTGTGGAATTAAAAGAATATAACATTATCTTGAAACTTTACTAAACACTCGTTAAACCACACATGGAGTGTTTTGTGCAGTACTGGTCACCCAACTACAGGAATGATTTGATTATGCTGGAGGAGATTGATTATGCCAGAAGAGATTCACCAAAATATTCCTCAGACTGGGGAGAGATTGGATAGGCTGGGCTTGTTTTCCTTGGAACACTCACACAAGAGGTGACCTAATAGAGGAACAAAAAATATGAGAGCAGATAGTCAGCATCTTCATTCATTTGTAGGGGTATCAACAATAAAGGGCATTAGTTGAAAGAGAAAGTTTTAGAGGGGGATTGAGAGAAAGAGTGGTTGATATCTGAACGTACTACTGGGGGTAGTTGTAGAGTCAGACACAATCACTACGTTTGAAGTATTTTAAGGGACACTTAAGTAAGACAAGGTATAAAATGATACAGCACTAATGACGGCAAATGGGATTAGTATAGATGGGCAAAAAAGGACGGCATGGACATGGTGAGACGAGGGGCTTGTTCCTGTGCGCTACAAGTCTACAACTCCATGAGTCTAAGCTGACTGTCTAGGCAGAGTTCAGAGTGGTTGTATAAGATTTATACAGCACTACTTTTATGCGCAGAGTTATTCTGCTTTTGCTGAACAATAATTTATTCCACAATGAATTATTTTGTGTAAACTTACCATGATCAATGCAATATTTATAAAGCTAATCTATGTTTAGATTTATTGTTTGTTCTATATAAATCCATGTCATTGATCAGAGGCTTTAAATATTTCACCTTGCTATTAATGCAAGGTTTTCTTATCATAAGTTTATCTCAAATCAAAGAATTTGACATATAATGCTGTTTTGTTTAAAAGCACTTTACACAGTGACAGAAATCCAATCACAACAATTCACTGAATCATTTAATGTGTCATATTCTGTCAGAATCATCTTTTGAGGTAAATTCAGTGGCTGGAATTTTTGTGAGACCCTCCCAATCATCCAACCCAACATAATTATAAGTAGTCCAGAAACTACAGTGTCATAGTGGCCTCTTATGATAATCACTGATCTGAAGTTGGACAATTTGAAGAATCCATGTCATATTTGACATCTAAATTGAATTGAGAAATTTCATTGTATACAGTCTATGGTGGTACAATTTAACCCATGTCACTTGCTTGGAATGAAGTTACCCTGTAATTAAAACATCCTCCAAATCTTCCCACACTGTTCCTATTTCATTAACCACCCTCAGTTACCTAACTATGTCCTTGATTCAAATTATCAATCCAAACCCAAAAACGGTCTCTTCATCCAGATTATTATCATGTATTTGCCCATTATCCCCTCACTAATGGAGAATAGTTCAAATTTAAAGAGGAGCCGAGTGAAGAAATTAAATCCCAGTTTCTTATTTAGAACCTTGACCACAAATCTTCACCTTAACCTCACCTACGGTATATTGTATATTTATTGGTACATTTGAGATATATTGGGAAACTTAACTTGATATAATCATAGCTGCTTTAACAGCTGATTGTAAAGTGTTAATTATTAAAGCACAGTATAATATGTTGTGGTCCCATATATTGAAAACAATTTTTCACAGTGCTGGAAAAATCTCTATTTTCCTCATATAACATGTAAGAATTCAATATATTTACCTTATCCTTACCTTTAAAATAAAATAGAACTGCAAGGGTCAGATCACACTCGGTGCATCAATGTTAATATCCATGACCTTTTGTCATTATTGTAATTGAAAAATGCGGCTAACCTGGCAAGTTATTTTACAGCCAAAAGTGAAAAATATTTTTTAATATTTCTGTCATTGGTGTCTTGATATTATCAGATTTTCAGAGTTAAACAATAGATTACATTTTATATAAGGATACTAACAGAAAAATAAAACACTGGAACTGTGTTTGGGGAAAATGTTCTAGGAATTGTTGCTAAGCGCATATGAGATTACCAGTCAATGGTTATACTGACCTCTGCACATTAACTCCCACCCACTCCAGACCAAGTGAACCATTGACCAAATGGAAATTAATGCAGCTTTCTCTGCACCCAAATTACATCAAAAGCTACCCCCGCCATATCAGTTTGATACTTCTATTTCCTGTGACGCTTCGTGCTACAGACTTGCTAAGTTATGATACCAATTTATTGCAGCCTATAACAAGTTAGAAATCTCAATATAGAACAAATCAATTCAATCCCTCAACATGCGTTGGCACTATTCACTCTAATCCAAATTCTCTTCTCTTACTCCATGTGCCTATTTTACTTTCAATTTTAACTATTTCTTTCTCAAATGTAGTGATTAACAGCTTTATCATTATAGAACAGATTTTAATAATACTGAGACCGCTCATCTTCATGGAATAGAGCTACAGTTTAAGTGACTTAACATAACTTTATTTTCTTATTCCCATTATCATATGATAATTCCCTTTTCTATAAGGAGCCAAATAAATGTGATTTTAAAAACTGAATATCATTTAACAAGGTGTCTTGGAAATGTTATGCAGATTTATTATTCTTATTGCATATAAAACCTGTTACTTTTATACTTATAATTCTTATTTGAAAATCCAATATTGCTGTATTCCTACTTTACTTTATCAAGTGTATACTCCTGTTCTCTGATAATGTTCCCAAGCTGTAAATTCTACACACGTTTGTATTATAATACATTAGCCATGAATCTGGCTCAGTGCTCCATATTTTCTCTCACATTTTACCTCAAAGTTGTGTCATATATTTCATCATTCGTTGATAAATGTTTGGTAGGATTTTGATGTAAACGTATGCCTTTGGAAAATGGATTGTGATTAAGAAAACAGATTTCACATAATCCCCTTAACTCTTGAAAGAGAAATTAGAATTTTATTCCATTTCACCTGCCTGAATTCAAATTGAAATCCTGTAAGTACACAGGTGATGTGTTAACTCACTGGTTCACCATGTCACTTGTAATGAAATTCTATAATAAACAAATACATTTGCTATAAAAGGGAAACAAATGAATTTTCAGCATGTTATGATGAAGCTGATGATAATGACATGTGAACATTTATAAATTTAGGTATGGTACCTAGTGATTCTGAGAAGCCGCTTTGCTTTGTTTAACCCCAAGATAAGCGGACACAATCTGCTTCTCCGCAATTCTGATTAGAGTGGAGGTTTTCTCCACGCAAAATAGAATGAAGTCAATTTTCTTTTCTTCATCTAATGCTTCAGCAGAATGGTTTGCAGGATAGTATGTAGACTCTTCTTTCTTGAATAAAATCAACCAGCACACTTATATTCTGAGAACGGTTATCAGCTGATACTTTCATGTGCACACAGAGAGTGGATATAAGAGGTTAGTAGCTTCCTGATTTTTGCATCCAGAATATTCTATGTTGGAAGATCACCACCTCAGAGGAAAAGTTAGGTTAGAGGCATACATGTGAAAGAAAGTTTTAAAAATAGATCAACAAGCATTTTTTTTTATTATTGGAGAGGTTTTGTAATGTAGTTTCAGTGTAATTGAATAACCTTGTGATTCATGTAGAAAATAAAATCAAAGTGCCATACACACTCCACAGAAAGGGAAGTGTCCTGGATAAAACTGGGAAGAGTTTATTCATTATGTTGTTATACCCAGTACAATTTTATTCATACCAATCAAGCCAATACAAACTTACAGTACATGCAGCACAGATCAAACTTCTGTCACATCCTGAACTGGATTTCTTTTCTAATCACACGGCTACCCATTAAACTGGTCACAATCCTGAATCTAATTGCTCATCATCAGGAGATCCGAGGGACTTTGTAGTCCTTAAATTCAAACAAATTGAGAGTATTTTTGATATAGGAATATTAATAAACATGAATAATTTTTTATATTCATTTACTAAGAATGTAGTAAATCAATTTAATTAGTGAATGGCTCTGTAGAGTTTTGTTTTAATTTTCTGTTATTTAATATTGAGTACTCTGATTGAAGGTCTTTCAATATTCAGTCATATTAATAAAACTTTTGCAGGATACATTTCTTGAACAGATCATGGAATAATTCACAGAGTGGAATAGTTTCTGAATCAATTATGTCCCAGAATGCTCTCATTAGGCTGAATCATGGACAAATAAAGCAAATAAGCAAATTAACCTCAGTGGAAACTTAAGTAAGAAAATCATTTTTGAACACCTATGCAATTTTTGTGTCTGGATTATCAGACATAGAAATACCTAGGTCAAAGTGCAAATGAAAATAGATCAGAATTAAGGAAAGTAATAAAGAAAATCCACAGGTTTAACTGTCTAGAGGAGATAGTGTGCTTGCATTGCAATTCATTCAAATTAATTCACTGTTTTCTAACTACCTGATATGCAGTTGGTGGGGTTTCCTGATTAACTGGTTGTACTTCTTTTCAGAGAATTGATTGTTCTTCACATCTCAGCCTCCATGCTAATCCCACACTCTGCAAAGAAGCTAACTTTATAATCAACCCCCTCCCCAGGAAACAATAACAGTTGCTACTGGATTGTAAACAACAGGAAGTTCAAATTTTATCCCTGACTTAGTAATAATGAGCCAACATGGGGTATACATTGTCCATAACATCCCCTGAAAGATTAAAAAAAATATATTTTTTATCTTTATGTTCTCCCTTTTGAAATGTGTCCACCATGTGGCTATGGATGAGGAAGGAAAATGAGATCTACCCTGTGATGCCCCCACAGTGAATTGGCCTTCTGGTGTTATCTGATGGAGCAGTTGAGGACAGCCACTTTAAATGGGGCACTCGGAGGTTATCAAAGCCAATAGGCACAATTTACGAAGTCTTCACTATTGGACTAGTGTCTCCCCACTGACAATGCACCATAGGAAATTCTCTACAGTGCACCAGGGATTTCCAATAAGTGCCACTAGCTGGCAAAGGTCCCGCTGATCAGAAATTAACCCTTGCATTCCAGCACCGATGGTTAGGTTTAAAAGAAAGTTTGATTGATCCGTACATCAATGTATTTCTCCATTCTCATCTCATGCTTGCCTACATGGTCTCATATTCCAATATACTGCTGAGAATACATTGAATTATTATATATCCCTATGTAAACTCAGTTTTATAATGAGAGCCTCTGGGAATTTTCAGTAGGTCATCTCAGACTATCTGAGTGTGTTTACACTTTTGATGCATTAAAGAGATCTCATTCAATTCACATCAGATCAGGATAATGCAAAGAAAATGTAATCCTTGATTTTGTTATACTGTCCAGATTCAGGTCATGCCATGGGCTGGGCTAATTCGGTAGACTGCCACACACACTAACAATTTCCTTCTCAGAGGAAAAAACACGACTGCTTCATTCTATTTAGAATGATCTATGTGTAATTTTTGATTTGCCACCCAACTCAGTGCAAATATCAGGAGACTACTTACTCGGAATAGCCTTCTAACTAAGTAATTCTGCATCATTTGCACATGACCAAATTTACAAGAAATGCAAATTTATGATTGAAGTATAAAGGCAACATCTGGCTCATTCTCGTTCTTTTTCTCTATTCTCATCGCGATTTCTCCCTCATCTGTTCTTTCTTTCTTGCTTTTATTTATTTCTGTCTGTTTTACTGCACTCTAATCATCTCACCACCCATTCCCTCTTTTTGTTTTATCATTGCAAATCTCTCACATTGCGCATCTGAGCTGCTTTTGCTGCCACTGGCTGTTAACACGGTTTGAAATACGACATTATTATCTGTTATCAGCTTTTGATTCCTGCCTCTAATCATTACTACTCGAAACTGTTCGAACCCGAGATAATTAGCACAGAATCCAGCAGCTCCACCAGTCACAGGCGCATGTTAAAGAGATCTTCTGCTGTACTGTTGTTTCTGTCAGCGCTGCCTCCTGGGGTTCAGCAGCATACAGAAAAAAAAGATTCCTACACAATTTCTTTAGCTATCTTTCTCTCCAAGGGCCAATTCAGCCCCACGCACTATCCCACATCAAACAGCTTGTGGATAAGTCAGTCTTCCTGAGCTAGCCGGAATTTTAAAATTTTTAAACTGAGCGTTGGTGTGTGTGTGTGTGTGTGTGTGTGTGTGTGTGTGTGTGTGTGTGTGTGTGTGTGTGTGTGTGTGTGGAATAGCCTGTTGGTTGGAATTTACAATATCCAGCCTGTGTTATGTTTGTGAGTATTATTTTTTTTAACATCCATTCTGTTGACACTATTCAACATGGCTGTGTTTATAACTATAGTTACATTTATTCCTCTGCAATAAGTTGAAGTACCACAAAGGAAACAAGAAAATATCATTTCCATCTGACCCCAAAAGGTGCTCTCAGTAATAATTGTTCTGTAGAAATAAATTATAGTTACAAGATTTACAACATACCAACTACAAACTTACCATTTGTGCAAATTGCAACATTTTATTAACAAAGGCAATTACTTGGCAAATATACAAATCTGTTAACAGTTAACTTGCATGGGGAAGCCCCACGCTCATTCTCTGTAACCTTAAATGGATTAATTCAAGCAGAATATTGCATCAAAATATTTTATACAACCGTTCTAAACTTTTAGGTACCATAAGATTTACCTTTATATATGATTACACACTATATAAGAACAGGATAGAAGTAATGAAAGAGGCAATGTTCCAAAGGAAACATTTTCCACTGAGGTTTCAACTTCTGGTAAATGCAGAGTTCAGCATCAACAATTCCCTTTGTGCTAAGTGTTTAAAAGCTGCCTCAATGCTTAGCGGGCAAAGGCAATTAAACCATGTTCAGTAACATCAGAAAATGTGCAGTTATTTGTAATGAGAAAGCTGCATGAAAGAATACAAATGCTTTAGTTCTGTAACCTTACAAAATGTTAAGTGATACATCTGATGAACAGTATAGAGAAACATTTAGTAACAGCATGTAATTCAATGCTGCAAATGCTGCTTTTCTCTGCATTTCCCACTTTTAACTTAAAAGGTAAATTATTACCTGGATTAAAGAAAACAGCACAAATACAAGGATGAAAACAGCAGAATACTTGAATTTACTGGTTCAGTACTCACGCTAACATGTAACTTTAACCTTGTATTGAATGAACTATTTTTGGAGATCACATACATCTGTCCTCTTTCTCTGGCATGAATCTTAGTTAATTTTCACTACATCTCTTGCGGTGCAGAGAAAACACAGAGTTGTGCTTCTAGGTGAAGTGATAAAAAAGAAAAGCCATAAATTTCCACCCTCGCACTGATCCTGTTAAGGAGTATTTGACCTCAGCTTGACTGTCTCATCATCCTTTCTTTAGCTCCTGTGGCTGTTACTACCAGCTCTTGGAGTCAGAGCAGGAGCCAGATTGGATCGGTGTGTCCTCTGACACTCACAAGCTTTACAAACCACCCCTAACAGTCTGAGAAAGAAAAGAAAATGAGTGGCAGAGCCCAAGCCTATAATCACTCACATCATTGCATTCTCTCTCCCCCTGTCCGTCTTCATCCACTTCTGCATTCCATCAGTAAAAGTCTCAAATTCCCTCCACTTTATCTCTTCTGTCTCCCCAAATAGCCCACAGTATAGCTATTTCAAAATCTTACAGCATTTTCATAATGCTTTAAACAAAATCTCACATAATTTCACGCAATAAAGATTAAATCCCAAAATAATGCTGTTGAGCTAGAAGCTTCTGATAGATACCAACAAAATAATTTCAGGTCCTATAAATGATTTTTTGGAGAAAGCATTCTCCTTCCCGTACAATATTTTTAATCTGTCCATCTCTTTGCAATATATTTCCCTCTAACGTGCATGGTTTTCAATCCCTCTATCTTCCTCATCTCTTTTTCTCTTCACACATACCCCTCTTCCACATTCAAAAGACAATGAAATGCTGTACTTACAGAACTGTACAGCTCAGAGTTAAAGTGCTGGTTGGGTTGCTAACATCCCGAGGCAGAGACAATCAGAGTTTCCTTCACCAGCACAGAGCTCGATCAGTCAGCATCTCCCCTCAGCAACCATCGCAAGCACTGACAGCTCCGACTGATGCTTACAAACACACAAACTGACAGGTGCTGTCTGACGACGACTTGAGGTGACTGCCTAATTAACTTGACCCTTCCAGGCGATAAATTAGTGTTGTCAAGACACAAGCATGACTCAAACGGGCTTCTGCCTCATTTCATTTATTCTTATTGCACAGCAGAAAATATTAACAGAAAATAATTGTTGTTCCTTCAGTCAACTTGGATTTATGAATATACTTTTGCTTCATATTATTCCTGTTACTTCCGTGATGTCTTTGTAAACTCAATAATTTTATGTAATAAATAAAACGATAGCCTCGGAAATAATGCTGTGGCTTCGTATTTAATGTGGAGTCATTTAGTGATGGTACACTGGTTACATCTGGCAAACAATTCTCCAAGAGACCAAGGAGCGGTAATTGATTTGGTAAAAGAGACAGAACTTTGTCTACTAGGTCAGACCACTTTGCAGAATTTGTGAATGAAAACTCAAAATGGTTAGCAATAATTATGTGCATCACAGATTATTGATCTCTACATTCAGGGGCAATTTTGGATTGAAAGCAGTAAGTTATTCATTGGTAAACTGTGAATAAATCAAGCTGTTTTTTCTTGCTGTTCAGCGAATTCATGAGACTTGTGAGGCTTTGGGTGACTGCTATCTCAGGCTTACCCCTCATGCATATCTAATACTTGGATCTGAGTGTGAAGTTGGAATTTGTGGGTATACAGGCAGTGACAATGATGGGGAGTGTGGCTTGGCAGTGGTTGGTAAGTGGGTGTTGGTGGAAGGAGCAACGCATTTCGGAGAATCTATTGAAGCAACAACACTCAATACACCTGAAGTTTTGAAGAGTAAGCAATGAGTTTTAACCCTTGGTGGGGATATTTGTGTCTCTCCTCACATAAAGCGGCTCATGGCTTTTCTTTACTGTTAAAATGATTAGCCAGACAATATAATGAGGTGAAAATGCTACGCTTTGCCATTTATGTTTGAGATCCCAGTTTAGACATCTATAGATTAAAGGAGCTCTTATGATCACTGACCGTGTCTATCCTGGAATATTATTAAAGTGAGTCAAACTCTGTACCCTAAACAACAAAGAACTTGAGGTCTAGGAAAGGCCAACACAATAACCAAAGAGAAACTAGTTCCTAATCTGGGTAATGATGGCATGATAAGGAAGGGGAAAAAATCCAGAGGAAATGTGCAGATACATTTTGCAGCATTTTAACAGGGACTGCATTTCAAAAATATTTCAATGTTGTCAAGCCCTGAGGTCATTAAAGGCATTGTGTAAATGTAACTCCATTCTTTCTATAAGAAACAAAAGGGAGGTAAAAAGGACTGAGGTCAATAAGCCTGGTACTTCACAAAACAGTTGTAATCCACTTTCACAAAGAGTAAGCCTATCCTTGCAAAATTGCCTGCAAAACATTTTCCAAACTTATACAAATCTTATAATGTAAAAAACATAAACGATTCAGCTTGCAACTACTTTCCCCATCCACCTCTTTCCCATATTATTCAGTGTTTGGGGTCTCTTAAATCAATTTAGGATATTCACTATAGTCTTGCAGAAGTCTTTAAAATGGCCTTTCAGGTGCTTTGTTTTCAGATTGTAAAACCAGACTATCTCTGCAGATTCACAAGAGACTCTGCAGGTAGTGGAAATCCAGAGCAACAGATGCAAAATGCTGAAGGAACTCAGCAGATCAGAAAACATCTATGGAAATGAATGAACAGTTGATGTTTCAGGCCGAGACTCTTCATTTCTGCTCCATTCTTATAACTCACCAATATCAAGTCTCGTCACCCTGCTTTTTCCCCAGCACGTTGCAGAGTGCAAGAATACCTCAATTTTATTTATGTGACCTGCCCAGTACAATTTAGCTACAACTTTGTGATTTCCTTTCATCTTTTAGCTATATAGTTTAACATTCCGATGCCTTGTTGAATATAGCTTGCCAGTATTTACTCATAATTGCTGTTCTTCAAATAGTCCTCATTCACATCCATAGTTATTTCCATACCATTAGTGGCATATACATACTATTATTTTTCCAAAAAAAATTGAAAATGTTGGAACCACTCAGCAGGTGAGGATGCATCTGAGTAAAGAGGAACAGTTTATGTTGCAGACATTCCTCCATCTGCATTCCTATTGAAATTAACTTGCATCTCTCTCTTAGTCTGGTTCTGAAATGAATTACATACCCAAACCATCTAAAGATCCCCCAGCGTTTTCTGTTTCTGCTTTGGATCTGCATTTTATTTATCCAGATTCTGACGGTAGGTTGCCTTTGTCAACACTTAGTTTCATCTGCCTTTGATCCACCCTCATATTTATCTTGCCCAGCTCACTGCACAATTTCTGAATTGTCTCCACAGATTTCATAACCCGTTCCAGTTTGGTATAATTCATAAATTCTACCATGATATGGTGAATAAGTAACTCACACAAGTTAAAACCACAAGTAATCCCTACAATAAGCACAAGAACAAAACAAAGTTCTGACAATATTCGGCAGATCAGGTAGCATCTGAAGAGAGGGAAATAGAAATAATGTTTCAGGTGATTGGTGCTTCAGCACTTGTGAGTTTTTGACTTTCACTGAGCTTGAAAGATACCACTCAATATTTCCTCCATTGTGTGCTCACAAATCAGCAGGTGACAAGTCTGTGGAATTCATTGCCACAGGTGGCTGTGGAGTCCAGGTCAGTCAGTGTATTTAAGGCGGAGATTGGTAGGTTTTTGATCAATCAAGGCATGAAAGGTTATGGGGAGAAGGCAGGGGAATGGGTTGAGAGGGAAATGGATCAGCCATGATGAAATGGGAAAGCAGACTCGATGGGCCAAATTCTGCTCCTACGTCAGACTTATGGACTTAGGGTCTAAACCACACCCAATATATCTCCTGCAAAGAATACATTGTTTTAATTGTTTTCTTATTTAATTCCATTGTTTATGTGAAATCTATGTTTCAGATTAGCAAAATTTCATCTGAAATTTTGGCAAATAGTTTATTAAATCTAAATAGGTAATATTTTAGGTCACATACACAGAAGGATTTTGGCCAGGTGCCCATTTATGACATTGTTTCCGTCACAATAATGGTGTGGGGGAAAGGAGAAGAAATTATTTTACTCAGAACTAGTGGAAAATTGGATCCTGTAGTCTTCACTACCTGCATCCTGGATTATTCCCCTGGAGTTTTTGTACTCAAACATGTCTATAAAATAAGGGAAGCCAATATTAAAATTACATTCTTTACTTTGTTCTACTCATTAACTGCAATGTATTTATGAAAACTGAGAAGGGTGCAATTTGAATAGATTCAGATTTCCCAAGCTTAGTGTGTCATAACCTTTAATTCTTCTATCAGCTACATGCATTTTATAGCCGGGAAATATTATTTTCAACTTATCCAGTATCAGAGTTGAGGTCTATCAGTGGCTTAACTAATAAATATTATTCCCTGGATTAAGCATTAGAGAAATTTTATTCACAAATATTTTCTACATTCTCATACCAATAAACGACTGGAGTCGGCTCCTTGAAATTGGTTTCAACGTGGAAAATAATCAGAAAATGGAGCCTTTACTGTAATTATCACTGGGATAATAAAGTCCATGAATTCTATCAGCTTCTGAACATTGGGACAAAACTCTTTGGTTGCCATTGGATACTTCTGCCCTGTGCTGAGTTATACTCAGTGGCCACTTTATTAGGTACACCTGTATACTTGATCGTTAATGCAAATATCTAATCAGCCAATCATGCTGCAGCAACTAATACATAAAAGCATGCAGACATAATCAAGAGGTTCAATTGTCATTCAGACCAAACATCAGAGTGGGGAAGAAATGTGACCTAAGTCATTTTGATTGTAGAATAATTATTGGTGCCAGACGAGGTGGTTTGAATATCTCAGAAACTGCTGATCTCCTGGGAGTTTCACACACAGCAGTCTTAGAGCTTACAGAAAATGATGAAAAAACAACAAGAAATATCCACTGAGTGTCAGCTCTGTGGCCGAAAATGTCCTGTTAATGAGATAGGTCAGAGGAGAATGGCCTAACTGGTTCAAGCTAATAGAAAGGCAACAATAACTCAAGTAACCACACATTTGAACAGTGGTGTGCTGAAAAGCATCTCTGAATGCACAACACGTTGAACCTTGATGTGGATGGGCTATAGAGGCAGAAGACTATGTACATACAGAAATACACCAGGTGGCTATTTAAGTAGGTACCTCCTACACCTAATAAAGTGGCCACTGAGTGTATGTGGGTTCTTCAGCACTGTCAAAACCAGCACCAAAGGGTCCTACTCAATGAGAACCAGAAATAGAGGTGAACTTATCAAGGACAACAAAGTAGTCAACACCTACTGGAAGGATCTCTTTGAAAACTTCCTGAATCACGACTCAGTTCTTGATGTGAGTGTCCTTGAATCAATGTAACACGGTAGCATGTTCAATTTTTCTTTGCAGCCAATCCCGACTGACGCTAAAAATACTGTTTCTCAACGAAGAAACAAAAAGGCACTGAGAGTAGACATTATCGCCACTGAAGTTCAAAATCTTAGCAGTGAAGAGGTTTAGTCACTAATGCACAATCATGTGAACTTCACCTTGAAGGAAGAGAACATACCAGGTGCTCCTTGAGAATCTGCAATTCTAATCATTTTCAAGAAAGAAGTCAAATCAACTTTGGGAACAACACAAAGGATCTCCCTGCTGAGGATGGATCCTTCTCCACCATCTCTTCCCAGTGGCTGAAGAAGAGCTCCCTGGGTTACAGCGTGGATTCCATCCAATTAGAAGTATGATGAACATCATCTTCATTGTATAACAACTCCAAGAGAAATACAGGAAGCATTACTAAGAGCTATACATCACCTTCTGATCTCAGTAAAGTCTCTGATCCGATCAACCAGGAGAGACTGTTGCGCTCCTTCCTTAAATTTGACAGCACTGACAAAAGTTCCTTTCCACCTTACATCTGCTTCATGATGGCATGCAATTCATGATTCCAAACAACGGGTCTATAACAGAGCTGATCTTCAATTTAAACATGGCTGCATCCTCATCACCACACTTTTCTGCAATCATTTTCACCGCATGCTCATTTCCTGCAGTAGTGCTGCTAAACCTCGGAGCTGATGGGGAACTATTTAGCCCACAGTGAGTACACTCTGGGACAAAAATGACCCAGACCTCAGTTGTCAAGCAGATGACAATTGTAATTCCACATTCAGAAGGCTGAGCTCTGAGACATTGTTCATTTGTTCACTGAAGTACACAAGAGAATGAGATTATTCTCAACGATCACAAGACATGGATTCTTTATCAACCTACTCCCGTTGCACCATACTGCCCTCTGATCAGACCTCAACAACTATGGACCACTTCCCATATCTCCAATGGCAGCTCTCAACAAAGTCTAGCATTAGTGACTAAATTCACCAGCATCTTCAGTGTTCTAGCCCAGCCCCAGGCTAACCACAGAAAATAATGACTGAAGATCAAGATCTCAGCGCTGACACTAATCTCATTGTCTACTGAGAAACTGCATTCCCTGGCCTCCTATTTAATGTGAGACATGGATTATAAAGATACAATTAGCTTTATTTGTCACATGTGCATTGAAATATCGAAAGATTCAGTGTAATGTGTTGTTGGCATCAAATCCAGTCAGCGAGACAAGTGCCACCTCATGTCTGACACCAACATAGCATGCTGGCATCACACTAGCCCTAACCATACATCTTTGGAATGTGTGAGGAAACTGGAGCATCTGGAGGAAACCCACATGGTCATGGGGAGAAGATATAATCTCCATAGAGGCAGCAGCAGGAATTGAACCTGATGCACCATCAATAACTCATACTGAGACGTAAGGCGAGATATCGGCTTTTATTGACTGGAAGAAGAAACCAGGAGTGAGTGTCCATCATACTATGTCCTGGAGACTGAGGCCGAGCGTCAGGCCTCAGATCGCCTTTATACAGGGGCCTGTGGGAGGAGCCACAGGAGCAGTCAGCAGGGGGCGTGTCCAGACAGGCACATAGTTCACCACAGAACCCCAATCATTGATTGCTGGCTGGCTCTGTAAAGCCATGTGCTAACCACTATGCTACCATGTCCACCCACTGCAGGCCTCTCAGAGCAAAGGAAAGATGTCACTAACACAAAGTTCTTCAAATCCCCCAGAAGCATTAGCAAATCAACGCCAATGTGCTCTCCCAGGCCAACATCTCCAGTATTGAGGAGCTTATCTCACCCTATCAGCTCTACTGATCAAGCCACATCACTTCACATCAATCGCCTGAAACAGTCGGTCTACTCTGAACTCTGTGACAAGAAGAGTTTAGCAGGCAGACACAGAAAACATTAAAAACTGTGTTCATAAAATTCCTTGACAAGATGTAGTATCTCCACTGACTCTTGACCCATGACCACTCCAGGCAGAGAAGGGGCATTCAGGTTGGTATTGAGAACCTTGATTTCTTGCATCAGGAGTACACTGAAGATGTGAATAAACAGCAAAGCAGCTTACAAACGAATTGCTTATCAATCCTACCAGACACCTCCGGCCCCATTAGTGGAAGAGTCAGCTGTCGCCAATTTCATCTTATCAATTACCTCAAAGCCCACAAAACCATTCGATGTAGGACCATAATTAGGCCATTCAGCCCATTGAGTCTACTCTGTCATTCAACCACTGCTGATGTTTTTCGCACAACCCTATTTTCTGCTTCTTCCCAATAACACTAAACTCCTTTGCCAGTCAAGGACTTAACAGTCTCTGACCAGTCTGAGAGCAACTCATTGTCATTCCTGAAGCATTGTCTGAGAAGATAATACAGTGGCACATAGTGGAATATTCGAAGCTGTGCTCAAAAAATTCCTTGACAAGATGTACTATCCCCACTGACTCTTAGCCCATGATCGCTCCAGGCATAGAAGGGGCATTAACGTTAAGCACAATCATTTGAAATACGAAAACTGATTACTTATGAAACTTTTAAGGAGTTTGGTCTCCTAGAATTGACTCGGTAATCTATGATAAGACTGACCTGAATGTCAAACTCATCAGACTGAGATCTGCACTAATTTGGTTATTTACTGGTGGTTTAGTCTGTGTATTCCTCCGGCAACACGTACCTGGCCGTTGACGAGCTGGGTCTTAAGCAGGTCTATTAACACCTGGAGAGTGAATGCACTTAACAAAGTTAGATGTTCACAGAATCTCTGTATGATTACAGCATGAACTATACCAGCTCTATACAAATCACTTGGTATACTTAAGATGGAGGTTGATAGGTTCTTGATTAGAAAAAGCATCAAATGTCACAGGGAGAAAGCAAGAGAATGGGTCTTAGAGGGAAAGTATATCACTCATGATTGAATGATGTAGCAGACTTGATGGACTGAATGGTCTAATTCAGCGGCTATGTTTTAAGGTCTTTTCAGTTTATCCTTTCCCCACGCTCTCCCATTACTCCTTTCGGATCACCTTTGAAGGCTACACCTGAATCTGCCCCCACTGATACTCGAACTGAGTGCTCCAGACCCAGAGGAGTTCAGTACCACCACGGGCGTGCAATTCACTTCTAAACGTTTCACAGTAGAGATTTGTTGACACTTGGGCAATGTACTAATGCAGCAAGTGAGAACAAGCAGGCAGCCCTCTATGGACCAAGATGAGAATTTGGCATCAGAAATATATCAATGATTAACCAGATAGCAAGGATGAGCATTACCTCTTCCTGAAGCACTTTCTTTGTGTTATACATGGCTGCACTATTACTCATTCTCAGTTTTCACCTGTTAATTGATCTTAAGCATTTCCATCTCCTGCTAACTTCTCTCATATTTCAAAGTAGAGCAGCATACTTGTAAATGACCATTTTTATCTTGTTGACAGCTTGTTGAGCCTCTCTCAATATATGCCACTTTCATCCAGGAGCGAGAGGGAAAAGAAAGATAAAAATCAATTACAAAACAAACAAAATGCTGGAGGAACTCTGTAAGTCAGGCAGCATCTATGGAAAAGAATAAATAGTCAATATTTTGGGCTTCAGGACTGACAAGGAAGGGGGAAGATGCCAGAATAAAATGGAAGAGGGAGAAGAAAGAGGCTAGCTGGAAGGTGATGACTGAAACCATTGGTTGGTAAAGGTCAAGGGTGGGAGAAGCAATAATCTGATAGGAGAGGAGAGTGGACAATAGGAGAAAGGGAATGATGGTGGACCCAGGGGGAAGTGATAGGCAGGTGAGAAGAAGTAAAATGTCAGAGTGGGGAATAGAGGAAAGTGAGGGAGGGGTTTAATTTGTCTGCCAGAAAGAGAAACTGTTATTCGTGCCATCAGGTTGGAGGGCACCCAAATGGAATACAAGGTATTGCACCTCCATCCTGAGGGTGGCCTCTTCTTGCACAAGAGGAGTCTCTGGATTGACACACCAGAACAGGAGTGGGAATGGGAATTAAGATGTTGGGCCATCGGGAAGTCCCGCTTGTAGCAGATGGTGTAGGAGAAGCATCAGGCAATTATTTTCTGGTAAAGAGCCTTTGGGTGAAGTCTGGATTTTTTCTCATCAGACTGGGAAGTCCTTTAGTTATGCTGCTCCACATTGCACAGGCAGGTCTCATCAAATGCAGAGCACAAAGAAAATGCAGAGGTCCCTTTGTAGGTTGTAAGCTGCAAGTCCCCACAGCCAGACAGTGAAATTGTGTTTCAGCAGTGTGAATGTCTGCCCTCTGACATTGTTAGTGGTCCCAGGGTTTTGCTTATATTACCATTCTGCTGGCAAAATTGGGATACAAGCAGTTGTTATGAGCTGTGCATGCAGAGAGTGGACCTTGCCTGCTACTAGCTATCAGCCGGCACACTTAGCCAAGTCAAATTGTAGGGGAGCAGCAGAATACATCATGATAGGTGCCAAAAAAATGAGGGTGTTTCCCACTGTGATTCAGCAGCAGTGAATATTGCATATCGAACACTGATGGATGGTACTAGTTCCTATTTTTGAAGGTTGCTGGTTGAGTGGGACTCAGCTTTACAGTTCGACACATACAGCCAAAGACAATCGACAGTGGTGAAAAGCTCATTTTTACAGGAGCATCAGGGCCCCTTTTGCTGATTGCCAAGGTCCATGGGGAACGTAATATAATGCAGAACCTGGGAAAGATTGCATTAGTGACCTGCAGGACAAAAGGCAGACCTAATGTGACTGATGTCACTGATTGCAGCGTAAAATGAGTTGCAAATAAAGGAACCAATGGCCATAGTTACAGGTATTGCACCAGCAGCTGCATAGATCACTGACAGCTTCTCTAGAGAAGCACAAGTTCCTGATGAACTGCTTCAGAGGGAATTCACTGGGCCTAAGGATTGGATGAGATAGGGAGGAATTGATTTAACCTTTTTCCTGCCCTACCAAAAGAGATAGGGGAAGATGTAGGCTGCAAAGCTTTAAAAGATGCTCCCTCATTGAATATTTTGGTTGGTTTCTACATCATGTTCACTGTCCTGTCCAAACCCTTTTCTACATGATTCCATTGACGTACAATATTTATTCATGTGCCGGCGACTATTCACAGCCTCAGATGTACTCAGTGACCAAACACACATGGACCCAGGGAATTACAGAGACTTACAATCCTCTGCAAAGAGAACACTTTGCTTATCTCATTCCTACTTACTGTGTGCGATTCTGGTTGTCCCATTACAAGGAGGATGTGGAAAATTTGGAGAGGGTTTGCAGAAGAGGTTTACTTGGACTATTCCTGGATTGGAGGGCATAAGCTATAAGGAAAGGTTGGACAAACTTTCTCTGGAGCATCAGAAGGTGAGGATAGACACTGACAGAAGTCCATAAAAACTACCAGAGGCAAAGTATGAAAAAAACCCCAAATATTTTCCCATGCTAGAGATGTTGAAAACTAGATAACATGCAATTAAGATAAGAGGGGGAAAATTTAAGAGAGATATATGGGGCAAGTTTTTTTTAGACAGAGAGTGGTAGGTGCCTGGAACATACTGTCTGGGGTAGTGGTGGAAACAGATACGATAATGGCGTGTAAGAGGTTCTTATATAGACACTGGAATATGATTTGGATCACACGGTAGTGGTAGAGATTTAGTTTAATTTCACATTGTATTCAGCATAGACATTGTGGGTCAATGGGCCTTTTTTGTTCTATTTTACCTTGTATATTCTAATCGTCTGACCCCTTAACTTGAGATTATGCCTTGTTTCTAGATTTTCCAGCCAGAAGATGTATTGTCTCTGCATCAACTCTACTATTTCCTCTTAGACTTCCATACATTTACATGGGATTCTCACTTCTCCTTCAAAACTCCAGTGGTAAAAGGCCAATACTATTCAATTGTTCATCAACTGAAATCGATCCAGTGAAACTACAAAGCAATCCTTCCATTATGAGTACATATTTTATTTGGTATGAAATGTGGTGCCATAACACCACATTGTTCTCTGAGTGTGTCCTCAACACCAATCCCTTCACAATAAAACCCAACAACCTGACTGTTCCCATTGTCATAGTACAAAAAGGAAACAAAAAGGATTGGAATGAGTGCAGACAACATTTATAAGGATGATACCAGAAATATTAGAACATATTTGGTCTCTTTTCTCTTGATAAGAGCAAGACATTTAGAGGCAAATTGAAATGATAAATTTTAGTGCAGTGGATACAGAGAGAATGTTTTCACTCATGAAGAAGGTCATTACTGTGAGATTGTCCAAGAAATTGAACAAGGTGCCCGGAAAAAAAACTTCTAAAGAAACCCAAAGACTAGTTAGAATTGGAAACTAGGCCTATTTTAAGATGGTCAATAGGGAGTGATTGAGATGCGCAGTTTCAGTGGAGATATGGAGACATTAAAGGTACCAGAGGGTTATGCTGATAAAAATAGTTGCAGATAGTTAGAAGGAGCCTTGACTGCAGCATAAACAGAAGTATGGGCTGGTTGGGAAGAATGACTGGTTCCTATGCCATATTTATGATGTACAGGTGTCTGTTTTCGCTAACCAAAGAGGATTTTCGCCTTTACAAAAAAAAGATGCCCGCTTTATACGTGTGTTTACCCCAAGAAAGACTACAATGACCGTGAAGCCTTGTGCGGTCAGTTGTTTGCGCATGCGTGTACGGGCATATGCGTGTTTGTGTATACGCATGTGCTTATGTAAGCATGTACGTGTGTAGGCATGTATGTGCACATGTGTGTACGTGCCAATCAATTTTGGCTTGCTATCTTCCTGATTTTTTTAAGTGAAACTACACCATACCTACAATATTTCTATTTTATATAGGGTGTATATTTATCATATCATTCCTGCTTTTACTGTATGTTAGTGCTATTTTAGGTTTTATGTGTTATTTGGTATGATTTGGTAGGTTATTTTTTGGGTCTGGGAACGCTCAAAAGATGTTCCCATATAAATTAATGGTAATTGCTTCTTCACTTTACGACATTTCGGCTTACAAACGGTTTCATAGGAATGCTCTACCTTTGGATAACGGGAGAAACCTGTAATCCAATGTAATACTTTGCCTTCTGAATTGTTTGCATGTATACCTCTTGCATCCATGAACTAGTACACCTAGATCTCTCCAAGTGCCCACATTTACTCAGTTATCACCAGTACAAGTACATCCATCTGTTCCGTTCTATCAAGGTGAATAACTCTGCATAATACTCCATCTGTCTTCTAACATGCTTATCCTCTCTACAAACCTGTTCAGAATCTTTGCCTCCTCCTCATAGCTCACTCTACCTTTTCTGTTCATGTGAGGCATCATAAGATGTGTTACTATTACTTTGAAGGTGCTATGTACATGCAAGCTAATAGTCTGGTATCCTGAAAGTGAAACTTCAGGCTTCAGAATGTTCCTCATCAGTTTACACTGATCCACCTGTTGCTTTCACTGTCCTTTTCCAGCCACATTTCCTGCATTATCCCTATTTCAGTCCGATGCTTGTCCAGGGTACTGAAAGAGATTAATAGTGAAAAACAGAAATTCTGATGTACATCCATTCATGTTAATGCCGTTGTGAAGATTCTTGGAAGAATGGCATGGAAAGTGGGTAGTAATATAGAGGGATGCTACTGACAACCATCTTAATATACAGCAGGCCAAATTGGGTTAATTGGGCAGGAACAGAATAGCTATTGTTTGAGTTCATGAATCTGATACTGGAAATATAGAATATATAGTTTATAGTTCTAAGTAATTAAAAGTGTAAAGTATGGAGGTGCAACAATAAAATTAACTAAAAAATTAAAACACCAAGAAATAATTTAAAGTACCAATATAAAGATAAATTATTAAAACATATTCAACACGACTTCCTTTCCTTATCATTTCCAATGCCATCTGCAGGGTACGCATTGCACCAAAGAGATGATCCCTCAGCATAATGTCAGCAGAGCCCAACAATCACCAGGGCCCTGCCACTCATTGTGTATGTATTGCCCAATATAATTTTTTTGAAGTGCAACACTTTGCACTTGTCTGATCTAATTTCTTTCTGTCATTCCTTTGCCTACTTTCCCACTTGATCATTATGCTGTCACAACCTGAGACGGCCTTTTTCTCTGTCTATTGTTCTACCAATTTCGGTGTCATATGTTGAGCAACATGTTCATACTTGATGAAAAAGATTGCATCAATTAGCACACAAATCTCCATTTTATGTTGAGGAAGAGTAACACGTACAAAATGCTGGAGGAACTCAGCAAGTCAGGCAGCATCTATGGAAATGAATTAACTGTTGATGTTTTGGGCCGGGACCCTTCATTAGGGCTGGAAAGGAAGAGGGAAGAAGCCAGAATAAGAAGGGTGGGGAGTGGAGGAAGTACAAGCTAGAAGGTGGGCATGCTAGAAGAGGGGATAATGTAAGAAGCTGGGAGGTGATTGGTGGAAAACATAAAGGGGTGAAGAAGGAATCTGATCAAGGAGGAGAGTGGACCTTGGGAGCAAAAGGAGGAGGGGCCCAGGGGAGGTGATAGGCAAGCGAGGAGAAGAGACGATTAAGAGGAGAACCAGAGTGGGGAACGGAAGAAGAAAGAAGAGGGAGGGGGAAAAGTTATTGGAGGTTAGAGAAAATGACATTCATGCCATAAGGTTGGAGGCTACCCAAACAGAATATGAAGTTTTGCTCCTCCAACCTGAGAGTGGCCTCATTGTGGTAGTAGAGGAGTACATGTTAGATGCTACTTGTTCTGCTGAGTTCTTCCAGCATTTTGTGTGTTATTCTGGATTTCCAGCATTATGACATTCAGGAAGATCTTGTTTGTACCAGAACTCCATTTTAATCAGACAACCTTACTTCATCAGAAACACCTTTCAGCTCATTAGTTTCCAAACATTCTGTTATTTCCTTGTTCTCAAGGTTTCTGGATTCAATCATCAGAAATTCCCATGTATATTCAGTTGCTTGTGGTCATAGATGTCATGCGCAATAATGAATATTCACAGATATTTGAATACTTCTCTGATATTTAAACCATCTCAATGGAATAAAACAATTCTTTTCAATTAAAGGAACAAATCGCTCCTTTTCAAAGGCCCATTGCTGCTAATTAAATTAAGCACAAGAACCGATTTGATTCATTTTATCAAGGCACGATCTGATTTTTATGTAAAAGAAGTGACAACTCCGATCTCCTGCACAATGAGGAACATTTGTAAATTCAAGAAATCCAAGCCAAACATTAACACTAATTAACTCTAATCGGCCAAATTTAAATGCATTCGTCTTGCTATTTGCAAGCTCTCCTCACCTGTATTTTCTAGGGCTGAATGCGGAAGGCTGAACAAGTTGATAAATCCCTTTTCAACATGTGGGAGAAGACATGCAAGGACTCAGTGGCATTTAAGTCCCAGAAGACCTTCTGGTTTGGTCCCACCTGAGAAAAAGCTGATTGACTGAAAGATGGCAAGATTGGACTACAGCTATCTCTGTTAGCAAGAGGCAGTAAAATTTAACATAGTTATAAATAATTTTTAAAAATTGCAGAACTTACATATATAAAAATAATAAATTAATGAAAAACATTATAACACTAAGAAATAATTTAAAATACCAATTTAAATTTGAATTATTAAAACATACTCAAATGAACTTCCTTTTCTTATCATTTCCAATTTCATCTGCAAGACTCATGTTGCACCAGAGAGTTGGATTCCTCAGTGTAACGTTGGGGGAGCTCAACACATATGGATTTTACTGTCGGAATCTACATGAAGTCCATCAATGGAGCAGTTGGACGGATGTGTCAACATTCTGGTTTTACGGTAGGTCATCATAAGCATTGGACTGACTTATTTGGGATCGGCTGAACATTGTCAGTTCCTTTCAGCTACAGTGCAAGAATTCAGCCCATCATTTCTGGTACCTCTAACGTGGTACTGCCAGGCAGATTTTCCTATACCTCTTCAGCTTTCCGAAGCAATCATTCCCTCCAGAAAATACTGATTCTTTCTTCCATCTCCTTCAATACTCACATCAATTCTCTTATTAGGTTCCCATGCAAACACAAAAGATATGTGACCTATTCCATTCCTGTTAAGACAATGCCTAGCCTTTTAGATTTTTTTCTACAAATATGTTTATTTCAGTTCCCAACAACTACAATGTTTTGCTTTACCATTATACTAATTAGGCTATTGCAGACTCTTTAAATGAGCTGAGAATTGTTGTTATACTGTAAATTGTAACATTGTCGACCTGTCAGTCTTTGCATGTAAAGTGTGTTTTTAAAATTTAGCAATGGAGTTCAAGAAAGAGTGCTTGGCTTATCAAATTACAAACAGATATCAATGTCTACAGTTATGATTTTGTTTCTAAAGTCTAGATCAGGCATTAGCCTTGCTTAAATATGCCTATTGTTACTTGTATTCTGTGAACTTAATGTTATCTTGTTGATAGTTCTGAATAAGGTTGTGAGTCTTCAATACTGAAAATCCATCTGAACATGAATGATGGAAATTTTGAATTGTTTGACTGAATGCATTCATTGATGCTGGGGGGGGGGATGTTGAAATTTGCCTCCAAACCCAGGGGGTCTCACGTTCACTAAGGCCACTTCCTAACACAGTAGCTAATACTTGTAAGATCAAACAGTCATAAGTAACCTTCCAACTAATACCGTTTTGTTTAACTTCTGGTCATAAAAACAGGAGTCAGTCTTCAGTTCTTAAAATGCAAATGGAAAGCAGTAATCAGCTTGAAGTTAAAACACATCTTTGCAAATAAGATGTGTCTGTGTAGTAGGATCCTGGCTCTCTGCACCTGGTTTGTAACTGTTCAAGAGATGCAGTATAAAACAATGGGTTGTTTAATGTGGCTTGCTTCAAAACAGACTCTACGTTGCTGTGGTCAAGGAAGCTTGCAGACCAGATGAAAACATAACATGTAACATATCCGATAACTTACTTATTAATGGTAGAAGTTTTGCGTAATCAAGAAGCTAGTTTCACAACATTAATTGTCGCTCCCCAGCAATTCCCTTTCTAGCACTTATTCTTGCAAGTGCTACACCTGTCCCTGCAACTCCTCCGTCACTACCATTCAAAGCCCAAAACAGTCTTTACAGGTAAGTCTGTTGGGGTCATATACTGTGTCTGTTGCTTCCAGTATGGCCTCCTATATTGGTGAGACCTGATGTAGATTGGGAGACCGCTTCACTGAGCATTTATGCTCTCTCTGTCAGAAGAAGTGGCATCTCCCAGTGGCCACCCATTTTAAATCCACTTCCCATTCGCATCCCAATATGTCAATCCATGGCCTCCTCTACTGTTGCAAAGAGGCCATACTCAGACTGAAGGAACAACAATTGGAGTACAATATGGAGAGCAAGCTGTTGCCCATGTAGGAAGCTCAACCTCTCCACACAGCTGATGAGCCCAAAGGAATGGCAGAGACCAATACAGTTTGGTACCAGCAGCATCACAGGAGTTGCCAGTCAGCATTGAACTCAATGTAGCTCTGCCTTAGGGACTCTGGATTTTTCCTTAAGGGTTTACTCCTGGAGCCTTTTCCATGAGTGAAAATAGTGCAAGGCAGCAGAGGTTTGAGATCGGAGTTCTCCTTCTCCTAGATGAGCTGCCCACCATGACCAACAAGTCATATCTGCTCAAAGTGACTGGTTTTAAGGAGCCAGTAGCCTGCCTTTGCCCCTTCTCCTGTCAGTAGTAGAGTTTGACCAGGCTTAGTAGCTAAGCCACAGGTGAAGGCCAGGAGCTACACTTGTTTTTTCAGAGGCTATTTGAGGTGCACACCATTGGAAGCATTTAATAGGACATGGGAGCTTGTCTCTATTACCACCCCTGGCTATAACAACCTTAAGGAACCAGGCTTGCTTATCCAATTACATGCCCTATATGTATAATGTTTGTAGATCTTGAGCACCCTAATTGTATCCTACTTTTGTTACAAAACCTGGACCTTTTACAACACTGCTTTGATAGCAGAATTCCTAATGAGACAATGTCTTGGGAGCATACTGTGCCATGTATGTATGTATTTTAATAATGATGTTACTTTGAACTCTGATTTCTCTCTGCACACATGCCGCCCAACATGCAATTTTTTTTCTATTTCTATTTGATGGATCTTAGATAGGCAAACTAGCCTCTTTTTTTTTACATTACAATAGTAGCCACTCTTCAGTGTGCACTTCACTAGCTATGAAGTTAGGATGGATGGTACACAAATGCAAGCCCTTTCCTCTCAGAACAATAAAATTGACAAGTAATATTGCTTTAACAGTGATTACTCTAGTTATATCCTCTACTTGAACCTGAATTACACAGGGATTAGAACGCAAAGTACTCATTTGTTGAAATTATGTACAATGTCTGAAGGTCCCTTATTTGATTAAATGAGAAAAATATAACATTGAAATGCTTTTTTAATTAATAATTGGGAGCAGTTGATTGCTGACCATATTAAATTTTGCCAAATTATTTTTTCGTCAGAACAAACTGTTTGCTTAGATTAATAAAACAGTGTATTGAATTAACACTTTAGCATATATTTTAGCTCCAGCACTATGTTTTGTTAATAATGTAATAAATTAGCAGAGCCTAAAAGGTAATGAATAATTTTTGCTGCATTCTTGTCTGAAAAACGCTAAAACTATCAGTTTGAATATATTGTTAGTACTTGTTGAGAATGTTTAGCTTGGATTGGTTTTGATTGCAAATGGTTTGTGATTACAGCACAGATGCCCCAGAAGGCCTGTTTTACTTATGCCAGTCGTGACGATTTTTCATACCATTGGACTATTGGACCAAGATTTTTGAGGTCGAATGAGTGGAAGTGCCCCAGAGCAACAGCTTTTTCACTATAAACTCCTCCTGCACAGGTTACATCATTGCCCCAACATTACTCACTTTACAGCTATGACTATGTGGCTAAGAACAGCTCCAATACCATATTCAAGTTTGCTGCTGACACTACTGTTGTGGGCTGGATCAAAAGTGGTGATGAATCAGCATACTTGAAGGAGAAGGAAATCTCTACTTCTTTAAGAGTCTGCAGAGTTTCAACGTAAACTGTAAATCTTTGACAAACTTCTATAACTGTGTATTGGAGAGTGTACTAACTGGCTGCATCACGGCCTGGTATGGAAACACCAATGCTGTTGAATGGAAAATTCTACAACTGGTAGTCGAATCAACCCAGTACATCACAAGTAAAGCCCTCCCAATCACTGATCACATTTCTATGAAACGCCGTAGTAGGAAAGCAGGGATTTCCACCACCCAGGTCATGCTCCTTTCTCGCTGCTGCCATCAGACAGAAAATACAAAAGCTTCAGGACCCACACCACCAGGTTAAAGGACAGTTACCCCTCAACCATCAGACCTTTGAACAAAAGGGAATAACTACACACATTTGCCCATCCATTGAGATGCCCCCACAAACATTGACCTAACTATAAAGACTCTTTACCTTGTTATCTCATGTTCTAGTTGTTTATTGCTATTTAGTTATTGCATTTGCACAGTTTGTAGTTTTATTCACTCTGGTTGATCACTCATTGATCCTGTTATAGTTACTATTTTATTGATTTACTGAGTGTACCACAGGAAAATGAATCTCAGGGTGACATACAGTATATGTACTGTGATCAAAAATTTACTTTGAACTTTGACCTTTGAAAATAATTAATATTAAGGTTTTCCTTAATGTTTCTTAAGGTTGCTATAGTCTGTGTCGGTAATGGGGATAAGCTCCCACTACCTGTAAAATGCTCCCAATGGAATGTACTTCAAATAGCCTCTGACAGCCAAGTCCAGATCCTGGCCTTCACGTTGGGCTTAGCTACTAAACCTGGCAGAATTATTTTGACTGATAGGAGAAGGGACAAAGGCGTGCTACTGGTGCCTTAAAACCAGTCATTTTGGGCAGATGGGGCTCGTCAGCCATGTCCGGTGGCTCATCTAGAAGAAGGAAAACTCCGATCTCAAACCTCTGCTGCCTTGCAGCGATACCTACTCATGGGAAAGGCTCCAGAAGTAAACCCCTAAGAAAATATTTGGAGCTGGAGTCCCTAAGGCAGAGCTACATTGAGTTCAATGCTGGCTGGCAACTCCTGTGACACTGCCGGAACCAAACTGTATTGGTCTCTGCTATTCCTTTGTGTTTATCAGATGCGTGGAGAGGGGGAGCATGTCACATGGGTAAAAGCTTGCTCTCCATGTTGTACTGCCCTGGCTTGCTTGCATATCTAGACAGCAACATCCATAGCTGACCCTGACCAATGGAAACAATCACCATTTATAGACAATCAGGTAACCCACGTCTGATATGTTGTCTAACATCTGTCTGGTTTGTGACTTTTGGTTTATCTGTCTAATTTCTTGCGGATGAATTAGTTTGAATATCCTGTTTCCTCAAGCTTTTCTGTATGCTCTGACATACTCTTGTAGATAAAGTTACCTTTTATTTACTGTGAGTTCTAAAGGTGCTTCAGGCATTGGGACACAGATGTACAGAAATGCTCTGGCAAATTGTTCACCAAATAATACATTGTGATATGTGGCTGGTGGAATCGATAAGTGCCAGGGAACCCAGGCAGCAAAACTAAACCACCAATTATGTGGATCTTGCACACAGGATAATCAAACCTCCCATTGCGTCAGGAAAGCCAGTGCTGAACTAATTAATCTTTATTTTCTTGATAGCAGGAAGAATAATTAATGAGCATGTCAGTCCTAAACAAAAAGTAAACTAGACAAACTTATTTTTGAGCGATTTAACCACATTTACATTTATTGTTATTCTACTAAACCTAGGAGGCACCTTGCATCATGGGTGTAGTGCATTTACGTAGGCTTATCCACAAAAGGAATGTCAGAGACTGAAATTCCATTCCATCCAAAACTCATACTTCTTCTGAGAAGACTGCATAAAGTTGAAATGATTCTGATGAGACCCAAGCACCCATTTGTGGACAAGATGAATGTACATCAGCCTTGACGTGGATTCATAACATCACAGCTCTCTCCCACTTTTCTTCAGCGTGAATCCATGAAGATACAGCACAAATATTAGCACATCAGCCCTTGTAGCCACGGCACATGTCAAAGACATGATGACCACGAGGTGGTAACGGGAGGTAGGGGAGTGGCTATGGAACTGCTTCAATATTGGACTAGGCTGTGTTCAAGGAGTCATCAGAGGGTCTGAATGAATACACCATGGACTTTATAAAGTCAATTGTGGTTGAGTGCGTCCCCACAAAATCATTTAGAGACTTCCCCAGCCAGAAGCCTTAGATGAACCATGAGATCCACAATCTACTGAGAACCAGGTCAGTGGTGTTCAGGTCTAGCAACCAAGTGAAATACCGGAGGTCCAAGTGACCTCAGGAAAGTAACCTCATATGCAAAGTGGCAATTCTGGACTAAACTAGAATCACAGAAGTATGCTCGATAGTGTGGCAGGGCTTGAATGCTGTCACCTCCTACAAAGAAAAAACATATGTGACAACAAGGTTTCACTCCCAGATCAGCTCAATGCCCTTAATGCTTGCTTTGTCCAACAAAATGGGGGGGCACCTTCATGAACTCCCACAGTCCCCGATGATCCTGTGATTTCAGTCTTTGAGGTCGACATGAGAGCGTCTTTCAGGAGGTGAACCTACAGAGAGCATCTGGCCCAGACAAGGCACCTGGTCGAGTACCGAAGACCTGTGCTGATCTGCTGACTGGAGTGTTCACTGACATCTTTAACCTCTTGCTTCAGCAGTCTGAAGTACACACCTGCTTCAAGCAGGCTTCAATTATACCTATGCCCAAGAACAGCGTGGTAACCTGCCTCCGCGATTACTGTCCAGTAGCACTTACATTCATGATGATGAAGTGCTTTAAGAGGCATCAACTCCAGCCTAAAGAGCGACTTGGATCCATTCCAATTTGCCTCCTGCCACAACAGGCCTACAGCAGACGCCACTTCATTGCCTCTTCTTAACCGTGTTGCACCTGGACAGTGAAAATGCATGCATCAGGATGTTCTTCATTGACTACAGCTTGGCATTCAATACTATCATCCCCTCAAAGCTAATCAAAAAGCTCCAAACCCAGGCCTCAATACCTCTTGTGCAACTGCATCCCCGATTCTCTCACATGCAGACCCCAGTCAGTTTTTCTCCACAATCATCATCAGCACAGATGCACCACAGAGCTATGTGCTTAATCCCCTGCGCTTCTCAGTATATTCTTATGACTGTGAGGCTAAGCACAGCTTCAACATCATATTTAAGATTGCTGATGACACCATGGTTGAATCAAAAATGGTGATGAATCAGCATAGAGGAGGGAGATTGAAAACCTGGCTGAGTGGTGCCGCAACAACAACCTCTCACTCAAAGAGCTGAATATTGACTATCGGAGAAGGAAACCAGAGGTCCATGAGCCAGTCCTCATCAGGGGATCTGATGTGGAGAGCCTCAGTAACTTTAAATTCCTTAGTGTTATCATTTCAAAAGATCTCTCCTAACTGCAATTACAGAGAGAGCATGGCAGTGCCTCTACTTTCTTAGAAGTTTGCAAAGGCATGTCAACAAAAACTTTGACAAACTTCGATAGAGGCACGATGTCCTGACTGGTTGCATCACAGCCTGATACAGAATTACCAATGCCCTTCAATGGAAAAACTTACAGAAAGTAGTGGATAAGAGGATATTTTCAAGTCCACCACGGGTAAGGCCCTCCTGACCATTGAGCACATTCACAAGTTGGCGCAGGAAAGCAGCATCCATTATCAAGAAACACCACCATCTAGGCTCTTTTCACTGCTGCCTTTAGGAAGGAGGTACAGGAACCACAGAATCTACACCACCAGGTTCAGAAGCAGACATTACCCCTCAACCATCAAGCACTTGAACCAAAGGGAATAATTTCACTCAACTTCCCTCCTTCCATCTGGGAAAAGGCACCAAAGCATTCAGGCTCTCACGACCAGACTATGTAACAGTTTCTTCCCCCAAGCTATCAGACTCCTCAATACCCAGAACCTGGACTGACACCTTACTGCCCTATTGTCTTGTTTATTATTTATTGTAATGCCTGCACTGTTTTGTGCACTTTATGCAGTCCTGGGTAGGTCCGTAGTCTAGTGTAGTTTTTTCTTCTGTGTTGCTTTTTACATAGTTCAGTCTAGTTTTTGTACTGTGTCATGTAACACCATGGTCCTGAAAGCATTGTCTCATTTTTACTATGTACTGTACCAGCAGTTATGGTTGAAATGACAATAAAAAGTGACTTGACTTGACTTGACTTGAACTTCATTCACCCCAACACTGAACTATTCCCACAAACTATGAATTCACCTCATGTTTTTGATTTTTATTACTTATTTAGTTATTATCATTATTTTGTTCTTTTTTTGCACTTGCACAGTCCGTTGTCTTTTGCACATTAGTTATTTTTCCATCTGGTTGTGTACAGATTTTCATTGATCCTATTGTGTTGCATTTACTGTGAATGCCCACCTTGGGGTAGTCTGTGAAGGCACATATGTACTGTGATAATACTTTGTCCTTTGAACTTTGAAAAACGTAACTGGTCTATGGCATCAGAGTATTGAGGGTAGTTTGGTGTGACATAAATGCAGTTTAGTAGACAAGTAATCAAATACCTGTTGAAAATTAAGCCATCTTCCTTTCAGGCAATCCAGAAAGTTCCCTACTTAGACAAAAGTTCTTCAATCTCAGTCATTATCTTTATTTCAATCTCACCTGTTGAGTACTCAACATTTTTATTTCAGCTTATTCCCTCTTATGATATACGCTAAAAATTAAAATCTAACTAAGAACAGGCAACGTTTTTTCCAGATGTGAAGATCCATTGAAGCTTCAATATATTACCACATTCAGATACAAAGTTGCTAACAAACAACATGTCTTAAAGGAATAGTGACCAACATTAAATAGATTACAAAACCTTCATGGCAGCTTCACCTCAAATATTCAGTGGCACAACCTGTCTAAACTCTTGGTGCTATTTACAAAAACTTGGACTTCCCTGAATTGCTTGAAAGAGAAACCTAGACAAAGCATCTCAGAGCTCTTGAAGAAAATAATATTCATATCTCTGTGGGAGATTTGCAGTCATTAGTGGGGAGTAAACTTCATTCCTTTTTATTAGTAACGTTCTTGATCAAAGATAATTAATACAATGTGAAATCAAGCTCATTTTCTTTTTATTCCAGTGTCAGTATATAATAGAACATAGGACAGCACAGGACAATACAGGCCCTTCAGCCTATGATGCAGTGCTAACCTTTTAAACTACTCAAAGATTAGTCTAACCTATCCCTCCCACTTAGCCCTCTATTTTTATATAGAAGGATATACACCATAGGATTGATTATCTCTATTGTTTGGGCAACTTTCTATCTGAATGATTATTGTGTTGAAATTCCTAAGACTACTATGTCCTGATCGTGATTCATTCAAACTGAACTGATTTTATTCACAGGTAAATGATAGTTAAATGCAAAAACAAAATATAAGCAGTTTATCTCCTAGCGTCTGTTACTCCCAAGGTATGAATGTTTTTGCACAATGGTATCTTACATCTGATAGTTCTTCAAACGTGTCTAGTTTTATTGCAGTTACATTGAGCAATTTTACAAAATCTTGAGGTTTAAACATGGTCAGACATTTCTACATTGTCAGCAAGATTTGCCCCTTGAACATATTATATTGCATTCTGCATTCTGGTAACTCAGTAAGACGCACTTTGATCTGCAATCAACCCTCCTATTATTCTTCACAGAAGGATGGGTTACTCTGTGCCATACCATAAGGGCATAACTCTAATGGGAATTGTCATCAGCTGTGAAATGGCTTCCAGATTTCACAGTTTGATCCTTGTCACAGCAATCCTATTGATTGGATTAGTATCAATAGGAAAAGTTTCAGAAAGTTTCAGAAAGGAAGAATGATCCAAGATACCCACTGGTAATTATATGTAATAATCATCAAAAGCCTTTTATGTAATCTATGTTCACATAGATTCTTAGTTTCCTAGAGTTTCACAGCTCAGAACAGGCCCTATTGCCCAACTCTTCCATGCTAACGGTGTTAGAGATTCAGATTACTTTCTTGTCATATCCTCCAGGGTGCAATTAAATTCCTTGCTCTAGTGAAGTTTTCCTTGTTCTGAACGTTTTTCTTGTGATCACAAGACCCTATTGGATATTAGTAATGCAGAGTACCCTGAGACTGAGGCACTGGTTTATTGGTGAGACTGATAGTGGGGAGTCATGTTGCCTTGGTTGTTGCTCAGTCAAGGCCCTCATGCCTCAGGGACACCTGCTGTGGCCGCCGGTGAAGGAGGCCGCCTGGATTCCATACTGGGTTGGGGGCTTGCTGTCCTGTCAGTGTTGCCCTCCAGTGTTTGTTCCAGGAAGACAAGCTAAATTACGATCCTCTGTGGCTGCAATTATATGAAATGAGAAACTGCTGCAGCTTGGTTCTTGCAGAAACATGGCTCTAGAAAAATGTCCATGCATCATCTTGCTACAGGCACTCAGGGACATTATTATTATTATTATTTTACATTTTTTTAACTATATGCTTTTCTGCTATCATAATTATATGTGCAATTTTTGCTGTGTGTGACTGTTGGTTCTGTGCTTTGCACCTTGGCCCCAGAGGAATGATGTTTTGTTTGGCTGTATCTCTGTATATGGTTGAATGCTAATAAACTTGAACCTGCTCATAATTTTTCTGTGAAATGTCCCCACTCTACAGCCCCTTTTTTGTGCTTAGTACCTATTCCCTATATACCCTATCTATACTGTACAACTTGGTCTGCATTTGGTTCCTATCCCTCAAGATCTTTCCTATACATGAACCTGTCCAAATATGTAAACATTATAAATGCACCTACCTCAGAACACTTCCTGTGGGAGTTTATTCCATTTACCCACCACTCCTCGCTGAGTATAAAACATACCCCTCATATCCCCTTTAAATCGATTTCCTCTTAGCCACACACCCATTTTATGAAAAAGTCTATCAATTCGAGACTTCAGTTTGGCATTGACTTTAGTTCGGCATTCAGTACTGTGATCCCATCCAAGCTGATCGCCAAACTTTGCCAGCTTGGTATCAGCTCATCCCTCTGCAATTGGACCTTGGACTTTCTGACTAACAGACTCCAATCTGTTAAATTAGACAACCCCTCCTCCTCTACTCTCACCCTGAACACCGGTGTGCCTCAAGGCTGTGTGCTGAGTCCTCTTCTGTACTCCCTTTTCACTTATAACTGCATTCCTGTACATGGTTCTAACTCCATAATCAAGTTCACAGACGACACCACGGTGATTGGCCTGATCAGAGAGGATGATGAGACGGCCTACAGGGATGAGGTCCAGCACCTGGCCACGTGGTGTGCCAGCAACAACCTGGCCCTTAACACCCAGAAGACCAAGGAGATCATTGTGGACTTCAGCCATGCTAGGAGCCACACTCATGTCCCCATCTACATCAATGAAGCTGTAGTGGAGCGTGTATCAAGCTTCAAATTCCTTGGTGTCCACATTTCCGAGGATCTCACCTGGTCCCTGAACTCCTCCATCCTGATCGAAAAGGCGCAACAGTGCCTTTATTTCCTGTGGAGCATCAAGAAAGCTCACCTCTGTCCCAGGATACTGACTGCTGTACCATTGAGAGCATACTCACCAACTGCATCTCAGTGTGGTATAGCAATTGTCCCGTATCAGACCGCAAAGCACTCCAGTGTGTGGTTAAAACTGCCCAGCGGATTATCAGCACCCAATTGCCCACCATTGAGAACATCTACCATAAACGCTGCCCAGGCGGGGCAAAAAGCATTATCAAGGATGCATCTCACCCTGACATTGGACTTTTCACTCTCCTCCCATCCAGTAAGTGCTACAGGAGCCTCCGGCCCCACACCAGAAGAACAGTAAGAGCTTCTTCCCTGAGGCTGTGACCCTGCTGAACCTCACATCACAGTGCTAAACAGTATTGCACCCATATTGTACTGTCTCAGTACTTTTATATTTGTGTGCTGTAGTACTTACTTTTTATTCCCAGTTATTTTATAAATAACACTATTCTTTGCATTTCTAGTTAGATGCTAACTGCATTTCATTTGGCTTTGTATCTGTACTCGGCACAATGACAATAAAGTTGAATCTAATCTAATCCATTGTTTGTTATAACTCTATAAACCTATATTGATGGCCCCTCAGCCTCCTTTGCTGCAGAGAAAATAGTCCTATCTTGTCTATTTGTTCTTTATAATTTAAGCCCTTCAGTCCTTGCAACATTTCTGTGAATCTTTTCTGCACACTATCTAGCTTAATCATATCTTTACTACAGTGTGGCCATTGGGACTGCACACAATCCTCCAGCTGCAGCCAAACCAATAATTTGTTTTCTGCAAAACGATGACCCACTCCTCTATTTGGACAATGCAGTAAAATTACCACATTCCTTCTTCACCATTCTGTCTTTCTGCATCATTATTATATAGAACATTGAACACAGTATCAGCCCTTTAGCCTTTGATGTTGTGCTAACTCTTTAACCTCCCCCAAAATTAATCCTGCCCTTCCTTCCCACTTAGTTCTCCATTGTCCTTTCTTAGATGTCCCTGATGTATCCTGTTCTACCTTTACCCCTGGCAGCGTGTTCCACGCACCAGCCACTCTCTGTGTAAAAGCACCTAACCCAGACATCTCCCCAATACTTACCTCCAATCACCTTAAAATTATGCTCCCTCGTATTAGCCATTTCCACCTTGGGGGAGAAACTCTGGCTGTCCACTTTATCTATGCTCCTTATCATCTTGTACACCTCTATCAAGTCACCTCTCACCCTCCTTCTCTCCAAAGCCAAAAGCATCAGCTTGCTCATCCTAGGCTCATAAAACCTGCTCTCTAATCTGGCTGACATCCTGGTCAATCTCATCTGGATCCTCTCTGAAGATTCCACATCCTTCCTATAATGAGGCAACCAATCAGAACTGAGCACAATACTCCAAGTCTGGTCTAACCAGAGTTTTATGAAGCAGCAAAATTACCTCGTGACTCTTGACCTCAGTCCTGACCTTTGAAGGCCAACACACCATACATACTCCACACAACGACCTTGTGCTGCACCTTTCAGGGATCTCTGGATGCGAACCCCAACATTTCTCTGTTTCCTCCACACTGTTGAGACTATTGCCATTAACCCTGTTATCTGTCTTCAAGTTCAACCTATAGGTTTTCGCAAACAAAATGACATAAACTGTTTTTTGTTTAAGAAAATACATAACAACTCACTTACTGAACTAGGAATAACAGAAAAAGCACAATGTTGTTTAAGTGGACAGAAACAACAGAATGCCATAGCTGTTGTAGTGCAACAAGTTAGCATACAGGTCCAACAAGTAAAAGTAAACAACAGGTTGAGCTTGACTGGAAGGGAAGAGGAACATGAAAGCAATATATATTATCGAGAGATTGAGTCATCTGGGACTGTACTCGCTGGAATTCAGAAGAACGAGAAATCTTATAGAAACATATAAAATAATGAAAGGAATAGATAAGATAGAGGCAGGAAAATTGTTTCCATTGATAAGTGAGACTAGAACAAGGGGACATAGCCCAAGATTTGGGGGAGTAGATTTAGGATGGAGATGAGGAGGAACTGTTTTACCCAGAGGGTGGTGAGTCTGTGGAATTCTCTGCCCAATGAGGCAGTAGAGGCTACTTCAGTAAATATTTAAGATATGTTGGATAGATTTTTGCATAGTAGGGAAATTAAGGGTTACGGGGAAAAGGCAGGTAGGTGGAGATGAGTCCATGGCCAGATCAGCCATGATCTTACTGAGTGGCAGAACAGATGGCCGACTCTTGCTCATATTTCTTATGTTGTTATGTTCTTATTTTACAACTGTACAGAGCGAAGGCGGGAAACACCTGGAGGACAATTTCACTCTCTTTATTTAAAAAGGGATATAATTTCTTACACATACCGAGTGCAACACATAAAATCCCGCCTGCCTGTGGTCTGCTATTTCTAAATGCTGAAAAAGCATTTGATCACCTTGAATGGTCACATCTTTGGAGAGTTCTAAAAGAATTTAAGTTTGGTGATAAATTTACCAATATGATTCAAACACTGTATGCTAATCCTTCAGCCCGGGTATGTGTGGGAGGAGATTTCTCAGAGTTATTTGACATAGGATGGGGCACACAACAAGGGGACCCTCTGTCTCCTTTCAGTTTTACTATATTTATTGAAATGCTTGCACATTTAACTAGAAACTCTCCTCAGGTCTCCCTATTACAATAGGTACAGCATCACATTCGATATCACTTTATGCGGACAACACATTAGTTTATATGGCAAATGTTCAACAAACTCTCCCCTATTTTTTAAAAACACTGAAGCAATTTGGATTTCTTTCAGAATACAAAGTTAATCTGTTAAAATCAGCACTGATGCTGATTAATACAGATAAAAAGTAAGAAGACTGTCCCTCCCCAGATTAATGCTACAAATGAGGGTCCTGTACTTGGGTATTAAAGTTAATACTTCCTTATTGTCTGTGGCTAAAACAAATCACTCTTTAATTTTGAAAAAAAAATAGAAGATATTAATAGATGGAGACACCTGCCAGCATCAGTCCCAGACCATATATCGGTCATTAAAATGAACATCTTAGCCCGCATTAATTTAATCAGCTCAATGATCCCACTTGTGCCTCCAGCAGGATATTGGCAACAGCTGGACTCCTTACTACGACACTGTTTGGAACAGTAAACGACTCACTATAAAGTGGTCAGCTCTACAATTCAAAAAGTTGGATGGGGGATTGGCACGTCCAAATTTTAAACTGTATCACTGGGCATTTGTATTAAAAAGTCTTAGCTATTGGATGGAGGAGGATAAAATATAGAGCAAGAGCTAATAGCACCAATAAGGTTGAAGGATTTTCTCCTTACAGGTACGTCTACCAAAAATTGTGATTTGTATTACGGACCAATTTTAACTCATATCCTACAAGTATTTAGAGCAGCAGAAAAATTCCTAAAATTTAAAAGCATATGTTGCAAATCATCTCCATTATGGAACAATAATCATTTTTTTATCTTGGGTGGGGGAACCATTCACTAACAGAACTTGGGAAGATAAAGTTATTTCTACTCTTCAAGATATTAATGGGACAAGTACTATCCTTAGCTTTCAAGAACTGGTATCTCAATATAATATTGATAAACACTCTCTTTCCTTCTACTTTAGAGTAAGATCAGTTAGTAAAGTCTACGGGGTTCCCTGGGGGTCAGATTTAAAGGACCATCCCATTTTAAGTTGGATACAGAGTGATCCAAGACAGACAGTTTCATATATCAATGATAAATTAAACTCCCAGAAATACATGCCCACATCAGGAATGAAAGCCTGAGATAGGGGCATACCTGAATTGGGACAAGGCTTAGACTGCGATGCGATTTGGGATAATGCTGCCAGTGCTTCAAAAAACCCAAATCATCGGTATATGCACTGGAAATTTTGTCATAGAGCATATTACCGAGATTACATAGAGCACACCGAGAATTAGACATCAAATGGGACTGGTTCCTGACCCATATTGCTCATTTTGCTCCCACGGAACCGTTGGTTCTTTTATACATGTTGTATGGGAATGTCCAGGGGTTTTTAGTTTGTGGAGGAAGGTTATCAGTATTCTTACAGAACTAACGGGGGTACAATTACCAATGGACCCCACTGTACATCTTCTCAATGATGACTCCCACCTTTCCCTTATGGAAAAGACATGCAAAATCTGGCTGGCAGGCCTGACTGCAGCTGAGAAGATTGTAGTCCAGCGTCGGAAAACTCCTCATGATTTTTCAAGTACTCACTGGCTTCAGAGCTTTTTGGACATTTCTTACCTGGAATTATCTGCAAGAGTAAATGATGCACGACCAAACACAATCTTAATGTGGACAAATTTGATATCTAACTTAAAAGATCTTCTGTTAAAATAGGAATGCTCTGTCCGTGTATGCACTACTATTCAGTTGGTTGGTGGAGGGGAGAGGGGTGGAGAAGGAGTAAGGAGGGATGAGGGTTGGGGGGTGGCTGGGTTAAACAGTCAAAATGTAATCGACAACTGCTTGTATTGAAGGTAATTTGTTCGTGTTGCAATAAAAAATACCTGATAAAAAAGGGGATGTAATTGCAATCGAGGTTGTTCAGAAAACATTCAGTAGGTTTATTACTTGGACAGGGGTTGCCTTATGAGAAATAGTTGAGCAGATTGGGCTTATACTACTAGCTTGTAAAAGAATAAAGGATGATGTTTTATAATATGGAAGATTTTGAGAGATGTGACAGGACAATTTGCTAAGAAGATACCTTGTAGATTCTCCTGTGGGTGGGGGCGGTGGAATAGGTATTGATTCAGGATAAGGAATCACCCATTCACCATAATGATAAGGAGCAAATTCTTTTCTCAGATGGTGCTGCATTCTTGCAATTATCTTACCTAGGGGGCTGTGAAGGGTGAGTCATTGGATATATTTATGGCTGTGATAGATTTTTGGCCTATAGGGAAGTCAAGGGTTATTGGGAACAGGCTGGAAAGTTGAGCTGAGGCCAAGATCAAATCAGCCACGGTCTGATTTTACAGCAGAGCAGGTTTGAGAGCCAACATGTCCTTCTCCTGTTCCTGTTTCTAATTTCCTTATGTTCTCAATTAGATGATGGGCATTAAATACATACCTTGCCAGTAATTCCCACATTACAGGAGAAAATAAAAAATAAGAAATTCTGTTCTTCTTTAAGACAGTTATTTGTGCAACTCTTTCGACTGCATTTGACATCTGAGTGAAATCTTCCTAAATCATAAAAATGCATTTTCTGAAGGCAGACGGTTTTGAGGGAAATATGTATCTATGCTGATTGTGGTTTGTACAGAGAAATCAAAATGAATGCACAAGGTCTATGATGTGAGATACCATCAAATGAAGGAGTGGCACAGTAGTGCAGCAGATAACACAATGCTTTACAGTACAGGCAACCTAGGTTCAATTTCCACCACTGCCTGTAAGGAGTTTGTATGTTCTCCCCATGACCACGTGGGTTTCCTCCTTGTGCTCCAGTTTCTCCCCACTGTCCAAATTGATCTTTGTAAATTATCTCATGATTGGGCTAGGATTAAACGGGGGGATTGCTGGGCAGCGTGGTTCGAAGGGCCAGAAGGACCTATTCTGTACTCTACCTCAATAGAATAAATATTTTAAAAGAATAAGAGACGATGGAGAATTAAGAAGTGATTATGTTCAGCCAAGCCTAGATTATACAATATCATATCTTCTGTGCAATGCAAAATTAAAGGGGCTCTGCTTTTAAACATTTTGTGGTCCTGTAAAAAAGAGAAGCTGAAGTATTAGATAATGTGATTAATCATGTTTTGAACATCAAAGGACAGCGGTTTTGGGATTATACTTGCAGAATCAGGAAAGACAATGGGAGAGGTCAGAGGAATACAAGCTTTCATGGGTGCAAAGGAAAATGGCTGCGATTTAGACATCTTGATATAGTCCAGTATATTATGGGATGGTAACTGGAGGGAAATTTGCACCATGACAGCAAATTTTATACAGATTAAGAAAATAAGATTTATCAACGTGAACCTGGAGCATCAGCTTTGTCATAGCAGTTGGCCTCTCAACGTATTTTAGAAGTGAAGAGGACAAATAATATTTTCTTTGCGTCTTCTTGAATTTCTACAGTCACACCCTAAAAAACAGTAACTTATATTGAAGCTGTCTATCCACAATAATGTGTCTGAGCAAATGAACATCTGAATGCTTCTATTCACCACGAATTAAAAAGACATAGCAAAGATTAGATACAGTTTAATTGTTATACACACTTCACATTCTTGATTAATTACCAATGACAAGTATCATCAGACTAAAGAAAAATTGAAAGCAGAAACTGTATTGCTTTAACTTTTCATTTTGTATCGATCTGTGACTATCCAGTCTTGTGTTAGTGCAATGTCCCCAGGTGCACTAATATTGCAAATAAATGTAATGTCAAGTTTTGTTTTCCTGCGCGATCGTAACCGAGGTGGGTAGGGTAATTATGTGTTAAACACTTAATTTATTTGCATACAAACATCTCTCTGACTGTTGACTGTGTGATAAAACAGTCTCATGAGTAAACAGATTTGGAGCAATTAAACTTCTGGGTGAAACTTCCACTCAGTATTGTACTTATGTCTAGGCATGCAGAATTACACTAAATTTTTCATCTTGATCTTTGTAACATGGCATTTAAAAGTATTTCATAAAAGTATGTTAGATTACTGCAAGGTTCCTCAAATTGTAATATCACAGCATCTGTGGTTTTCTGGCATTCCTACTGTTAATTCTGAGGGATGTAGCTATTAGGAATATTTCAATTTTAAATATTTAATTCCAATCGTGAGTGTTATTGCTGCTTTTAAGCTGGGAGGATGTGAAATTTATAGAGAAGTATTGAGGTTTCCATATTGCACCTCAGCAGAAATAAACTGTTTTAACAGGAAGTCACTGATTGATACCATTACTACAGTGCTGTAAATAGGCGCCAGGTCAAAGTTGCAACAATGGCTCTCATCCAGTTTCCTTGGAAAACATAGACATTGCTAATTGGGACATGCATCAGGAACTGTTAGAACGGGTTTAGGATTTTGCATGTTAGCATTACTTCAGAATCTGTATTTAGTTTTATGGCAAAGGATTTTTACAGAAGCCAGGATATTATACTGTATATAACATTTTGGAATGCAGAGAACAAAGTGTGGCAGAGACACATTGGAAGATTCCAGCAACAGAAAATAAATGCCAGAAACATTGATGTGCCAAGATTACAGAATTCAAGATGTTAAAGAAAGAGATAGAATGAAGGAGAGTGGGAGAGCTGAAGAACATAGAACGTAAAACAGTAGACACAGTCCAGGCCCTTCAGACACAATGTTGTGCTGACCTTTAACCAACTCAAAGAACAAACATTTTCCTGCTGCATCGCCTCCATCTTGCTTTAATCCATGTGCCTGTCTAAGAGTCTCTTAAATATTCCTGATATATCTGACACTACCACCACCTCTGGCAATGCGTCCCATTCACCCACTACTCCTCGTTTAAAAAAAAACTACCTCTGACATTCCTCCCTCTATACTTTCCTCCAATCACCTCAGAATTATGCCCTCACGCATTAGCCAGCTCTGCTCTGGGATAAGTGCACTGGAGTGAAAGGGGAAAGGAACAGCAACAAAAAGAAAAATCTAAAGAACAATTGACGTATATTAATAAAATGAGGGAATAGAAAAAGGGGGAGAAAAGGGGTAAGTGTTCTATAGCCTTAAAAAGTGCAGGAGATTGAAATAAAGAGATTTTCACTATGGCCTCTGAATAGTGGCAGCCATTTTCTTGATCTTTTACTCTTCATTGCTATATCCATGTCCTTCCCATATTCTTTTAGTCTTGTATATTCTACTCTCTTTCCAATCTCAGTCAGGTAGGTACTACATTGCTCCCAGCATCAGTTTGATGCTTTTCTTATCTGATTTACTTTAAAGTACTAAAGAACAATATGCTTGACACCATCCCCTCCAGACCAACCCCATAATTTCCCCTCATTCCCAGCAGGAAGCTGAGCTGCCTGAAATCAGGCTGACTGACCAGGTCGTGGAGCTACACACTCACAGTATTAAGCCTGAAAGTGACAGCCACACTTATGTAGTCAGCAGCATGAAGGTGACAGACCACTTTCAGTCTGTTTCACATGAGTGTTACACTGCTAGACCTCGATCTGTGTGTGTGTCAGAGTCCAGTTTACACTATAAATCCCACTCGCCCAGACAATGCAGTTAACAAATCCAGAGCGGTTCTAGGAACAGTTAGAAGGAAGCACCGGTTATAGAATGCAATATTCCAACCTTTATTATAGGAAAGATAGAACATTGCAACACCCCACAGAAATCAACTCTTACACATTTATTTCTAAATGTAAAATGTAACAGCTGCAATCAGTTTAATAACTCGTAGGAGCTATGTATGAAATCAAACATAAGTCTACAACACACCAAACCAAATAACTAACCTCCTTCAGCAGAGCCACAGTTATAAGTTCAAAGTAAATTTATTGTCAACGTAGGTATGTCACCATATTCTACCTTGAGATTCGTTTTCTTGCAGGCATTCACATTACAACAAAGAAATACAATAGAATCAATAAAGATCTACCACAAAGACTGGCAAACAACCAATGTTCAAAAGAAGACAAGCTGTGCAAATAGAAAAAATAATAATTATAATATGTGACAAAGTAAATAAAAAAATACCGAGAACATGAGTGCAGAGTCCATTAAAGTGACACCATAGGTTGTGGAATCAGATTAGTGTTGAGGTAACTCTTTCTTGATTGTATTATTGTTGTTGAGTTTGGTGGTATTTAAAGTTGATTATTCTAATTAAAAGAGATGATTTGTGCAGTAGTAGCCTGGTGCTTTTTTTCCCATGGCAGGTGCCTCTGTTGACAGGAAACCAGGGAAGTGCAAGATCAAGCAGGATGCACGACCAGATGCCTGTTTAACATTGGAAGCATCTGTTATCTCAAAAACTGGAATGCGTTCAACGGGCCTGTGTTTGCATAAGAAACAAGGCTAGAAGGCTGTGAGATTAAAAATTACCAAATGAACATGATTCCAATCCTGTCCAAAATATATGTAAATCAGATCTTCAGTCAACAAAATCTTTTTTTCTGACAAACCATGTTTCTGAAATATGTTGGTTGAGTAATCAGTGAACATGTGCATTAGTGTGTTATTGTGTGAATTTGTGTTTGTGTTTGTGTGAGGTTATGTTTGTGTTTGTGCGAAGCTGTGTTTGTTTAAGTGTGCAATTATGCTTTCATTTATGTGGGAGCAGTTTTCAGTGCTACACATATGTGTACACAAGCTTTAGTTACACAAAGAGTAGAGACAAAAAAAAACTTTGATCTCTATTAGACATTGGACAACTCTTAAATGGGTGTTTTTTATATCCCATCACAGCTTGTACTGACACCACTCTGGGTTTTTCTGATTGCTCAAGCTGTTGAATAGGCTGTCAGTGATGGGGGAGAACCGAACCGGCCAAAATGGTCTTCCAGTAAATGACGGTGTTGCTTGTACAATGACAATAAGCACCCTGAAACCATGAGAAAGAGGTGTTTAAGGGATGTCGGGCCTGAGGGTTTTAGGACAAGGGGCAATCAGTGGTCCATTTTCCCATTTAATTGCCAAAACCTGGGTGAATGCAGAATGATGCGACAGCAAGGTCAGCTCTCAAAGTGTCATCCTCATGATTGGGATGTCTCCCTACTCTGACTGAGCCAATCGTTGGCCAGTTTACTTGTAAAAGTCTTCGTGAATTTACTGGCTCAAAACTCCAATATGCTAATGAAATAACACTAAGGTCGATACAAAGAGTGAAAGGGAAAAAGGGAAGGAGACAGAGGAATAACAGAAGTGGGGAAGAGCAAAAGAGAGAACAAAACCAGGAAGTTAGAAAGATAGCGAGAGAAAGGGGTAGAAAGATTGAGAGAGAGAGAGAGAGAGAGAGAGAGAGAGAGAGAGAGAGAGAGAGAGAGAGAGAGGTGAGAGTGAGAGAGAGCAAGAGGGAGGGAGAGGAAGAGAGACAGAAGGTGGGTTAAGAGAGAAACAGGAAGATAGATAAAAGGATACAGTTAGTGAGATACAATAAATCTAAACACATATAAAGACAAAAGAAACTGAAGAAGCTACAATCCAGAAGAAAAACTGAACTGGAAGAATTCAACAGGTCAGATAGCATTCATGGTTTAAGGTTTAAGCTAACATTTCTGATGAACATGCTGTATTAGGTCTGAGCGGGAACAGGAAGCATTGCCAACATGTAGCAGTACATAGGGAGGTTAGGTGGCAGGTGAATATGTGCGGCAAGAGAGCACTGGAGCGTGGGTTACCTGAAATGGTAAATGTTTTATTCATAGCATTAGGCTATAAGCAACTCCAGTGAAATATGAGATATCGATCTTCAGATTTATGTTTGTCTTCTCCATAGCAATGGAGACTACGCAATAGTTTTACAGACCAGCATACTGTCTGCAAAGACCATCTCAAGATTCTGGCTGTAGATTATTTTAATGCTCCTTCTTGCTCCCCACACTGTCACCCTTAGTCTTTTCAGGTAATGCTCATCTCATACACACAACCTCACCAATCAACTTCCCTCTGTTCACCCATCCCATTCCACCCCCACACCCTCCTCAAACTGGTTCCATCTACTCAGCATCTCTTCACCATCTTGTTCCACCAATCACCTGCCAGTTTGTAGTGATGTCTGGATTACATGCTAGTCAGAACAGGAACATGGTAAACAAGTGGCTGAGGAATTGGTGCAGGGGGCAAGGTTTCAGATTCTTGGAACATTGGAACCTCTTCTGGGGCAGGGGTGACCTCTACTTCAACTGGAGGGGAAGCAATATCCTGGCCAGGAGTTTTGTTAGAGATATTCGGGAAGGTTTAAGTTAGTTTGGCAGGGGGTTGGAAGCCACAGCACCATCAGAGAGTGGAGGGATGGAGAGAAGCGAGTTATCAGAGCCAATGAAAAAATGCAGGAACAAAGTATTGGAAATGATGAGATGGATACTTTGAAGTGAGTGTATTTTAATGCAAGGAATATTATGGGTAAAGGTGATGAACTTTGTAATAAAGATTGGTTCTTGGAGGTAAATGATTAGTTGTATAGACCAGAATAGAAAGACATTGGGGAAAATAGATGGGAAGGGATCTGAGTTAAGGCAGAGACACCCCAGCTGAATGGTGAGTGAATGCAAAAAAACTGGGCTGTTTTACTGGTTGGGCTGGTTATCAAAAGGAGAGTCCACAGGGTGCCACTGGGACAGGATCCTTGCAGCCATTGGAATAAAGACCATCCCAAACCCTCCCGCAGATCGATTAAAAAGACTAGTTGTCAATATCATTCTGATCATCTTCTGTCATGGCATGGAATTACGTTGCTGTGACCCTGTCCATTGAGTAACCACTGACACCACTACTGATAGTTTTAGCTATCAGAGGTTGAAAGGCCGAAGAGATATGATCACATTGCTTGAATGCCTCATTGCCATCTCTCTGCAGTCTTGCTGAAAGCCTATTAGGAATGTTAGATACTGTAGGTGCAGGTACGTCTAGGGACATGATATGTTAGTCATTGGGGAAGGGGTCTGAAGTGAAGGGCATTTTTGCTGCCTGCTTAATCAGGTCCTCCTTAAAGTTTGGCCTCCTGGGGCAGATTTGTCAGTTCAAAAATTTGAAGTAAACAACGTAAATGAAACTATTGAAATTGTATTGAATCACCTACTGTTAGCATTGATCTTAAGGGTATATAAAAAAAAGATGTATTTTTGGTTGGCAAGGCTCCACTGAGAGTGTCTCCAGAAAGCGGCCTGCTTGTTGTGTCAAATAAAGACTTCTCTATCTCCAGCTTCAGTGTCTCTCTGGTGTCTTTGATCACAGTCACAATAATCTCTTGGGATTTTCCACACACAACAGTCTTCAGAGTTTATGGTGCAGAAAACAAAAAAAAAAATCCAAAGAGCAGCAGTTCTGTGAGTGAAAGAGCCTTGTTAATGAAGGAGGTCAGAGGAGAACGTCCAGACTGGTTCAAGCTGACAGGAAGGTGACAGTAACTCAGATAACCAGGGGTTACAACAGTGGTGTGCAGAAGAGCATCTCTGAATGCACAACATATTGAGCCTTGAAATGGATGGGCTACAGCAGCATAACACCACAAGCATGCACTCAATGCCCACTTTATCACGTACATACAGGAGGTACAGAATGAAATGGCCACTGAGTGTATGTTTCCTTTACAAGTTCAGGAACTAAATTTTAAGAGATTCATCTTCAATGAAGGCACCAAAACCTAATGCTAAATTATTTAAAAGATATGGAGGCTAGAATGGGGAAAGTTAAATGCAAAGCAACTATCTGGTGAATGGAACGTAGCTTAGAAAAATGTGAAATTATCCATTTTGTCATAAGATTAACAACAAGCATTGCAGCCTAATTGTGAAAGTTTGCAGAGTTCTGTAATGCAGAGACATCAGATTGTCATAGTGCCTGATTACAAAAGGTGAGTTTAAGGATAAAGAGAGCCATTAGGAGACCTAACAGAATTTTATTGTTCACTCCTAGGGAATTGAATAGAAAAGTTGGGAATTTTTACTTCACTTATAAAGGTCATTGATGAAACCACATCTGGAGAAGTGAGTACGGTACAGGTCACTTTGTTTAAAGAAGGATGCTAACATAGAGATGATTTGGTCAACTACTTCCTGCACTGGCTAAATTTTATAAAGAGGAACAGTTGGACAAGTTAGGTGTATACCCACTGAAGTTTAATAAAGTGATGTAGCAGTGTGCTACATGCAGCGCTAAAATTACAACACGGAGTCGGTAACTGCAGTTGAAGGAAAAACTTTATTCGAAATCCTCAGCCTCACTTTTAAGCCTCCCTCAACCTGCCCCCTGTGGCGCAGAGGCTCCAAAGCTCTGTGCTCGCAAACCCCCGTAGGCTATCTAATTGTGAGCCGGTTCGGATGTGCCAGGAAATGGGTCGCCACAGTGAGATGTTTCCTAATTGAGACGTAAGATGCTGATGACAGAACAGATTTGTAGAGCTTGTCTCAACATTGGAGAATCTAGCAGTTCCTGTTTAAAAATAAGGTGTCACTCATTTAAGACAGATTTTTAAAGAAATGGTGGAAAGGTTCTTGACAAGCAAGAAGATAAAAGACTACTATAAGCAGAAGCGTATGTTGAGTTGACGTTACAATCAGATAAGAACATAAGTGAGTAGCTGAATGGCCTACCCCTGCTCCTGAGACTCTTGTGTCTCTGCTGTGTCCTGCTTCTAATTTGAATGCTTGTATGTAATTTTACTTCATACTGAGGTTACCTTAAGCGAACAGATGAATAGAGAGACCTACATTCATTGCTTGGCTTCCAATCACTTATTTAACTCAGTGATGGAGTTAAAATTGGCAAAGAGGCAAATAAATCATTGGAGAGTATGATTAGGACATAGCTGCAATCTTACATTTAGTGAACAGTGCATGTGACCTGAGTCAGCCTTGGATTCATGGGTATACTATCTGTCAAAACTCTGCTCTCCTCACTCCAACCTACCAAAGAATGAAAGACTGACCTTTATCATGGTGTAAGTAGCATTCACTGCACAACTACATCTAACGATACCCAGGACCTCTTAATAACACATAAGATCCACACCTAGGATATTTTGTTTCTATTCCCTGTTAAAGTTCAAGCCCTGTATCTGTACACAGTGACATCTGACGGCTGATTTCATGAATATGCAGAAGTTTCTTGATGTGCTATTTAATAAGTAAACAAATGGAAAAGTCAGAGGGATGAGAAGTAAACTACGAGGGGTGATTGATATGTAAGGTAGAAGGAGTCAATTTTAGAAAACCTAGCAAATTTATTTTTCAACATAGTCCCCTCCTGCATTTACACACTTAGTCCAGCGGTTATGGAGCATACGGATCTTGGACCTCCAGAAAGTGTCCACACCAAGGGTGATTGATAAGTTCGTGGCCAATGGTAGAAGGAGATGAGTTATACAGCTCTCCTTACATGCACATGCAGTTCAACTCCTTGAGTGATTGTGCAGAAGGTTTGATGTTAATAACTCATCAGTTAATGAATCCGAGGTGATTGATAAGTTTGTGGCGTAATGTAGAAGGAGATGAGTTATTAACTTCAAACTTTCTACATAATCACTCAAAGAGTTGACTGCATGTGCATGTAACGAGAGCCTGTATAACTCACCTCGCTCTACCTTAGGCCACGAATTTATCAATCACCCATCTGTGGACACTTTCTGGAGGTCCAAGATCCGTATTCTCCATGACCACTGGACTATGTGTTAAAAAATAAATGTGCTAGGTTTTCTAAAATTGACTCCTTCTACCTTAGGCCATGAACATATCAATCACCCCTTGTAAAACTGATAATGCTGAGAGGAGGCAAAGCAGAAATGGTGACAAATACGAGAAAGTCTGCAAATGTTGGAAATCCAAAGCAACACACACAAAATGCAGGCAAGAATATTGATTTCTCCTTCTACTAAAAAAATCCCCCCTCCCTTCCTTCATTGCTTACTATAACATTTTACTTCCTCCTGGGTTTCCTCCTTCTTCCCTTTCTCCTATGACCCTCTCTCCTCTCCTGTCAGATTCCTTCTTCTTCTGCCCCTCACCATTCACACCCAAATGGCTTCAGCAATCACTTTCCAGCTAGCCTCCTTCCCATCCACCTATCTTTTTATTCAGGCATCTTTCCTCTTCCTACTCAGCCCTGAATAAGAGTCTTGGCCTGAAACATCGACTATCTATTCATTTCTATAGATGTAGCCTAACTTGCCGAGTTCCTCCATCATTTTGTGTGTGTTGCTTCAGAAATAGTGAAATGCTGTTTGTTTGGTTCTGGTCAGACCCTTTGTTATTCTCAGCTTCTGTCCCAAGAAAAATACTCTGACATGAGTCATGAAATAGTTGACTAAGTTACAGTGCCTATAAAAAGTATTCACCCTGTTTTTGAAGTTTTCATGTTTTATTGTTTTACAACATTGAATCACAATGGATTTGATTTGGCTTTTTTGGCACTGATCAATAAAAAGACTGTTTTGTATCAGATTTCTACAAAGTGACCTAAATTAATTATAAATATAAAACACAAAATAATTGATTGCATAAGTATTCACCCCAGTCAAGTCAGTATTAAGTAGATGCACCTTTGGCAGCAATTACAGCCTTGAGTCTGTGTGGATAGGTCTCTATCAGCTTTGCACATCTGGACACTGCAATTTTCCCACATTCTTCTTTACAAAACTGCACAAGCTCTGTCTGATTGCATGAGGATCATGAGTGAACAGCCCTTTTCAAGTCCAGCTACAAATTCTCAATTGGATCAAAGTCGGGAATCTGACTTGGCCGCACCAGGACATTAAATTTGTTGTTATTAAGCCATTCCTCTGTAGCTTTGGCTTTATGCTTGTGGCCATTGTTGCAGTTCTCTTGCAGACTGCATCAGGTTTTCCCTGTATTTTCTGCATTCGTTTTACCCTCTACCTTCTCATGTGTTCCAGGGCCTGCTGCAATGAAGCATCTCTTCTGAATGATGCAGCTACCACCATGCTTCATGGTAGGGATGATTTGTTTTTGATGATGTGCAATGTTTGGCTTATGCCGAACAAAGCGTTTAGTCTGATGGCCAAAAAGCTCCATTTGGTTTCATCTGATGATGGAACCTTCCTTCAGCTGACTTCAGAATCTCCCGCATGCCTTCTGGCAAACTCTAGCTGAGTCTTCAGGTGAGTTTTTTTCAACAGTGATTTTCTCTTTACCACTCTCCCATAAAGCTGTGACAGGAGAAGCACCCGGATAACAGTTGTATGTGAAGTCTCTCCCATCTCAGCCACTGAAACTTGTAACTCCTGCAGTGCTGTCATAGGTCTCTTGGAGGCCTCCCTTCTTGCATGGTCACTCAGCTTTTGAGGGTGACCTGCTCTAGGCAGACTTACAGTTGTGCCATATTCTTTCCATTTCTTGATGATTGAATTAACTGCACTCCAAAGGATATTCAGTGACTTGGAAATTTTCTGGTATCCATCTCCTGACTCGTGCTTTTCAATATCCTTTTTGCAGAGTTGCTTGGAGTGTTTTTTTCTGTCTTCATGGTGTCGTTTTGGCCAGGATGCTGACTTACCAGCAGTTGTACCATCCAGATACAGGTGTACTTCTTTCTACAATCAATTGAAACACCTTGACAGAACATAGTTCTCCAAAAACAGATCTCCCTTTAACTAATTATGTGACTTCTAAAACCAATTGGCTGCAGCAGTGATGATTTGGTGTGCCATATTAAAGGGGGTGAATACTTGTGCAATCTATTATTCTGTGTTTTATATTTGTAAATAGTTTAGATCACTTCTTAGAGATCTGTTTTCCTTTTGACAAGAAAGTCTTTTTCTGTTGATCAGTGTCAAAAAGCCAGATTAAATCCTCTGTGATTCAATGTTGCAAAACCATAAAACATGAAAACTCCCAAGGGTGGATGAATACTTTTTATAGGCGCAGGAAAGGATACAGAATGTATTTTAGTTGGAACAGATAGAGCTTCCAGCCTTGATTAGATGGCTGAGCTCATTATTATATCTGGAAGAGATAATATGGCACAAGGTTACAATTTGTGTTTGCCTTATAATAAAAATAACCTGAAATCATTTCGTATTGTAAAATTATTTTCTTTTGAGCAGCAGCACTGGTAATAATGTCTTTTTTTGATGTCAGTGAACAATTATTTCTGTGCTTTTACTGAAAATTGTCAAGCATGCAAACACTTTTCAATGACCTTAATGTTTCTGTCTGGCATTCTTCAGCAATACTCTGAAATCCATGCATCAATTACACTGGAGCTCGCTTTACGTAGAATCATACTCAACAGAAGGAAACCATTTGGCCTATTATGTCTGTGCCAGCTCTCAATCTTGTTGCGCTCCCTGCTCCTTCCCCAAAATCCTGCAAAAACTCCTGATGTATTTTAATCTCTGGAGAATTATATACTCCTTGACCAAGAGATCCAATTCAAAGCCACAAAGGTCTGGATCTGCTGGATGTGGCTATGTAATTTAGTCTTCTGTGAATTAAACTAATAAAGGCAAGAATTTTTAGGTGTCAGCTTGCTTAAGGTTCGAGCTGACAATCTGATAAAATCAGGTGAGTGGGTGTCCGGGATCTGATTGAACAGGATAGGCAATGGCATATCTCCTGATCCAATCCACTGAATGTTTGTGAATATAACAGAGAAGGAAATGAGTAGGAATTGTCGGTAGCTGAGAAATCCTGTTGCAGAGTGCAAGTTGTAAGAATTCAATAGCAAAATGGGTCCTGAATGAAAAGTGAAAAGAAGAAAGATTGGTTTGCAAGGTGGAAAAAAAGAAGAAAAGACGTGAAATAAAGTTTAACATTTTTAATATTATATTTAAAAAAATTATTCATAATAAAAAAAGCCTGAAGGAATGAGGCTCCACACAGTGTCAAAAAGATTGACTGCAGTAATTAATACTTATCATGTCACTATAAGGCTATATAGACTTGAAGTGCCTTGACATGAATTTCTGTGACATCTAATTCATATCTACCGTAGAACAGAGCAGCCATGTCATTCATTGCTTTTAGTTATGCGGCAATAAGATTCCACTTTCTTTAAACTGTGGTAGACAGTGCAATTTGGACAGCATACTTTACTGATCAGATGTGAATTATGCACCTACGTTTGTTTATAGTTTCTTTATTATTTGTGCTTAATCAGCAGGAATTGATATTAGCCTCATCTTCAGGTCTGTCCTGTTCTGAAGATTGAAGACAGTTTAATATCATTTCCAGTACACAGTGTGATGGAGACAAAATAATTGTTACTCTGGATTTGAAGTAATACAAAAAATACAAGAAAATAAAGAACACATTAGTAATAAAACAATCAAGAAATATAAATATGTAATCAAATCCCAAACAAGAGAAAATCTGCAGATGCTGGAAATCAGAGTAACACACACAAAATGCTACCCCCCCCCTTCACTATTTCTCATCCCCCTTTACCTCCCTCACGTTATCTCCTTGCCTGCCCATGGCCTCCCTCTGATGCTCCTCCCACCTTTTCTTTCTTCCATTACCTTTTGTCTCTTTCACTAATGAACTTCCCAGCTCTTTACTTTATCTCTCTCCCTCCAAATTTCACCTATCACTTGGTGTTTCTCTCTCCCCTCCTTCTTTAAATCTACTCCTCAGTTTTTTTTTCTCTAGTCCTGCTAAGGGGTTTCAGCCTGAAACGTTGACTATGCGTTTTTCCATAGATGCTGCCTGGCCTACTGAGTTCCTCCAGCATTTGGTGTCATAAAACTACGTATGATAGGTTTTTTATATATACATAGATTGATTATATGTCTATAAAGTGATGCTAGGCACTGGAGTTTCTGTACATAAGGTGAGTGTTAGGAAATGATAAAGTAGTGGTGGTTGGTGGTGTGGACAGGTGAGTTAGTGGGTGGAGCTGTTGATCAGCCTTACTGCTCGGGGAAAGTAACTGTTTTTGATTCTGGTGGTCCTGTTGTGAATGCTACATAGCCTCCTCCCTGATGGGAGTGGGGCAAATAGTCCATGAGCAGGATAGATGGGATCCATCATAACCTTGCTGGCTTTTTATTTGGCACCTTTCTATATATATGTCATTGATGGCAGGTAGGCTAGTGCTAGTGATGTGCCAGGCAGTTCTGACTGCCTGATTTAGAGTCTTCTTGTCTGCACAGTCTAGTTTCCATACCATGTAGCTATGCAGCTTGTTAGGATGCTCTCTACCTCATGACTATATAATAACGGGAGTATAGGTCTACATGGTCCAGCTCCCTTCAGTTTCCTCAGAAATCTGAGGTATTGCTGACCTTTCCCGATTGTGTAGAATGTGTTCTAGGACCATGAGAGGTTGTGCGAAATGTGCATAGGACTTTGAAACTGCTCACAGTTCCCACTGCTGTGTCACTGATGTAAAGAGGGGTGTGAGTTTTCCTGTAGTTGGTAATCATCTCCTTTGCCTGATTGACAATGAGAAAGAGGTTATTTGTGTAACACCAGGCCTCAAGCTCCTCCACCTTCTCTCTGCAAGCCATCTCATCATCGTTGGTGATGAGCCCCATCACTATCATGTCATCAGTGGACTTGACAATATGATTACTCAGGCATTTGGCCGTGCAGTCATGTGTAAGGTCTGTTGGTTGGGACATCCAGCACCCAGTTGCTCTTTGCTGAATTTAGACCGATGAGTAAGAGTTTGCTCACAAAGGATCAAAGGGACCTTCATACTGTGTTGAATGCCAAACTGAAATCCAGAAATAGTATTTTGATGTAAGTGTACTTGTTTTCTTGGTCTGTCGGGGCCAGGTGCATGACCGAGTGGTTCTGTTGGTAAGCATATTGGTCAGTGTCCAATGTGGCAGGAATGGTGTTTTTGATATGTGCCATTACCAACCATACAAATCACTTCATGATGATTGGTGTCAGTGCCACTGGATGGTACTTGTCTAGTTCTGAAGGTGTGGAGTTCTTCGGTCCGGGGATTAAACACACGAATACAGTTTTCTCAAGTTGCGCGGCATTGCTGCAGAAAACTCAGTGAATTGATAATGTCAGAAATATACTTATAAATTCGACTGAATAGACCACAGACATCGCCTCTTTTTGTAATGATGTTACTATGAGTAGTTTACCTTATACACTGGAATGGAAAATATTATTTATTCCTGACCAATACCAGGGAAAATAAAATTTAAGTCATAAAATCTTTATTAAACTAGTGGGATGCTGTAAGAACAATTTCAGCAAAAGTGAAACAAATAGCTGAAGAACATTTTATATATTAAAAATCTTCAGATGGAATATCTGATCATGTTGTTGTTCCTTTTCGTGCCCTGTGGCGCATCGGACAGCATTTTTACCATTTCAGTAGCATTTGACTGTTTTTTTTTGAAGGCTGGGTTGTTAACTCGACACTCAACCCAGTACAAATGGAAAGAATGCAAGGAGCTGGCTGGATTTGAACTTGGGACCATTTGTCTCAAAGTCTGGTGCTGATGCCACTACACTACCAGCAGGCAATAACTGATCATAGTAACTTCTAAATACCGAACCCGAGTTTGAGAAGTATCCTTTCAGATTCCATCTCTGCCAGCAACAGGACATGGCTTAAACTTGGAAGAGGGCATGCAACCCTAACTTCTCAGCAATGCTTCCCAAAGACTTCTGATATTGTGACAATAACCAAACAGCACTTTGCATTGTCAGAGCTGAGTTGCACATTCAGGGAGTTAACTAACTTATGGCTGTGTAACTGGAGATGACCTCAAGATGATGTAACAGCAGTCAATGTCTCCCCGCAATAGTGAGCAGGTTGCAACTCTAGTAAATATGTAATCATTTTTTGATTGCTTCTTCTTCATGAAGGAGACAATTTGGGTTCTAAAGTAGATCCCCTGTGATATCTCCTGTCCTATTGCTGTATATTGTAAACTGCTACTGGTGTACTTTATACTGCACGGGAGAGTACTAGATCTAATGTATGATTCCTATCACCTGTCCTGTTGCTGGCAGTGGCTGTTCTGGCTTTGCCTATGAGGCTGCTACCTTCCTGAGTGAAGTTGAGGTTTCCTACTGCCTTGCTCCTTCGCAACTGTAGACATAATTGGAGGAAGAGCATCTCATTAAGGGCTTTCTTCTCCTCCCTTTCCTCCTCCCTTTTCTAATTAAGTGTGTTTTCTTATCTTTCCCTCATTTTAAAACCAGTTACCAACAAATCCACAGGTTACGGTAATTTTAAACAGAGGTAGTGATCAGGTGAGACATTGCTCCTGTTAAAAGTTGTCTTCTCTCTGGGAGGTGAATAGGTGGCTTCACTGAGGTCCAGTTGGCACAGTTGGCTTGGCCTATAGAGTAACACCATGATCAGTCTACTATGTTCAAAGTTAGTTTATTATCAAAGTACATGTACATCATCATATAAAGCACTGAGAATGGTTTTCTTGTGGGCATATTCAATAAGTCCATGATAGAATAATAACTAGAATAGAATCAATGAAATCACTGCACACATGCATCACAGCCAACATGGTAGTTATCGCAACAATGTGTATGTGCATACAATCTCAGCCAAATTATTTTGTCTTTACTTCCAGATACAGCACGATAACAGGCCCTTCCAACCCAGTGAGCCCACGTGGCTCATTTACAGCCATGTGACTAATTAAAATGTGTGAGAAAACCAGAAAACCCAGAGGAAGCCCACGTGGTAACGAGGGGAACGTAAAATCGCCTTACAGGCAGGGCCTGATTAGTATTCATTACAGCTAAGGAATGACATTACGGAGCCTAATTTCGCCTCGGTGAGATCCAAGATCATCACCGTAGAAATAAGAAATGGATGTTTAGGCTGGGAACTGAAATTTAACAGCTAAAGCCAGGCAATCAACTAAAATAAATCATGGTTAATTGTAAAAAGAGTATACTAAGTACTATCACAGTTATTGGGAAAAATGAAGAAACCAAAATAAAAAAATATTCTAAGATGTGTGTAGTAACAATCTACTTTGATTTGGGTGTTTTGCACTGTGCAACAATAGCATAAAATGTGTATTAGGAATTTAAAAGCTTTGCTGCTGCAATTTTAAGGGATCCTTGATCTCCACAGTGTGATGTTTCAGACTAAGAACAAGTGGCCCAAGAGAAAGAGAATTCCCAGGAGTCTCTGGTAGTGCAAGGATTAATTAGCTTTAACTAGGAAATTTCATTCGGAGAGATCATAAGAATAGCAAATGATACTGCCACTTTTGTATGTTATGGGAAGCTCTCCTGGAATGTGATTAAAGCACATTAGAGAGCACTATACCCAGCTCTGTGTGAGAAGAAGCAAGAGTGATAATTACACACCATTTTTCCCATTAACTTTTCCCTAGAGTCTCCTGCCAATTCAGGGAAGTTGCTACAGTTATAAGAAGGATTCAACACTATACTGAATGGCACTGTGCTTCCCATGAAATACCTGATACTGTCATAATGTGCAAAGATTGTTTTCTTTCTTTTGCCATGACGCTGTGACACATTTGCTTGAATCACGCAAGCAGAGAGTGAGGAGGAGAGAATGAGACAGAGGCAAACAGATGGACAGAAGGAGAAAGAGAGGCAGAAAGGAGTAAAGGCAGGACTGTGCTCGACTCAGCTCCGTGCCCAGAGTGGACACCCGCAGTGTCCTAACCTAGTCCTGTTGGGGAGGAACAGTGTTGCTGACATGATCCCCCACCCTGAAGTCAGACAGGAAAGACTCTGTATCCTGGTGTTGGGCATGTCACACCCCACACCCTGCATTCAGACAGGGTTGGACCCCATGCCCTGAAGTGAGATGGGGTGAGACAGGCAGGATCAGATTGATACTCTGAAGTCAGGAGGGGTCAGACCTTACATGCTAGAGTCAGGCAGGATTAGACTCCACACCCCAGATTCTAACAGGCACGCTGGAGTGAGACAAGCTGTGACTGAGCACTCCCCACCTTGGAATCAAGCAGGATCGTACACCACATCCTGGTGTCAGACAGGGTGAAACCTTGAGTGTTATGTATTTAGTATTTCAGTAATATTGAAGTAGAGTTGTGGATGTATTGCTCAATTGCGCATTCTTTGTTCGTTTACATAATTCATAATGGATTATATTTACAATGTACTTGAATGGTACACGTCATTACATCACCATGTCATATGTAAGTACTCAGTAAAGTAAAATGAAGCAGACACATAGCCCCAGCTCAGGTGTTTTTCTTTTCATTAGTTTTAGTGTTACAAACCATAACAGTGGTTAGATTTACAATGAAGCCAAGATGACTACTGACCTGTCGAAGCTCAGCACGTTTTTTTTTTGCAAGTGGAGAGAGTCATTTGAGTTTTTAAAAAAATGCAGCTCAAGTCTCTTCAAAAGGGGAGAGGGAGAGAGAGAGAGAGAGTGAGACGCAACGGAGCTAAAAAGTAGTGAGAAAACTGCCAAAATTTGCAGATTTGTGAACAGTAAGTACTGAGTGATAAAAATAATAAATAAGTAAAAAGCAGAAGTGGCTGACTACATCAGAAATATAAATGTGTTTGATTGTACACAGATAACTGGATATTGTACACTGAAAAAATTGAGCAGAAAATTGAAGCAAATGAAAGAGCCAATGAAAAGCGAGTGCCAGTTCTGGTGAGTGTAATAGGTGGAGATGCGTACAATTAATTAGAGGTTTAACTATTCCAACCAAACAAGCTGAAATGAGCTTAGAGATATTATAAAAGTATTACAGGAACATACATATTGCAGAACACTCCATGCTTCATAAGCAGAATCAAAAGGAAGGGGAGTCAATTTCAGTGTATGTGCTGAATTGAAGAATTTGTCCAAGCATTGACAGTTTAGTAATGGGCTTAATGATGAACCAAAACATCCTATAGTTTGTGGAAACTTACAAGATAGCATTTGAAATGGCTTCTAACTGAAGCATATTTCACATTTAAAAGCGCAGTTAAAATCGCTGTATGGATGGAAACAGTTGTCAGAGACACAATTGAACGGCAGTCAGCAATAAAGTGAGAGTAAACAAAATTGCGATGGCTAAGCAGAAACCTGCCTGGCTGGACAATTAATTAGAATGAAATTGGACACCGGCTCAACTGTTTCAGTCATTTAAAAACTTAAGTTTGAACAGCATTTCAAAGATACTGAACTGAAGCCTGCAGATACCCAACAGACATATACTGGAGAAAAGACAACTCCTGTGGGAATGACACTCGTGACAGTGAAATACAACAACCAACAAACCACAGTGAATTTGTATGTGATAAAAACAGCAGGGCCAGCATTGCGGGGCTGAAACAACCACAACTTGATTGGAGATCCATCCACCATTTGCATGCCGCATCCCTTGCAATAGAGTCAAATGAAAACAAATTAAGAAAAGGCACTGGATGATGCCACAGCAGTGTTCAAGAATAACATTGGAAAACATATCAAGGGTAAAATAGTGTTAAATTAAAATGACCCACCCAAGTTTTACAAAGCCCATTCAGTTCCTTATACCATCCATAATAAACTAGCCAGCGAGCTAGATCACATGGAGGCTGAAGGAAATCTTTCCAAGGTTGAGTGAAACTCATGGTCAACACCAGTAGTCCCAGTTGGCAAAAAGAATGGGTCTGTCAGGATCTGCGGTGATTTTAAGGTCACCATCAACATAGTACTGACAGTAGATCAATACCCTCTGCCTAGGATAGAGGATATCTTTGCAAACCTTTCTGCAGGGAGGAGTGTGGTGTACTAGATGTTTCAGTAATATTTAAGTAGTGTTGTCTTGCTTGATTGGGCATTCTTTGTTAGTTTACATAATTCATTATGGCTATATGTATGAAGTACGCGAATGGTATACGCCATTTCACCAGCACATCATGTCTGTGCGGCTCACTGAAGTAAAATGCAGTAGGCCTGTATCCCCAGATCCCACATTTTCCTTTCAATGACTTTTTGGAGTTACAAAATGTAATTCTAAGGTCAGGCAGTGTCAGACCCCACTCCTTGGAGTGATACAGGGTGAGACTCCGCATTCTGGAGTTAGAGATGGTCAGTCTCTGTATCTTAGGGTCAGGCAGGCTCAGACACTACATATCAGGGTCATGTAGGGTCAGACACAGCACCCCATGGTCAGACCTTCCACCCCAGGGTCAAGCAGGGTTTGCATCCACATGCTGAAGTCGGGCAGGGTCAGACAGGGACCTTCAAGTTTGACAGTTAGGTCTCAGTGATGGAGTGCAGAGATTCAGTGGAGGGAAACTATAGTGGGATGAGCTATTTGATTTTAAATATTGCCGATTTAAAACACTGGAAACATCAAGAAATAATCAAAAACATTAAAACTATGGTAATTTTAAAAAACTATATTTTGTCTCCTAACCTGCAGGCCGTGAATCCCCCTTGAAATCCATGGAGTCTTTGACTACACATTGAAATGGATCCGAGAGGTAACTTCTCCAATGGGACACCAGCCTGTATCATTCACCTCCACAATAATGACAGAACACATCGCCAGCCTTCACTCAGCAGCTCTGTGTTTGGCAGCAGGTGCACAAATGCCCAATTCACACCGAAATTTCAATAGCTGAGCCTCTTAGGCCTGCTTAGAATCACCAGTGCAGCTTGCAAGGTTTGGCTTCTGCACTTACAGACAAGTAACCTTGGGAAGCAATCTGAAATGTCACATTGAATAGACCTCCATGTCCAATTTATATTAAAATCAGTTGTTTACAGGATTGTCTGAAACAAAAGCTTCTTCCTGGGCCAGTTCATGTAACATAGTGGAACACACTGAGGAGATAGTTAACTCCAGGGTCACCTATAGACATCAAAATCATACGGTTGCAGGATGATTGCAAACCTGTGCTCAGTTTGAGAAGCAAAACAAAGGAAAGATTTCTTTGAAATTACCTCACTCAAACTGTAAATCAATATTCTGACAACTTTCTGCAAAAGAAAGTAAAATGGCAGTAGTAGTTTTCGTGCTCCTACTTACTGAAGACCATGAGTAACATACCAGACCAAACAGTCTTTTGATGACAGCAATAAAAATGCCAGCAGTTGCTCTCTGAAGTGGAGTCAATTTTCTCGCTGGCTACCTACCAAGGATATAGTCCCACAGATATGACTTTTCAAATGGCCATCTAAATTCTTGATTAAATCAATGTTCTGCTCTTAGACTGTCAATCAACATGTGGATCTGAAAATGAGTTATCTTAAAATAAATGAACAATCTGTGCACATGGAGCTGTAGGTGTCATTCAGTAACCCTTGCACAGATCACACTGAGCTATATTTTTAGAGATTGCCCCTATATTCCCAATCATTTTGAGCTATGCACGCTATGCACTGATCTTCTCCTCTTAGTAATACTTGTCACAGTAACCATATTTACACATGAATCATTCATTTGCGTAGAATTTTGTTTATTTCCGATTTGTTCTAATAATACAGCCTACTGAACCATCAGACAGGTAAGAGCCTCACAAAAAAATTACGTCCAATACCATTTATAGATGTTATTTTCTGATGCTATCTGTTGTTGATTCAGATGGCCATATTAACTGAAACGTTGAGCCAAAATCCTGTTATAGGAATCCAGGAATTAAGACGTCATTTAACTAAAAATGGAGTTCCAGTATCACACAGCCTCACTGAGCAAACAGTTTTAGCTTTCATTGACCACCACTGTTTTCACAGAATCATAATATTAAAATAGCATTTAGCCTATCATCACCATAACAACCTCCAATGCTGCTAATTCTTTGAATGGAGTAGTTTATTTACTTCTATTCCTCAACCAAGTTCATTTTACATTCTTCTTTTTTTAAAAATTATTTGCCAAAATTTTTTTACATTATATATTAATTTTCCCTTTGAAATCATGTGGTCAAACAGTCCACATTCGAATCTTTGAAAAACCTCGTTTTTCATATAATCACCATGGATCTACACTGAACTGCCATTTTATTCGGTGCTTTCTGTACTTAATAAAGTGGCCACAGAGTGTACGTTCACTGTCTTCTCCACTTCGAGGTTCGACATGTTGCATATTCAGAGATGCTCTTCTGCATGCCACTGTTGTAACGCGAGGTTATTTGAATTACTGTCACACTCTTGTCAGCTTGAACCAGACTGGCCATTTTCTTCTGACCTCTCACATTAACAAAGTGTTTTTTTTCCCACAGTACTACTGCTCACTGATGTTTTTTTTTGTTTTCCACACAGTTTCTGAGATACTCAAACCATCCCGTCAGGCACCAACAATCATTCCACGGTCAGCGTGACTTAGATCACATTTTTTCCCATTCAGACGTTTGGTCTGAACAACAACTGAACCCTTTGACTATATCTGCGTGTTTTTCTGCAATGAGTTGCAGACACATGATTAGCTGATTAGATATTTACATTAACAAAATATTTTGTACCATACATACACCTTCCTTCAGTTGCTCTTGTTTCTTTTGGTAATTCTTTTCAATTTTCTGTTTGTATTGCTTTATACACCCTGTATTTTTCATATTTTTCATGTAAACTTTAACTCTGTTCCTCCCTCAATATATCTTTAACATATTTAAGCCAATCTGTTTACTTAGTATCATCTCGTGTTAGTTTTTAAATAAGTCACACTGTCAATCATTTGTTTGTATTGCCAATTAACAGACTAAAATTAGATAATTTCTACCATATTACTTCATATTCATCTATTTTCAGTTTTAATGCTATTAGTTTACTTGCAACAATGGTGTTTACTTTGAACCTAGAAATTAGCATTTTAGCATTAACTTCCATCACAAAGCCTTTGTTCACATCATTTAATCCATCACAGTATATCAATTAGACAGTTTCAGAATTGCAGGCATCTATTGAACTGTCTGAGTTGTCCTTTCTCCCTGGGGCACTTTTACCATTCGGTGGCTTGCTTCTCCTCTGTAATGTCAACACCATGTGACATATGCATTCTGGAAATCCTCCCCCTTCTTATACAGAGAAGCGGTTGTTTAGTACCAGTTACAAAGCCAGAGAAAATCAAGCTTCAGATCATTCAGACACTCAATTTCTGAAAATACCCAACCGTGCAATAATTGTACAATGCCGATTCTTACAAAATGGATATAAAAATTAAAATAACTCAACCAACTTCATCTGAATTGCCATTCTAAATTCAATGAGAAGAGTCATGAATATTTCCAATGAATTATTGATGGTTTGGCTTATTTGTTATTTTGGTATTACTGAATAGAAGTTATTAGTGAGGTGGTATCATTTATCTATCAATGGCAAGAACTATTGATCACAGACTCATGCATTTTTCACTTATGCTATGTGACATTAAATTACGGTGTCTTCATTGTCTTCAAATATTATTAAATATAAATGAATGCTAGAATATGTATACTTTGCTAGAAACACTGTACTTTGCTGACTTAAAGTGCCATTTTACAGGAGATAGAATTAGAAATACCTGAAGTAAGGTGACTGAAGTGGAAATTTTGAGCTATTCATCCCACAAAGATGTTCCCTATTAAAAATGCTAAGAGTTTGACATTAAGGAGGGAAAGAGGCCGGTATTATTTGCAGTATTGGAACATTAACAATTTAAGCACCTTCCAATGTGTGAAATATTAATCAAGACTCCCTAGTAGAATGAACCCCTTGGATTCAATGGATGTTGGGAGCAGTGCTCATAATTCCATCCACACTGTGGAAGCTGACTCATTGTGTTACCAATATCTTTTGTGACTGATTGGCAGTGATATACACTGTGACAACCACTCACAGCATGTGTCATGTTGTTGCAATGAAAATCACAACTAACTGATCTTTGGAAAATATATTTTAACACTTAAGCTGTAGATATAAAACTAGTTATGTCTCCTATTTTAATGTTTTTATTTTCATTTATTTGTATGTCCCCTCATATGTTATGGTCACTCCATAGCCCAAAAATTAAAGTTAAAAAGGTGGTGGTGAGGGTTGACCATTTGACCTGGGTGCTTGAAATGAAATCCAATGTATTGCAATGCATAAGATAAAACAAAGCCTTCACATGTCTAGGCATCTGTTATTTTGGAAGGTTCTAAGATTGGAAATTTTTTCATGGATGGATAGCTCACCTGCAAAGACTGTCAACAATAAATTTCGATTCATCATAGCAGCAACTTTTCCCATGAATATTTCAATTTTTGTCACATTGCCTACCTAACATGTGCACAAAAAAATTGGCAAAAGAAAATTGTATTCCTCCACAGTCTGCAGTGTAACTTTAAATGAGACCAGCTCTTTTTTAAACTTCATTGTGTTTTTCAGCCTCCAGTCATAAGAGGGAAAGCTGTGCTAATTAAAAAAAGAGGTCACTGGTGCAACTAGAATACTGATTTTCAGAAAGATGAAAGCCTGTAGGAAAAGACGCCTAATGCAGGTTTAGTTAAATCATTGCTTCCCTAATAGAGATGACAGTGTGAGTCCCTGAGTGAGCCCATTCTCTGCATTAAAATACGCTGGTGAGAATGTGAAAACTCAGCATGTGATCACTGATCTAAGCCCCAGGGGACTCAGCTATCTTGTGCAAATTTTTGATGATGGCTTCAAAAGCTAAGCTATTTCTCTTCTTTCAATCATTTCCAAGTTTAAAAAAAATACGGTTGGTAAGAAAATATTCCAATTTGGTTGCCATATTCTTCAGCCTGGGGTATTAATATACAACTGTGGATGTTAAGCATAATTCAATTCAAGCATTGTTTGCAAATATTGTTTTTTGTTCTGCATTTCCATATTACAAATCCTCCAACAATATTGTCTGCTTAGGTGATTCTGTATCAACCCCTTAAACAATGCTCACATCCTTCGACTTAATAAGATACTGCCTTGCAATCTATCCTCAAGCAGAAAGCACAATGTGCACCAGTAAATACAATTTGTCAGAGTAAGCATTTTTCCATCTATTGACTGAAATATCATCAGCTCTCTGAGCAGTGTAGAATCATTTATTTCCAACACATAAAGAGAGCAGTTCAGATTTTTCAGTTTGCTGCCGAAATGCTATTAACTCTTTAAATCCAGCATTCCCTCCAAAATAGGATTAGCAACTAATGTGCAAGGTCGCATGTAGTTTAGATAAAAGTTTGCCTTAAATATAAATCTCAAGGCTGAAAATTCCTGCCCTTTTCTAACGGCAGAAATCACTCCTCACATCTCAGAACCACTGGACAGATTCCAAAAACAAAATTCGGACAAACTGTTGTAGCTTGTTTCGCAAGGTTTCCTTTGTGACTTGTATTTACTCTGCAGATTTGGAGAGCTCTCAGCCAGTGACCCAGGATAGTTCCTTGCTTGCCTGGGGAGAGATGCAATATTTTGTATCTATTACAAGGAGGAAATCGCTCACTCACTACTTTGCATGTACAAGTCATAGCACAAGAATGAGTTCCATTTATGATCCAGCAACAGTCTGGACCTCGAGGCACAAACAGAGCTGCCACTCTTCAGCTGAATTATAGAGGTTCAATAACTCTTTAAGACTTGAATAGCTGCACAACTAATTATTTAAAATGGAATATACTGCCTTACCTCGAGTTATCAATGCAAATACATTAAGCCTTGAAGTAAAGAAAGATTGAACACTGATGTATTACCTCTCACTGATCAATGCTGGGCGGTGACTAGGTAAATTGCACCAGAATGTGGCAGACAAGACAGAATTGACTGCAACACCTAATAGAAGATATCCTATCAGTCAGGGAAGAACCAACAGCATCCGTATACTGCACATTGTGGCACGATCTTGGCTCAAAACAGATTGAGATATGTCCAAAGTATAAGAGAGTTCAACTCCTCTTCTTTTGAAGTATGGAGGATATTTGTAGAGCTTTGCTGTTAGTTTGATGGTTGATGGCGAAGACAATTCTGGTCCAGTCTTGAAATAATGCTGCATAATGGCATAGACCTTTGCTGCGCAAATGCTTAAAACTAATATCGCAGATGTCCTTTGTGTAATTAATGATGCAGAAAGTTTAATCATTAAGAGTTATAGATTTGAAGTAACCTATGAAAGGATTTTGAGAGGAAAAGAAGGCAATTTCTCACACTGTGAATGGTGGCTGTTTGGAACCAAGTGGCTGAAGAGAAACCTTCAGTGCAGTTAATTGGTCAGATGGGCATTGGATAGGCTAAAGCTGTATTTTTGTAAATGATACAAAATTAAAACCAAAACAATGAAAGTTAGCTTGGAAAATCAATTCTTATTTTTAATCACCACTGAAACTCCATCTTCATTCATCTGTACACTTTTCATCCATACTGTATTGTCCCTTTGTGACGTGCTGTGTTGTATAACATAGGCGGTTATGGTCTTTCCATAACCAAGATTGTTCTTGGCAAATGTTTCCACAGAAATGGTTTGCCATTGCCTTCTCCTGGCATTGTCTTTACAAGTCAGATGACCCCAGCCATTATCAATACTCTTCAGAGACTGTCTGCCTAATGTCAGTGGTATCATAACTAGGACTTGTGATATCTACCATCTGCTCGTACAACCATCCACCACCTGCTCCCATGGCTTCACGTGACCCTGACTGGGGAGCTATGCAGATGCTACGTCTTGCCCAAGGGCGACCTACTGTCTAACAGAGGGACAGAGTGCCTTACACCTCCCTTGGTAGAGACGTATCTCCACTCTACCACCCTACTGATAGTGGTGACCTGATGATAAGTAACATGATTTGAAATTTGGACATTGTTGTACTGATTATTGCTTGGCAGTAATAAAATGTTAGAAAACCACTCCTAAACTGAACCAAAAATATTATTAAAAATCAAGCTTTAATTATAAGCTAAAACACTGTAGAAAATGAACCAAGAAGTGGGGTGAGGCTCCATTCTGTTCTATTCAACAGGCAGGGAAATGATGTGTCAAACAGCCTCAATCTGTTTCATCGATTATTCTATGATTCTCTGGTACCGTAACCATCTCTTACTCTGCTATCTAAACAATGTTATATCAGACCCAACAACAGGGCTTACCTTACTGCTTAAGAGCCCCAGTCATCTCATTTTCACTGTGGATATCCAGTCCCTACACACTTCTATCCCCCATCATGAAGGCCTTAAAGCTCTCCGCTTCTTTCTGGACAACATGCCCAAACAGTTCCCCTCCACCACCACTCTCCATCATCCGGTGGAACTGGTCCTCACTCTCAACCATTCCTCCTTTGGCTCCTGCCACTTCCTTCAAATCAAACATGTAGCTATGGACCCTTGCCTGGGTCCCAGCTATGCCTGCCTTTTCGTCATGTTTCATGAAACAGTCCATGTTTCAAGCCTACACCATCATTTCTCACCATTTCATGCTTCGCTACATCAACGATTGCATTCGCGCTGCTTCTTGTACCCATGCTGAGCTCGCTGATTGCATCAACTTTGCTTCCAACTTCCACCCTGCCCTCAAATTTACTCAGGCAATTTTTGACACGTTCCTACCCTATCTCAATCTCTCTGTCTCCTTCTCTAGTAATAAATTATCTACTGGTATATTTTATAAACCCACTGACTCTCACAGCTGTCTGAACTATACCTTGTTGTCTGCAGGCCACCAAATTGTAGCATGGATATTGGGTGCAAGTTGAATAGGGAGTTAACGTTGACATGTGGCAAAGGTAATGTCGCAGTAGTTATGGGGGATTTCAACATGCAGGTGAACTGGGAGAATCAGGTTGGTGCTGGACCACAGGATAGGGAGTTTGTAGAGTGCCTACGGGATGCATTCTTGGAACAGCTTGTACAAGAGCCGATCAGGGACAAGACTATTCTGGATTTAGTGTTATGTAATGAACAGGATTTGATAAGCGATCTTGCGGTAAAGGAGCCATTAGGAGGTAGTGATCATAATATGATAAGTTTTTATCTGCAATTTGAGAAGGATAAGGGCAGCTCAGAGGTGTCAGTGTTGCAGTTGAACAGGGGAAACTATGGACCCATGAGGGAGGAGCTGGCCAAAGTTAACCAGATGGATATCCTAGCAGAAAAGACAGTGGAACAACAATGGTAGGTATTCTTGGGAATAATGCACAAGGTGCAAAATCAGTTCATCCCCTAGAGAAGGAAGGATTCAAAGGGGGGAAAGGGGCCACAGTGGTTGACAAAGGAAGTCAGAGATTGCATAGCATTAAAAAAAAAGGAAGTATGACAGAGCTAAGGTGAGAGGGAGGACAGATGATTGGGAAGTTTTTAAGGAACAACAGAACTTAACTAAAAAGGCAATATGGGGAGAAAAAATGAGGTACGAACGCAAGCTAGCCAGGAATATAAAGGAAGATAGCAAAAGCTTTTTTTTAGGTATGTGAAGAGAAAGAAGATAATTAAGAACAAAGTTGGGCCCTTGAAGAATTAATTGGGTGAAATTGTTATGGGAAACAGAGGAATGGCAGAAGAATTTAATGAGTACTTTATGGATGGGCCAAGGACATAGGGTAACAGAGGAAATGAAACAGATTGACATTAGGAAGGAAATGGTGATGAGTAGACTGATGGGACTGAAGGCTGACAAATCCCCAGGTCCAGATGGTCTGCATCTTAGGGTAGTAAAGGAGGTGGCCCTGGAAATTGCGGATGCATTGGTAATCATTTTCCAATGTTCCTTAGATTCAGGATCAGTTCCTGAGGATTGGAGAATGGCTAATGTTATCCCACTTTTTAAGAAAGGAAGGAGGGAGAAAACAAAGAACTATCGACCTGTCAGCCTGACATTGGTGGTGGGGAAGATGCTAGAGTCCATTATTAAGGATGAAATAGTGGCATATCTAGATAGCAGTGATAAGATTGGGCCGAGCCAGCATGGATTTACCAAGGGTAAATCATGCTTGACTAATCTATTGGAGTTTTTTGAGGATGTAACCAAGAAGTTAGACGGGGGGTGATCCAGTGGATGTAGTGTACCTCGATTTTCAGAAGGCATTTGATAAGGTCCCACAGAGGAGATTGGTGGGTAAAATCAAAGCTCAGGGCATCGGGGGGAGGACATTGACATGGATAGAAAGCTGGTTGGCAGATAGAAAGCAAAGGGTAGCGGTGAATCTCCGGGTCCTGACAGGATATTCCCCAGGACCTTGAGGGAAGTTCGTGTAGAAATAGCAGGAGCTCTGATGGAGATCTTTAAGATGTCATTAGAAACGGGGATTGAGCCGGAGGATTGGCATATTGCTCATGTGGTTCCATTGTTTAAAAAGGGTTCTAGAAGTAAGCCTAGCAATTATAGACCTGTCAGTTTGACATCAGTGGTGGGTAAATTAATGGAAAGTATTCTTAAGAGATAGTATTAATAATTATCTGGATAGACAGGATCTGATTAGGAGTAGCCAGCATGGATTTGTGCGTGGAAGGTCATGTTTGACAAACATTATTGAATTTTTTGAAAAAGTTACGAGGAATGTTGACCAGGGTAAGGCAGTGAATGTAGTCTATATGGACTTCAGCAAGGCCATTGACAAAGTTCCACATGGAAGGTTAGTTAAGAAGGTTCAGTCGTTAGGTATTAATGCTGGAGTAACAAAATGGATTCAACAGTGGCTAGATGGGAGATGCCAGAGAGTAGTGGTGGATAATTGTTTATCAGGATGGAGGCCGGTGACTAGCGGGGTGCCTCAGGGATCTGTTTTGGGCCCAATGTTGTTTGTAATATACATAAATGATCTGGATGATGGGGTGGTAAATTGGATTAGTAAGTATGCCAATGATACTAAGGTAGGAGGTGTTGTGGATAATGAGGTGGGTTTTCAAAGCTTGCAGGGAGATTTATGCCGGTTAGAAGAATGGGCTGAACGTTGGCAGATGGAGTTTAATGCTGAGAAGTGTGAGGTTCTACATTTTGGCAGGAATAATCCAAATAGAACATACAGGGTAAATGGTAGGGCATTGAGGAATGCAGTGGAACAGAGAGATCTAGGAATAACAGTGCATAGTTCCCTGAAGGTGGAGTCTCATGTAGATAGGGTGGTAAAGAAGGCTTTTGGAACGCTGGCCTTTATAAATCAAAGCATTGAGGACAGAAGTTGGGATGTAATGTTAAAATTGTACAAGGCATTGGTAAGGCCAAATTTGGAAAATTATGTACAGTTCTGGTCACCGAATTATAGGAAAGATATCAATAAATTAGAAAGAGTGCAGAGACGATTTACTAGGATGTTACCTGGGTTTCAGCACTTATTTTACAGAGAAAGGTTGAACAAGTTAGGTCTCTATTCATTGGAGCGTAGAAGGTGATGGGGGATTTGATCGAGGTATTTAAAATTTTGAGAGGGATAGATAGAGTTGACGTGAATAGGCTGTTTCCATTGAGAGTAGGGGAGATTCAAACGAGAGGACATGATTTGAGAGTTAGGGGGCAGAAGATTAAGGGAAACACAAGGGTGTGGCGATCCATTTCCTGGCACTTCCAAACCGGCTCACAATTAGATAGCCTACGGTGGTTTGCGAGCACAGAGCTTTGGAGCCTCTGCGCCACGGGGGGCAGGTTGAGGGAGGCTTAAAAGTGAGTCTGAGGATTTCGAATAAAGTTTTTTCCTTCGACTGCAGTTACCGACTCCGTGTCATAATTTTAGCGCTGCATGTAGCACACCACTACAATTGGTGACCCCGACGGTCCAAACAATTTTTGGACCAGAAATGACCGATGCCACCTCTGTTCATGCGGTTTCGTTGAAACTGCCGGGTTTCTGGACACAGCGACCGAACCTATGGTTCCAGCAAGCCGAAGCCCAATTCCATGTTCGCCAGATCACCTCAGAAGACACCCGCTACTACTACGTGGTGAGCTCCCTCGACCAGGACACAGTGGCTCAGGTCGCGGAGTTCGTACAGTCGCCCCCGGCAGACGGCAAGTACACGGAATTCAAAACCCTGCTCCTCAGGACTTTCGGACTCTCACGGCACGAGCGGGCTGCCCGTTTACTGCACCTGGATGGCTTGGGCGACAGACCTCCTTCGGCTTTAATGAATGAGATGTTGTCTCTGGCCGACGGACACACACCCTGCATCATGTTCGAGCAGGCATTCCTGGAGCAGCTGCCCGAGGACATACGCCTGCTGCTGTCCGATGCGGATTTCAGTGACCCCCAGAAGGTGGCAGCCCGGGCGGACTTGCTGTGGAACGCCAAAAAGGTGAGCAAACCAGTCCAGGCCCAGCCGCAGGGCCCGCCAACCCCCGGCCCAATGAACACTGGTGCTTCTACCACCAGTGGTGGGGCGCAGAAGCCCGCCATTGTCGCCCACCCTGCAAGTTCCCGGGAAACACCAGGGCCAGCCGCCGCTGATGGCTACGGCAGCTGGCCATCGGGATAGCCTCCTGTATGTGTGGGACAGAAGTTCGGGACGCTGGTTTTTGGTCGACACTGGTGCCGAGATCAGCGTTTTACCTCTGATGAGTTAGGACACCCGCAGCAGGGCACTGGGGCCCCCCTTGAGGGCCGTGAACGGCAGCACAGTAAGGACCTATGGCACCCGTCAGGTGCAGCTACAGTTCGGCTCCAGCCAGTTCACGTGGGACTTTACACTGGCCGCTGTAGCCCAACCGCTTCTGGGTGCGGATTTTTTGCGGGCTTACAGCCTACTGGTCGACCTGCCCAGGGAGAGACTGGTACATGCCGAGACCTTTCAGACGTTCTCCCTGGGTGCAGCCCAGTTGCCAGCCCCTCACCCCGGCTCCATCACGCTGTCCGACAACAACTTCACCAGGGTCCTGGTGGATTTCCCATCGGTTCTGGCACCGCAGTTCATGGCGGCCATGCCCCGACACGGCGTACAGCACCACATCCCGACCCAGGGACCACCCCTCCACGCCTGTGCTCGAAGGCTTCCCCCGGACAAGCTCCGACTGGTTAAGGAGGAGTTCCAGAGGATGGAGGAATTGGGGATCATCCGGCGGTCCGACAGCCCATGGGCCTCCCCCCTGCACATGGTGCCCAAAGCGACGGGAGGCTGGAGACCGTGCGGCGACTACCACAGGCTGAACGAGGCTACCACACATTCAGGACTTTGCAGCAACCTGCACGGCGCACGGATCTTCTCCAAGGTAGACCTCGTCCGAGGGTACCATCAAATCCCGATGCATCCTGATGACGTCCCCAAAACGGCTCTCATCACCCCGTTTGGCCTTTTCGAGTTCCTCCGCATGCCATTCGGCCTGAAGAATGCCGGACAGACGTTCCAGCGGTTAATGGACGCGGTGGGACGGGACCTGGACTTCGCGTTCATCTATTTGGACGACATCCTCATAGCCAGCAGCAGTCGTCAGGAGCATCTGTCCCATCTTCGTCAACTCTGCGCCCGACTGAGTGAGTATGGTCTAACGATCAACCCCGCCAAATGCCAGTTCGGACTTGATACCATTGACTTCCTGGGCCACAGGATTACTAAAGACGGGGCAACCCCTCTGCCCGCTAAGGTAGATGCGGTCCGCCACTTCCCCTGACCCACCACGATCAAAGGCCTTCAGGAATTTGTAGGTATGGTCAATTTCTACCACTGCTTCCTCCCTTCAGCTGCCCGGATCATGCGCCCCCTGTTCGCCCTGATGTCGGGTTCGAGCAAGGACATTACCTGGGACGAGGAGTCCGCCGCCGCTTTCGTTCAAACGAAGGAAGCTTTGGCGAACACTGCAATGCTAGTACATCCCAGAATGGACGCCCCTACCGCCCTCACAGTGGACGCATCTAACACGGCAGTCGGTGGGGTGCTGGAGCAACTCATCGCAGGTCGCTGACAACCCCTGGCGTTTTTCAGCAAACACCTGCGGCCACCCGGGCTCAAGTACAGTGCTTTCGACCGGGAACTGTTGGCGCCCTACCTGGCAATCCGGCATTTCAGGTACTTCCTAGAAGGTCGGCCCTTCACCGCGTTCACGGACCACAAACCGCTTACCTTTGCATTTACGAAAGCATCCGACCCCTGGTCATCCCGCCAGCAACGCCACCTGTCCTACATCTCTGAATACACAACGGATGTCCGGCACGTCTCGGGTAAGGACAATGTCGTGGCGGATGCGCTCTCTCGCCCTACCGTTCATGCCCTTTCCCAAGGGGTAGATTTTGAGGCACTGGCAGAGGCACAGCAGGCAGATGAGGAAATTCCGAGTTACAGAACCGCAGTCTCCGGTTTGCAGCTCCAGAACCTCCCCGTAGGCCCGGGTGAGAGGACCCTACTCTGTGACGTCGCCACCGGCCAGCCCCGTCCCGTCATCCCAACAGCCTGGCGGCGCCGTGTTTTTGACTCCATTCATAATTTGGCGCATCCCTCCATCCGGACGGCTGTCCGGATGGTTTCCAGCAGGTTCGTTTGGCATGGACTCCGCAAACAGGTCAGTGAATGGGCCAAAACTTGCATGCACTGCCAGACGGCCAAGGTGCAGCGGCACACCAAAGCCCCACCGCAGCAGTTCCATTCCGCCCACCGGCGTTTCGACCACATTCATGTGGATATCATGGGCCCCCTGCCAGTGTCGCGCGGAGTGCGGCACCTCCTGACTATCGTGGACCGGTTCACAAGATGGCCAGAGGCGGTCCCGCTCACCGACACCACCTCCGAATCTTGCGCCCGAGCCCTGATCACCACCTGGATATCTCGTGTACCGGTCCACATTACCTCCGACAGAGGCGCCCAGTTCACCTCCAGCCTGTGGTCAGCTATGGCCAGCCTTTTGGGGACTCAGCTGCACCACACCACTGCCTACCACCCACAGTCAAACGGGCTAGTGGAGCGTTTCCACCGTCACCTGAAGTCGGCCCTCATGGCCCGCCTGCGAGGAGCCAACTGGGCGGACAAGCTTCCCTGGGTCCTACTCGGCATCCGCACAGTGCCCAAGGACGACCTGCATGCCTCGTCGGCCGAGTTGGTATACGGCGTGCCGCTGGTCGTCCCCGGGGAGTTCCTACCAGCCCTACGGGGGCAAGAGGAAGATCCCGCAGCAGTCCTGGGCAGACTTCGTGAGAAGCTCGGTAACCTGGCCCCCATACCCACTTCACAGCATGGGCGGAACCCGACCTGCGTACCCAAAGACCTGCAGAACTGTAAGTTTGTGTTTGTATGAAGGGGCGGGCATCGGCCACCACTACAGCGGCTATACGAGGGGCTGTTTATGGTGCTCTGGAACAACGGGTCCACGTTCATGCTGGACGTTGGGGAGAAAGAGGAGGTTTTCACGGTGGTCCGACTCAAACTGGCCCATGTGGACCTGGTGCAACCGGCCGAGTTTCTGGCACCTCGGCGCAGAGGCCGACCTCCCAAGCAGGTTCCGGCCCAGACTGTGGACATTGGGGGGTGTATCGCCAGTTCGGGGGGGGGGGGGTTATGTGGCGACCCATTTCCTGGCACATCCGAACCGGCTCACAATTAGATAGCCTACGGGGGTTTGCGAGCACAGAGCTTTGGAGCCTCTGCGCCACTGGGGGCAGGTTGAGGGAGGCTTAAAAGTGAGGCTGAGGATTTCGAATAAAGTTTTTTCCTTCGACTGCAGTTACCGACTCCGTGTCGTAATTTTAGTGCTGCATGTAGCACACCGCTACAAGGGGTTATTTCTTTACTCAGAGAGTGATAGCTGTGTGGAATGAGCTTCCTGTAGAAGTAGTAGAGGCCAGTTCAGTTGCATTATTTAAGGTAAAATTGGATCGGTATATGGACAGGAAAGGAGTGGAGGGGTATGGGCTGAGTGCGGGTAGGTGGGACTAGGTGAGGTTAAGAGTTCGGCACGGACTAGGAGGGCCGAGATGGCTTGTTTCCGTGCTGTGATTGTTATATGGTGAATGGGTGTTTCTTGGAATGGCAGGTGGTGACTAGTGGGGTGCCACAGGGTTCGGTATTGGGACCACAGCTGTTTACAATTTACGTCAACAATTTAGATGAAGGTATTGAGAATAACATCAGCAAGTTTGCTGATGATACTAAGCTGGGTGGCAGTGTAACGTGATGAGGATGTTAGGAGAATTCAGGGTGACTTGGATAGGCTGGGTGAGTGGGCAGATACTTGGCAGATGATGTTTAATGTGAATAAGTGTGAGGTTATCCACTTTGGGAGTAAGAACAGGAAGGCAGATTATTATCTGAACGGTGTAGAGTTAGGTAAGGGAGAAATACAAAGAGATCTAGGAGTCCTTGTTCATCAGTCACTGAAGGTGAATGAGCAAGTGCAGCAGGCAGTGAAGAAGGCTAATGGAATGTTGGTCTTTATTACAAAGGGAATTGAGTACAAGAGCAAGGAAATCCTCTTGCATTTGTACAGAGCCCGGGTGAGACCACACCTGGAGTATTGTGTACAGTTTTGGTCTCCAGGGTTAAGGAAGGACATCCTGGCTGTAGAGGAAGTGCAGCGTAGATTCACGAGGTTAATTCCTGGTATGTCTGGACTGTCTTACGCAGAGAGGTTAGAGAGACAGGGCTTGTACACGCTGGAATTAAGGAGATTGAGAGGAGATCTGATTGAAACATATAAGATTATTAAGGGATTGGACATGATAGAGGCAGGAAATATGATCCAGATGCTGGGAGAGTCCAGTACCAGAGGGCATGGTTTGAGAATAAGGGGTAGGTCATTTAGGACAGAGTTAAGGAAAAACTTCTCCCAGAGAGTGGAATGCACTGCCTCAGAAGGTAGTGGAGGCCAATTCTCTGGATGCTTTCAAGAAGGAGCAAGACAGGTATCTTATGGATAGGGGAATCAAGGGATATGGGGACAAGGCAGGAACTGGGTATTGATAGTAATTGATCAGCCATGATCTCAAAATAGCGGTGCAGGCTCGAAGGGCCAAATGGTCTACTTCTGCACCTATTGTCTATTGTTACTTGTAAAAATGCCATTCCCATCTCTCAGTTGCTCTACCTTCACCGCATCTGCTCTCAGGATGCTTTTCACTCCAGAACAACTGAAATGTCCTCCTTCTTCAAGGAAAGGGGATTCTTTTCCTCCACCGTCAAAACTACCCTCACCCATAGCTCTTCCATTTCTCACACATCTGTTCTCACCCCATCCTCCCGTCGCCACCCCAGGGATAGGGTTCCTCTTGTCCTCACCTACCACCCCACCAGTGTCCATGTCTAGCACATAATTCTCCATAACTTCCACCTTCTCCAATGGGATCTCACCATCAAGCACATCTTTCCCTCCTCCTCAATTTCTGCTTTCCACAGGGATCGCTCCCTATGCGACTGCCTTGTCCACATATCACTCCCCACTGATCTCCCTTCTAGTACTTATCCTTGCAAGTGGCACAGGTGTTACATCTCCTCCCACACCTCATTCAGGGCCACAACTGGTCCTTCCAGGTGAGGTGACATGTCATCTATGTGTCTGTTGGAGCCATCTATTGTATCCAGTGCTCCCAGTGTAGCCTTGTGTATTTCAGTGAGACCCGATGTAGATTGGGAGACCACTTTGTTGAGCACCTTTGCTCCGTCTGCCACAAAAAGCAGGGTGTCCCGGTGGCCATACATTTCAATTCTACTTGCCATTCCCATTCCAACATGTCAGTCCATGGTCTCCTCTACTGCCATGCTGAGGCCAGACTCAGGTTGGAGGAGAAACACCTTATATTCTGAATGGGTAGCATGAACATTACTTTCTCAGATATACTGTAATTGCACCCTGTCCTCCTTCACCATTCTCCTTTCCTGTTTCCCTCCCTCACCTTATCTTTTATCTGCTCATTACCTTCCTCTACTGCTCCTCCCCCTCCCCTTTCTTCCATGGTCTTCTGTACTCTCCTATCAGATTTCCCCTTCTCCAACCCTTTATCGCATTCACCAATCAACTTCCCAGCTCTTCATTTCACCCCTCTCCCTCTCCCCATTTCACCCATCACCTGCCACCTTATACTTCTCCCTCCTCTCCACACACCTTCATAACCTGACTTGTTTCCCCTTCCTTTCCAGTCCTGATGAAGGGTCTTGGCTCAAAACATCGGCTGTTTACTATTTTCCATTGATGCTGCCAGGCCTGCTGAGTTCTTCCAGCCTTGTGTGTGAGTGTAGTTACCATACCTCTGTTCCTTAACCTGAATCAAGTACTCTCCTCCATCATAGTTTGATAGCACCTTCAACCCTGATCCCTCCACCTGGCCCTTTTCTCACTGGGTTATCCCTTTGCTATTTTTGCTATCTCTAGAGCAACACATTCATCAAATATAACTTATCTCCCTTCTTCTAAGAGCATTTCTAATGGGTTATTACCTCCAGAACAATACCTCCTCCCCTTCTTGCACCATACTTTCCGTTCAAGCACTGTCTACTCACTTCCTCCCTCCTCTTCACTCTCATCTGCTTCCTGTCTCACAACACTCTTTTAAGGTGAAACAGGAATTTACTTGGTCTCACTTCAGTCTGGTATAGGATAGTCACTGTTCACAGTTTAGTCTAATCATGACAGAGGAAGTCAACATGTAACTGAACTTTGCAGAAAGCCCTCATTCTGATCACTGATGTGATACTGACCTGCTAAGTACTTGTCACTTTACAAAATGTCTCAAAGTTGCTTCTCATCTGATGTCTCTGTTCCAGTTCTCTTATATGTCACCAATATAAGCTCTAGAAACAAATGCTCATCTTTTTGTAAGGCACATTGAGACCCTCATAACTAAACAGTTCAACAAGTTCATAAACTGATTCTGCTAATATTATTTTCTAACTCATCTTGACTTGTTTCTTGTATCTCTTTTGTCTCTGGCCATCCACTTATCCCTTGTACAATCAACTCTTCTATTACGTGTCTCCCACTCCTCCTCGTTAACACATCTTCCCTTTCATTCCTTCCTCTCTTTACCACACTTCCTGGATTTTAAATCTTGTGAGCTCTCTGTAACATTTTCTAATACTAATAAGGTGTCATTAACTTGAAAAAATTAGCTTTATTCTTCTTTGCGTCCAAGACTTTTGGTGTGTTTACCCTCATTTCAGACATCGAGCTCAGTACTGTCACAGTGTACGCTGCAATGACTGAACCCAGATGTGGAGGAACAACAGTCTCCCTGTAGAGACAGAAACAAGAGTTTATGCATGGGAATTCCAACAGAACATCAGTAGCTTGAATGCAACAAATCATTCTCAGAACAAGGACCCCATGATAAGCATTAGTCGGGAGTCCGTTTTAAATTATCGCTGTATGTGGTAAAAGCCCGTGCCACTCAAAATAAACTTGCCAAGATTAAACTGAAAGCACAAGGGTTTAATGACACTGGATAAGACAACAATTAACAAATGTGGTTGCATTAGAAACCTTGGGGCCCAACACTATGGTTTTCTGCAGAGGCACATGGGATACAAGACAGTACTTCCCTCCCTAAGGCCAGCACCTATTGGCCCAGGGAGACCCGGGGAACTTGAGACTGGGCTGGTAACCTTAAGATAGGGCTAGTAAACTTGAGACAGACCTGATGCCCTCTAGACAGGGCTGGTAAGACCAGATGAAATTGAGCCATTGCCTATAACTTGGGAACTTTGGATATAACTCAGGTACTTTGAATATAACTTGGAAACATTGAATATAACTCTGGAACCTTGAATATCATGGGAGACCAAGAGAACCTTGGAAGAAGTCTTTACAATAGTCTGGAGAAACTCGGAATGTTCACTTGGAACATAGATTTGGGAAATGAACTTAGTAAAGAAGCCACCCTTGCCTCTAGCCGACTGATGTCCAAGCCGCTGTTGAACCTCCACTGGGTCCATTGATCATGGGATCCTTCTGTAACAACTGAAAACCCAGGTGTGAAGGATTAAAAGATGCCCATGTAGAGATGGAAACAAAAGTTTAAAATTAGGAATTTCAGTAGAATTCCTATCAGGGGCTTGACTGAATGACACCACAAGGCAAATAGTTCTCAAAACAAGGACCCAGGATAAGCACTAATTGGGGTTCCTCTTTAAATAATCACTGTACGCAGAAAACCTGTGGCAGTCAAAATAAACTGGACAAGCTTAAACGAAAGCACAAGGGCTTAACAACTCTAGATAAGACAGGAATTAAGAAATACAGGTGCTTCAGAAACCTCGGAGTCCAATGCTCTTTGGCTCACCACAGAAGCCTGCAGGACTCGTGACACAGCATCACTTCAATGTAAATATAAACACACGAATTTGCGCTGTAGGAATCATGAAGTAAATCTTGTCTCCGAAGAGCAACTTTTGGCAGATTTATTAAGGCCTTTTAAAAGCACAATATTCTACAGACGCTGAATCCATGAGGCACTCATCTCTCCTATCAGATTCCTTCTTCAGCTTTTTACCTTTTCCAATGATCACCTCCCAGCTTCTCACTTCATCCCCCACTTCCCCCATCCACCTTCCCCCTTCACCCAGCTTAAGCTATCACCTGCAGCTTGTTCTCTTTCCCTTCCCTGCACTTCCTCATTCTGGTTTCTTCCGCCTCCCTTTTCAATCCTTGTGAAGGGTCTCAACCTGAAATATTGGCTCTTTATTCCTTAGCATAGATGCTGTCTGATCTGTTGAGTTCTTCAAGCATTATTAATTCAGGTCTTTTATTCTTTTTCCTTCTCTATTACTATACTGTCGGTAAATACTTTATTAAGTACTCTTGTACACCCTGCCCATCAACACAAATATCCAATCAGCCAATCATGATGCAGCAACTTAATGCATAAAAGCATGCAATCGTTGTCCAGAGATATAGTTGTTGTTCAGACCAAACATCAGAACAGGGAGAAATTGACTTTGACTGTGGAGTGATTTTTGGTGCCAGGTGGGGTGGTTTGAGTATCTCAGAAACTGCTGATCTCTTGGGATTTTCATATATAACAGCCTCTACAGTTTACAGAGAATGGTGCAAATTAAAACAAGTAAGTGATTACAACACGCTGGAGGAATTCAGCAGGTCGGGCAGCAAGCGTGGAAACGAACAGTCAATGTTTCCAACGTTTGAAACATTGACTGTTCGTGTCCACAGATGCTGCCCAACCTGCTGAGTTCCTCCAGTGTGTTGTGCGTATTGCTTTGACCCCAGTATCTGTAGAGTATTTTGTGTTCAGTAAGTGATTACTCCTTGTTAATGAATGAAGTCAGGAGTGAATGGCCAGACTGCTTCAAGCTAACGGGAAGATGACAGTAACTCAAATACAACCATGCATTATGACAGTGGTGTGCAGAAGAGCATCTCTGAACACACGTCACACTTTGAAGTAGATGGGCTACAGCAGCAGAAGACCAGAAACGTACATCCTGTGTCCACTTTATTAGGTAGAAGGAGGTACATAATGAAGTGGCCTCTGAATGTAGTTCTTCAGCATTTTCCACTTTCACCTAGTCAATCTCTTCTGTGCTTTCTTTAACTTCTCCTGGGTGTTTGTTCTCCTGCCAAGTTTCTCTTTGACTGTTCCTAATTCAAGATACCTTACTCTGAACTCCTGTCTTGTTTTTGTTACGTTTATAATAAATTCATCTTACCCTTGATGTTTTGATAAAATGATACATTGCTTGCAGAACTTCTCAAGTATGTCGTACCTGTAGGAATATGCCTGCGGTTTCACTCACGTATATGAAACATCAGCAAATCAACACTTCAGCTTACAGCTGCAGCTAGAATATCTCTTGCACACAACGCTTATTTAATGTCAAATACATAAAATAACAACTTTCAATCAGCAACTTCAGGTATTTGCTGCATTCAAGTCTATTTTTAAATTATCACTCATTATCACTACTTTCAATGCAGCTGCAGACTTATTGTGTTGTTCAGGTATCAAACAATCATTCAGTTACAGAGAAGGCAAAACTACAAGATATGTTAACCCAAGAAATAAAATACTGAGCCATTGTATTTTGAATCTTCAAGTGATGATGGAATAAAGATTTTGCAGAACTTAATTTGACCATCATCTGGAATGAAGCTTATTTCTTTCTTCACACAATAAATCACTTTGACAGCTTCTGTATTGTTAATAGTTCAGTGCAGAAAAACAGTTAGAAAATAAATGCCCCACTAGAATAACTTCTCACAGGGAAAATAGAGATCTGTTTCCCCAGAGGTTTCTCAAACACAGCATAATTGGTTTAAGCTAACACAGGCTCCAGATTTGCTCAAAGTATCACAATCAGGTGTAAATAAAACCAGATCTATCATGAAATATGCTTTTCAGTTGAGTTTAGCTTTTCTGCATACCTAAATGTTCTTGAAATTTCAACTGGAAAAATGTTTCAACAGAACAGAAGTAATCCTAAAAAAAAAACAGGAATATATATACAGCTTGACTCATCTCAGTAAAAACTTATTGGATTATGGTCCTCAGTTCTCATCAATGAAATGACCACCATATGACAATGGTTTAAATGACATAGGGAGAGGCACGGTAACATAGCGGTTAACACAATGCCATGCTCGGAATTCAATTTCAATGCCATTCTGTAAGGAGTCTCTGTATGCCCTTGCCATGGAATGCATGGGTTTTCTCTGGGTGCTCCGGTTTCCATCCACAGTCCAAATTTGTACCGGCTAGGTTAATCGGCCATTGGAAATTGTTGCATGATTAGGTTAGGGTTAATTGAGGTTGTGGAGTTGCTGGGGTGCATGGTTTGAAGGAATGGACGGGCCTACTCTGCACTGAATCACCAAATAAATAAAACTCACAATTTTTCCCACACAAAATACTAGAGAAAGTCAGCAGGTCAGGCAGCATCTATGGAAGGGAATAAAGAGTCAACCATTCTCCATTCAGGCTCCCCTCTTACCTCATCTTCTACTTACCTGCCTATCACCCCTCTCTGGTGCTCTTCCTCCTTCCCATTCTCCCATGGTCCTGTCTCCTCTCTTATCAGATTCCTCCTTCTACTCCTTTCATCGTCCCTCCCCAATCCACCAGCTTTCCCTCTCACCTGACTTCACCTATCCAGCTTGAACTCCTTCCCGTCCACCCCCTCCCCCACTAACTTGTGCTGGCTTCTTTCCCTCTTCCTTTCAGTCCTGCTGAAGGGACTCAACCCTTTGTTCCCTTTGTTAATGCCGTCCGATCTGCTGAGTTCCTCCAGCAGTTTGTATGTGCTACTTCAGTTTTCCAGCACCCGCAGAGTCACTTGTGTTCACAACTGTTCCCATTGCAGTTCTAATTCTTAGCTCCTCACAAGAGGAGAACAACGTCCTTGAGAGGGACAATTTTCACATCTTATATACATCAAGCAAACGCGGCCTATTAAAACAGAAGCATTTCATTGGACAGTGACCTTATAGTTTTAATTAATTTCCTTCCCTCATGTGGGAAAAAGCATTTGGCCTCTTCTGGTAAATATTACTTTGATTGAAATTAGCTGCTTGTCATGTGGGAGATGGTGTTCTCTCAAGAGGCTCTTTGGAAAACTGAGTAGGAATACCGTAACTAATAAGTGTTTTTTCCCTCATAAATGAGCGAATAAATTTGTAAGTTATTTTCCTATTGTCTTGATTAAAGTAGGGACGAAATAGTGTCAGTCCTACAGCTTGATTTTAAAACACATTTTGGTCTAGTAATGGACATCTTCCTGGTTAGCAGCCTCAACTTGCTTATGTTGTTGGATGTATTAATGTGGAGAGGGATTCTCCAGTATTGGCGGTTTAACAACAATAAAAGCTGAAGGGCATTATCTGGTGGATCCTCAATGCAGTCATGTGTGAAGTAAAATATCTTGGCAGAAAAAATAAGTAAAGGCTACTGAAGGTTGTTTTTGAAGGGAAATCCTGAAAGTGCAAATGCATGTAGATAAGAAAGCATTGAGAAAAAAAGACCACAGCAATTTGAATTTTATTTATCAAGCAAAAATAAATCAGTAACTCATGATTAGAGCTGTTTGCAATCGATGCCCAAGTGGGAAGACATTAGAGTTTTCAGTAGTAGACAGCCAAACTGACAAGGTAATGGGAAACTCCAGTTTAATGAAATCGTTTCATAATAATACTGAAAGAGTGAAGCTTAGAACGAGATGTAGAAGGGTTACTTCTCGGCTTAATTATCAATGCTATTTGAAAGTGAATATTGAAATAGCATTTCTTTCGTTCAGGGAGTTGGTGTCAATGCAGCAGCAACATGAAACTGAAAGGATTATGAGAAAGAGATGAGAGAGAAGAAACAGATTTTTATTTAGGCACTTGAGATGGGGTATGAGCTACTTAACTACACAAAGCAGTTGATGCAGAAACAGATCCAACTTAAAAGGAAAAATTAGATCAAAATGTGAAGCAGCAGAACAACGAGGGCTCTGATAGGAGCAAGAAATGGAAGTATACAGTAAACATGGAAGCATGGATTATATAGAAGCGTGATATTACAGTAGTAAGGAACAAGGGTAGTTTTAATGAAGGAATATTAGCATAATAATGAGCTGTATTTTGGCAGACCACTTTTCAGGAAGGCATAAATAAGCCCTGTACTCTCTGACACTCTTTAGCACCTATTATTCACCAGTAAAACAAAAGCATGTTTAAAAAAATTAAGAAAGAGGTGTTTGGGTGCTCTACAACAGAACCTTCCTGTTTCTGCTATTCTCTCCTCTCTTGCAAATTCCTTTTGAAACCACGATATATGAGACAGGCAGCATGATTTTTTATCTTGGGCACAGCAGCCCACACCAAAGATGTTAACTGGGGGTAATTTTCAGAGTAGGCTCAAGGCTTTTTGTTGGGGCTGATTATGGCAGTGCGAAGCGTGTAGTACTGAAGGGTTGTGAAGGATAGTCACAGTCCCAGTTTAGTATCAGCTCCAAGTTAATACTAATCATTAATGCAAGAGGTTCTGCAGGTGCTGGAAGTCTTGGGCAACACATATGAAGTACTGGAGTAATGAAGCAGGTCAGGCAGCAGCTATGGAGAGGAATAAACAGATGACTTTGTGATTGTTGTGTTAGGTCACAGCCTGAAAACTACTGTATGTGCATCTGAAGTACCAGTGCTTTAATGAACACTTTTGGAGAGCATTCTCAGTGTCTGGAGGCTTTTTTTTGCCATGTGCTGAAGTTGCAAGCAATCTTATAGGACAAGGAATGTATTATAATTCTAAAGCAACAGGCAACTACACAGTCTGTACACCAGATGGTGACATTCCAGGAATCTAGAAAATAACTTAACTACTTAGTAAAAAAAAACACCTTGCAACATTTATTCCCCTGCACCTTTAAAAGAACTGCTTTAAAATAATCATTATTCAAAAGTTCAGCTTGACTGGGTCAAATCCCTTTGCCAAGCCTAAACTATTAATCTCTAATGAAATATTTTATGCACTTTCATCTCAAAATGAGTCAACAAATGCACATTTCAAACAAATAATAAATCACAAAGCAGCAGAATCTTTCAGGTGAGCTCATTTCTTAACAGCCCTTCCATATCTTGTCACAACTCCTTTTCAACTTGATTTATCATCAGTTTTGAAACAGGCATTGTGTTCTCTCTCTGAAGTACCGGCTTGTCTAAAACATTGGGGGAGCAGGATTGAAGTGCACTGTACAGCACGTCAGGCTTGACACTGCCTGGCAATTTGTCTTACCTCACCTGCCTGGCTGATTCCTAATGCACTGCTTCTTCCCACTCTTCTGGCTGAGTTTCAACCTCACTAAAATGTGATTATTTTTATATAAAACCAGGAGTTATGGAACAGCGTAGAAGGGAGATATGACTATTAAAATGAGAGCTATTGCAAATTCACTTCATACGAATTTAATTGAAGTGAATTTCAGCATCTGATACTGTGCATCAGTTTTCGTAATGTACAAAACACACACTGGTAGCACTTGTAAAATCTACGGGGAAGTATTCGGAGCACGACACAGAATAAACTGACTTGATGAGAGTGCTCTTGATATGAAACTCAAGTATGTACCATTTCCTCCCTGCTCTTTCATGTGACATTGAGAATGGATGGTTCCATTCTCAATGTCACATCAACGAACAGGGAAGAAACTCAATGGACGGACTTGAGATTATTCCTGCTGTGATACTGTGGGGCTTTCCGTCAGTTGGGCCATCCTGACCAATTTCCTGTGCTACCTCGACACACTTCCCCCCCAAACCTTACATTACTACAAGGGGACCGCCAAAGCCAGAGTTCACTATTCTGAAACAGATTTAAGCAATTTATTTAGAGAAATCATGCACAATTTTAAAAAAAATGTTCTTATGTATTTATATTCAACATAAGAAGAACATCCCTGAATACAAAGTGTAAACAGAACGTTTTTGCACATAAATCTTCTGAAAGGAACACAATTAACACATTAGAATGACCGTCTCTTAACTTCTTATATCAGCAGCAACAAAATCTTGCTGCCTCATTTGGGGAATACATAAACCACCAACAGAATATGCAGTAAAACTCTGATGAAGGAGGCACTAAGGATAGTAAATTCAGATATCCAACTGATTCAAAAACCTCTCACAGGCCATACCGTCAATTTAAAAACATCTACCATACAGGGAAAGATAGACTTTGTAAGATTTTTAACCATGTCCTACATGATAGGTTGGTCCTGATGTTTAAGGTACAAGGAGTTCTAAGCATATTGGCTAACCCTAAAGTAGCTGGGTGATAGATGGCAGAGGATAGAGAGGGTAGACCTGGAATGGAAACATAAATACTCAGGAAGAGAAAAATCTACAGAACGTGATGGATACAGCTCAGTTCATTACAGGCAAAGCCATCCCCACTTTTGAATACACTTACATGGAGCATTGTCACAAGAAATCAGGTTCCATAATCAAAGACCATCCAAGCCTTGCCCTCTTCTCGTGACTATCATTGGGCAAGAAGTTTAGGAGACTTAGGTCCCACACCACTAGGTCCAGGAACAGTTATTACAATACAATCATCAGCCTCCTGAACCAACATAGATAACTTAAATCACCTCAACTTTGAAATGATTCTACAACTTACAGACTCACTTTCAAGGACCCCTAGAACTCATGTTCTCAGTATTGTCTATCTATCTACTTAAGGACAGAGATGGAGACAAATGTCAGATCATCAACTCGCCGAGCGATGCTCTCTAGTCTGCCTGAAAATTGTTGCCCGAATGCCCATGGTAGAATGCTACAAACTGGCATCATCCAGGCTGAGGGATTACATGTGGAAGGATGCAATGAAGCTTGGTACAGCCACTGAATGGGCTCGGGGGAGAAGGACCAGGGTGTAGGACCTACTGGTGCAGGAGATGCCAGGTGAGGGGGAGGAAGCCTGACAATTATTGTAATAGTAGACCCACCCCAGAGTGCAACATGAGTAGCAGCAGTGTTGCTAATGTGTATAAATGCAAAAAAACAACAGGGAATGCATTGGCCATATATATATAAAGAATGAAAAGGCATTCATTGAATGGTTAATTTTTGTAAATAATTTTATCATGAATACAATTTAGTTTACTGTCACAATCTGTCTTGCTTTGCATATTAATTAGTTGTTAGTCTATGTATGTATAGTTTTCATAAATTCTATTTTGCTTCTTTATTTTCCTGCAAATGCCTGCAAGTGCAGAATATGGTGGCATACATACTTTGAAAATAAATTTAGTTTGACTTTGAGATGGATGCATGTTTCTCTGCCTGGCAATCTGACATGCCACAGGAATCAATGCTGTGACCCTTGTTCTTCCTAATATGCTGCACATAAGTGATTTGAATGAGAATGTAGAAGATAGGGCTAATAATTTACAAATGCTGTGAAAATTAGTAGAGACATTATAGCAAGAAAAGATTGTGTAAGAATATAGTGGGGCTTATATTAGCTGGTCCAGGCTAAAACAGATAGAATTTAATCTAGACAAGTGTGAGGTATTGAACCTTGCAAAGCCAAATTCTGTTAGAATGTACAGAGTAACTTGAAGGGATATTAGGTGTCTTGATTCACAGAGGGACTGTGTGGTGCAGGTCCATAATCAAAATTAAGTTTATTTTCATACACACAAGTAGATGTATGCAAAAGTACAATGATAAACTTACATCCAGCAGCTCCTCAGGCACATGGCGTCATATGAGCAGCAGTCACAAGAAAAACACAAATTAATTGTAAGTTATAGTCAACATTTATAATAAAACACAATTAGAAAAATAATATCCATTTTAGTGTAATATGCTCAGTGTGCTAAACTGCAGTCATTAAGGGTTTGCCTGAATTAGAATTAGTGTTACTATCACTAACATACAGTATGTCCTGAAATTTGTTTTGTTGCAGTAGTACAGAGCAATATATAAAAATTATGATAAATTACAATAAGAATATAGAGAAAATAAATAGTGGAAAAAGTGAGCACAATAGTGAGATTGTGTTTGTGAGTTAATGGACTGCTCAGAAATCTGATTGCAGAGGAGTAGGAACTGTTCCCAAAACTTTGAGTGTGCGACTTTATGCTCCTGTCCTTTATACTGAGGTCCTTTAACATCTGCCGGATGATGCTGAGGATGTTCTATGAGTCTGTGGTGGCCAGTGCTATCATGTTGGCTGTTGTGTGCTGGGGCAGCAGGCTGAGGGTAGCAGACACCAACAGAATCAACAAACTCATTCGTAAGGCCAGTGATGTTGTGGGGGTGGAACTGGACTCTCTGACGGTGGTGTCTGAAAAGAGGATGCTGTCCATGTTGCATGCCATCTTGGACAACGTCTCCCATCCACTCCGTAATGTATTGGTTAGGCACAGGAATACATTCAGCCAGAGACTCATTCCACCGAGATGTATCACTGAGCGTCATAGGAAGTCATTCCTACCTGTGGCCATCAAACTTTACAACTCCTCCCTTGGAGTGTCAGACACCCTGAGCCAATAGGCTGGTCCTGGACTTATTTCCAATTGGAATAATTTACTTATTAGTATTTAATGATTTACAGTTTTATATTGCTATATTTCTACACTATTCTTGGTTGGTGCAACTGTAACAAAACCAAATTTCCCTCCGGATCAATAAAGTATGTCTGTCTGTCCCTCCTCAGTGATGGTAGTAATGAGAAGATCGTATGTTCTGGTTGGTGATGGCCCTTCATGATGAATGCCAACTTCTTCAGCAATCACCTTTTCATGATTTACTTGCTGGTGAGGATAGTGCTCTTGATGGATCTGGCTGAGTTTACAACTCCTGCAGCTTTTTTCCTAGCCTGTGCAGTGGCAACTCCAAATTAGACAATAATGTAACCAGCTAGCATGATCTCCACAGTATGTCTGTAGATATTTGCTCACGTCTTTGGAGACGTACCAAAATCTTTTCAAACTCCTAATGAAGTATAGCCATGTGCATGCCTTCTGCATAACTGCATCAACACATTGGGCCCAGGATAGTTTTGTCAGAGCTCTGGAGCAGGGATCCAATTGCAGACCCAGTACTGTGCACAGTGATATTAATTGACTAGCAAATCTCAAGGTGCAAATAAGGTAGTGTCAAAGTTCAGGCAGAGATTAAAGCATCCAGAGAAATCCAAAAACCAGAATCAGGAAACAGGCAGAGTCAACAGACAGACACAAATGCTGGAAAGGCTCAGCAAAACTCACTAACACAATCTGGCAACAAACAGCTGAAAACACAGGACTGAAATACACTGAGTAATAAACAGAGAGGCAGATGATAGGTGGAGCACAATGAGACACGGGTGGCAGCAATACAGGTGATAATGAGAAACAGATGAGAGATGGAGTACTCAGTAATAAAGGGGCAGGAGTAGAGCAGGAGCGGGGACAGGAGCACACGGCAATATAAAAACACAGACTGACAGAAAGGGGGAAACACACAGAAAGACAAAAAAAAACTGGAGGTACTGACAAGTTCTCAGAAATGTTGACACCCAGAAACTTGAAGCTGCTCACTCTTTCTACTGCTGACACTTTAATGAGAACTGAGGTGCTTACTCCCATTCTTCCCTTCCTGAAGTCCACAATCAATTGCTTGATCTTACTGATGTCATGTGCAAGGCTGTTGTTGCAACACCAGTCTACCAAACAATCTATCTCATGCGTGTACATTTCTTCGTCACGATCCGTGATTCTGTCAACAATAGCTGTATCATTGGCAAATTTATAGATGGCTCTTGTCTCAAGAACCAAATGGTTGTAGGGAAGTAGCTGTTCTTGAACCTGGTTAGTGGAACTTCAGGTGTCTATACCTCCTGCCTGATGACATCTGTGAAAAGATGACATGGCTCCGATCATTGGGATCTTGAGCATTGGGTGCTTTCTTGAGACACCACCATTTGTAGATGCTATCAGTAGTGGGAAGGGATATATCGGTGATGTACTGGGATGAGTCCTCTACTCTCGGTTCCTTCTTAATTTCCTGCACATTTGAAATGCTATACCGGCCTTAATGCAACCAGTCTGGATATTTTCAATAGCACATCTATTGATGCTTGTTAGAGTATTCAATGACAAGCCAACCTCCTTAACTTCCTAAGGAAAAAAAGAAGCTTGGATCTTTTCTTTAAGATTGAAACTGCAGTATGTGGTGTATCCAGAATAGGTCACCCATTCTGTTAATATCCAGGAATCTAAAGCTGCTGAAACTCTCCATTACTGACCCCCAATATAGACTGACAGATATTCACCCTCTTTCACCTTCTTGAAGGCAACAATCAGTTCTTTAGTTTTGCTGATGTTGAGTGAAAGCTGGTTTTCAGAGCACCACTCAACCTGGGGAACTATTTCACTCCAGTAAGCTGAGACATCAGTGTTGGCCAGAAGGAACTAGAGTCTACAAATTAGCGGATTTCGATAAATATAGGACAGGGGGAGCAGACAAACCAATCGTCTTTGTTCCCCTCCCCCATTTTGTAAACTCCGAACTGATATTTGCTCTGGGATAATCTAATCAGAGCAATTGAATCTGGATACAAGGAGCTTCATGTAATGACCTGTTAAGCCCAACACCATTCTCAGACAAGTATTTTTTTATTATGTAAAGTGTCAGACCTATCAAAGAAGCTATCTGTAATTTTATTAGACTCAGTGTGTTGGTTGCCTTGTTAAGTTGAACCAGTCAGAGTTGAAAGACACAAATACACAGGCAGGAAGGAGAAATAGAACTGTGTTGGTTGTAGCCCTAGTCTAGAGCCAGTAAGAAGGTGATGCAGGTAGGTCAGGTGACTTAGAGCCAATGGGCTGGAGTTCCATCAGTTCAACTGATGAGGAACACTATAAGAGTCAGGAGCTCCAAATCTACAATGGAGATAACTCTCCAGCAGCCAGAGACTAACCATCAGTAATGAGGATGATCCCGTGGACACGTGGAGATCGGGACCACAAGGAGCACCTGACCAGCATTGATTCCTTTCCCAGGTAATACCTTTTCTTGCCTTTGACTGTTCATGTAGGGCCAGGGACTTCTAGCGGTTGTGCGCACAGGTAGCTAGTTTGCGAACCCACGTGCTTTTTACTTGAAACAATAAAGTTCACTGATGCGGTAAATACAGATTCTCTCGGTGTCTCTCTGATCATTGTTATTAGGGGTGATTCTTATAATACCACCATCTATGATTTGTCCAAACACACCAGTATCATCAGCATGTTGAAGATGGCATTGGAACTAAGCTTAGCCGCATATTCATGTGTGTATGGAGAATGGAGCAGGGGGCTATGCATGCAGCCTTAAGGTGCACCTGTGTTGATGTTCAGTAAGGAAAAGATGTTAACCATCTTCTAGTAAAGATGGCACCTGCGTATAATGCTCCTATAGTTGACATTTTCTGGATTGACACTGAAACCATATATTTCATTTCTTTTGCCTTTTATATTTGTCTTACATGTTAAATGTGATTCTGGAACTTTTGGAGCCTGCAATTTGCAGTTTGGAGATTGGTTGGGTGTTTCAGTGCTCTGCAGTCTCTGAGAGGATTCCAGGAGACGGAGGCAGCATGCGCGAACCACATGGTGAGAAGGCTACGGGACAGCGGGTGAGCTAATGTTTGACTCCGTTTTGCTTTCGTTGTTCACTGATTAAAGCGACGAGGGAGATTGGAACATCGAGGCAAATGCAGAAGTTGAGCACTGGTTGCCTGCTTGATCGCTGGGATTGCTTTGCTGCCAGAGAGGGGAGCCTGCCTTTTGATTGCTGGTGGGATCACTCTGCTACTGGCCTTTTGATCGCTGGTGGGATTGCTGTGCTGCCAGAGAGGGGGGACTGCCTGTTTATCACTGGTGGATCACTCTGCTACCGGAGAGTGGAGTCGGCCTTTTGATCGCTGGTGGGATCACTCTGCTGCCAGAGAGGGGAGAGCCTGTTGCTGTGCTCAGAGAATGTTTCCAGGTTTTCTACGTTTTGGATATAGACTTGGACTATGAACTTTTTTTCATTCTTATAGTTTTTTTATATTCTGTGTTTTTTACCCAATCTTTCTCATTTTTTTGTGTGTGGGGGTAAGGGATTTGAGGGTTGATGTGTCTGTTCCATTTTTGGGTGTTTTTTGTGCGGGTACGGGGGATTTCGGTGTTAATGATTGTGCTGCCTTTTGTTTTCTTTCTTGGTTTCATGGCTATCTGGAGAAGAAGAATTTCAGCGTTGTATACTTTGATACTTAATGAACCTTTAAACCTCAGAACCTTTGCTAACCCATCCTCACTGATTGAGGTCTGCCAATGAGGAAGTCAAGTATACAGTTACTGAGGGAGGTACAGAGGCCTAGGTCTTAAAGCCTGATGATGAGTTTGGATGAGATGATTGTGTTGTATGTCAGGCTGTAGTTGATGAACAACAGTCTGACATCTGAGTTCCTGTTGTCCAGGTGGTCCAGAGCAGAATGAAGAGCCAGAGAAATCGTATCAGCTGTTAACAGCTATCAAACTAATGCAGATCATCTCTGAGGCAGGAGTTGCTTTGAAACAGAACCAACCACTTAATTACAGTTGATGTAAGAGCCACCAAATATTGTGACAGGTCACCACGTTCATCTTGGGCACCAGAACAATAGATGCCTTTTTGAAGCAGATCGGAAGCTCAGACTGCAGAAGTGTAAGGCTGAATATGGCCATGAATAGTCCAGCTACTTGGTCTGCACAAATCTTTAGTTCTTGGCCAAGTATCCCATCTGGACCAGAAACCCTTTGTACATCCACTTTCTCGAAGGATACCCAGATGTCAGCCTTGGACACTGAAATTATGTGATCATCTAGCGGTGTTGGGGTGTGTATGGGTGTGCCATTGTATTTTCTATCAAAACATGAAGGAAAGGCATTGAGATCATCTATGAGTGATAAGTTGTTGCCACCTCTGCTTCTTGATTTCACCTTCTAGGAAGTTATATTTTGTAAGTCCAGTCATTACTGTTGAGCATCCATCTGTGATTCCATTTTATTGTGAAATTACCTCTTTGTGCTCACGATGGTCTTCTGAATATCATACCTGGACTTCTATATAACTCAGAGTTGTCAGTCCTAAACATCACAGATCTCACCTTCAGCAGATTACAAATTTCCTTGTTCATCTAGGGCTTCTGGTTGGAAATGACTCAGAATATTTTTGTGGGTACACACTCATTAATGCAAGTCCTTATGAAGTCAGTGAATACTATGGTATATTCATTTAGGTCCATTGATGTTTAGCTCACTGAAAGCAGTGACACAGATCTGAGAAGTAAGTTTCTCATGCAGAGGATGGTGAATATCTGGAATGAGCTGCCAGAGGAAGTGATGGAGGCAGATACAATTACAATGTTTAGAAGACATTTAGGCAAGTACTTAGATAATAAGGGTGTAATCGGATAAACGTAGAGTAGACATCATGGTACCGATGAACAAGGTGGACCAAGAGTGGTGTACATTTCCATCATTTCAGACCTGGTGTTACTTTAATTTAATTTTCTATTTTAAGTTTGATACACAATTTTCGATTAGGGCACATGGATAACAGAGTGGCTATCTACCATCGCCAGATACTACTACAATACAGAGATCGCCCAAAAACAAACCTTCACAAAGATCTGCTGGCTGAATTACGTGACGTCAGCTTGCTGAGGGGAACGGGCCTACAGTCCTCAGACTTGCCTGGTGTTGGGAGCTGGAGATGGAGATGGAGACATCGAAAGCGATGTGCGAGGAAGCAGAAGCGAGGCCAGCGGGCAGGGGTCCGTGCCAGGCTAAAAGCAAACCCTAGCCGGCCGGCTCTCCCGTGCATTCTGCTCGCTAATGTCCGCTCCCTGGGCGACAAAATGGACTACATCTGACTCCAATGTAATACTCGACGGGAATACAGAGTTTGCTCTGCATTTGTCTTCACAGAGACATGGTTCACTGATGGGATTTTAGATGCTGCCATCCAGCTAGACGGGCTAGCTTTGTTTCGTTCAGACGGAGATGCAGCTGTCTCCAGTAAGACTCGCGGCGGTGACTTGTGTGTCTACATCGACACGGAATGGTGTAGGAACTCTGTGCTGGTTTCCAGACACTGCTTATCGTTAGTGGAGTTTGTGGCTGTTCGATGCAGACCATTTTATTTGCCACGGGAATTCACCTCTGTCCTCGGTGTCTACATTCCCCCCAGCGCTAATGCTAAGGAGGCACTCTGTGAACTGTACGGGGCTATTAGCAAACTGCAGAACGCACACCCTGATGGTCTGTTTATTGTCACCGGTGATTTTAACCACGCGGACCTTAAGTCAGTGCTCCGCAAATTCCATCAGTATGTGGACTTTGCAACGAGGGGGGAGAACATGTTGGACCTGGATTACACAAACATCCCCGACATGTACCGGGTGGAGTCCCGCCCCCACCTCAGTTACTCAGACCACATCTCTGTTATGCTAATCCCAGCATACAGACCGCTCGCCAGGCGCTCCAGACCAGTTCAGAAGCCAGTGAAAACCTGGCCAGTAGGAGCCATCTCTGCTCTTCAAGACTGCTTTGAGCACACTGACTGGCACATGTTCAGGGAGGCTGCAACCGATGGCGACTCTACCAACTTAGAGGAGTACACAGCATCAGTGACCAGCTACATCAGCAAGTGCATTGATGATGTTTACTCTGTCCAAGACCATCACTATACGTGCCAACCAGAAGCCATGGATGACAGCAGAGGTGCGTGCGCTGCTGAGGTCCCGTGACTCTACCTTCAGAGCAGGTGACAAGGCAGCTTTAACAACAGCAAGGGCCCAACTGCCCCGAGCCATCAGGGGCAAAGCATGCACACGCCCAGTGAATCCACAGACACTTCCAGGACAGCGGTGACACGCAGCGCATGTGGAAGGGCATTCAGGACATCACCAATTACAAGACAACATCACCTGATTGTGCAGGTGATGACTCCCTCCCAGATGCGCTGAATAACTTCTATGCCCGGTTTGAGCGAAAAATGACATGACGGCAAGGAAGTCCACCCCTCCTACAAATGTGTGTCTCTCCGTAGCCGACGTGAGAAGAACCCTGTGCAGGGTCAACCCACGGAAGGCTGCTGGACCAGACAACATTCCTGGTAGAGTGCTCAGAGGATGTGCAGACCAGTTAGCAGATGTTCTCACTGACATCTTCAACATCTCCCTGAGCAGCGCCACCATTCCAACGTGCTTCAAGGCCGCCACCATCGTCCCTGTGCCTCAGTGTCCTGCCTAAATGACTACTGTCCCGTTGCACTTACATCCATCATCATGAAGTGTTTTGAGAGGCTCATCATGAGGCATATCAAGACCCTGCTGCCCCCCTCACTGGACCCCCTGCAGTTTGCGCACCGTCCCAACCGCTCAACAGATGATGCCATTGCCACCACCCTCCACCTGGCCCTAACCCACCTGGACAAAAAAGACACATATGTTCGGATGCTGTTCATAGACTTCAGTTCAGCATTCAACACAATCATCCCTCAGAAACTGTTTGGAAAGCTGAGCCTACTGGGCCTGAACACCTCCCTCTGCAACTGGATCCTAGACTTCCTGACTGGGAGATCTCAGTCAGTCCGGATCAGGAGCAGCATCTCCAACACTATTACACTGAGCATGGGGCCCCCCCCAGGGTTGCATGCTCAGTCAACTGCTGTTCACTCTGCTGACCCACGACTGTGCTGCAACACACAGCTCGAACCACATCATCAAGTTCGCCGATGACACCACCGTGGTGGGTCTCATCAGCAAGAACGAAGAGTCAGCTCGCGGAGAGGAGGTGCAGCGGCTAACAGACTGGTGCAGAGCCAACTACCTGTCTCTTAATGAGGACAAAACAAAAGAAATGGTTGTTGACTTCAGGAGGGCACGGAGCAACCTCTCCCCGCTGAACATCGACAGCTTCTCGGTAGAGATTGTAAACAGCACCAAATTTCTTGGTGTTCACCTGGCGGAGAATCTCACCTGGTCCCTCAACACCAGCTCCATAGCAAAGAAAGCCCAGCAGAGTCTCTACTTTCTGCGAAGGCTGAGGAAAGTCCATCTCCCACCCCACATCCTCATCACATTCTACCGGGGTTGTATTGAAAGCATCCTGAGCAGCTGCATCACTGTCTAGTTCGGAAATTGCACCACCTCGGATCGCAAGGCCCTGCAGCAGATAGTGAGGTCAGCTGAGAAGATCATCGGGGTCTCTCTTCCTGCCATCACGGACATTTACACTACACGCAGCATCCGCAAAGGAAACAGCATTATGAAGGACCCCATGCACCCCTCATACAATCTCTTCTCCCTCCTGCCGTCTGGGAAAAGGCTCCGAAGCATTCATGCTCTTACGACCAGACTACGTAACAGTTTCTTCCCCCAAACTATCAGACTCCTCAATACCCGAAGCCTGGACTGACACCTTGCCCTACTGTCCTGTTTATTATTTATTGTAATGCCGGTACTGTTTTTGAGCACTTTATGCAGTCCAGTGTAGGTCTGTAGTCTAGTGTAGCTTTTTCTGTGTTGTTTTTTTTAATTATGTAGTTCAGTCTAGTTTTTTTGTACTGTGTCATGTAACACCATGGTCCTAAAAAATGTTGTCTCATTTTTACTATGCACTGTGCCAGCAGTTATTGTCGAAATGACAATAAAAGTTGACTTGACTTGATTCTATGTTAATTCAACTCGTTGCAAGTCCGAATGATGTTCAGAATCTAAGCTGCATTCCAGAACACTGAAGAAATAATCAAGTGATTTAACTCACAACAAAGTTTGGTCAATATGAAAGGAAAAATGTATTTATTTCAGAATATACAACAGGGGATCAAGAAGGAGATTTTTTGAACCTTGGTCAGTTGTAGATAACACTGACCAGATGTGGGCATAAAGACATTAAAGTCACCAGAATGCTCTGTGAAGGAAAGGGTTTGCTCTTAACTGGAGGGCCACTGGCTATATTGTATTATCTGTACTGTAACCAGCACTTTTACATCTGTTTCTTCAGTATCTGAAGACTTTCATCTTTTGCAGTATAATAAATCACAGGTTGCTGTCATGGCTCTGCACTAGACAAGCCTTCCATCATATTAAGTCTGTCCAACTCTTCCTGTGGCTTATAGAATAAAAATGTCCTAATTAAGATGTCAGCAAACTGTATCTGCTTTCTTGTCTGATAGACAATTCATATTATTTATATCTTGTCTCATTACCATCCTTTGTAGTTTTTCAGAGTGTTGCCAAATGCTCTCTCCAAGATAACTTCAAAGGATTAACAATCTGTCTATGTAGTCACTAATCTGCCATAAAGATGTTGAAGGAATTGCTGAATTATAGTCCCTACCACTTAAGACACCCACATTTCAATAAGACCATAAGGTGCGCTGTGTAATTGATTGAGAGGATGGCAAGGGAGCTATAATATCAGCATCCTGCTCTGTTGCCACTGTTCCAGTATCTCCGGATGGATGCTCATCTCTTCCACTGATTGGAAGATGACTGACATCTTATAGGCCTCTTTTTATTTGATGACCGAGACACACAATGCCTTGAACCAAAGAATGACTGACAGCACTTTCAGAAGCTGGCACTTGACATCTCTTCTCTTTATCAGTTACTTTCCAAATTGACTGATTCTATTCAGACAAGCTGGCCATACCAGCACCAGCATCTACTGTACCCAAGGTGCCTATTGGAGAACACAGATCTAGAAAATCCGGAGAAGGTCCAACCAGACACTATCTGGTTCATCGGGAGCAAAGTAGGAATATTAGTATAAATAGTAGTTAACTTTTAAGAATTTAAATAAATACAGTCACTTAATCTTCAGTAGCTCTTCAGTAGTTTTTCCCCTCCTGAAAGTATAATAATGCAGTCTCTGCAATGTCAGCCTTGCTTTGCATTCGGATTCACAGAAATTTGATCCCCTGAAGAGTTCATATGCGAGAAATGTCAGCTAAATGTCAGCCTTGAGAACAAGGTGGCTGAACTTGAGGATGAGGTATCTAACCTGTGATGTTGTGGAGAGTTGCCAGATGGCTCCAGAAATCCTTTAGGGAGAGAGTGTACACCCATGACAGCCATGGGTTAGGAATCCAGAGCAGAAAGAAAAAGGCAGGTGTGTGACCCATAGGCAATGGGTAACAGTCTTAATGGTAAGACTCTTGGCAGTGTGGAGGATCAGAGGGATCTTGGGGTCTGAGTCCATAGGACGCTCAAAGCAGCTGCGCAGGTTGACTCTGTGGTTAAGAAGGCATACGGTGTATTAGCCTTCATCAATCACGGAATTGAATTTAGGAGCCGAGAGGTAATGTTGCAGCTATATAGGACCCTGGTCAGACCCCACTTGGAGTACTGTGCTCAGTTCTGGTCACCTCACTACAGGAAGGATGTGGAAACCATAGAAAGGGTGCAGAGGAGATTTACAAGGATGTTGCCCAGACTGGGGAGTATACCTTATGAGAATAGGTTGAGTGAACTCACTCTTTTCTCCTTGGAGCGAGGGAGGATGAGACATGACCTGATAGAGGTGTATAAGATGATGAGAGGCATTGGTCGTGTGGATAGTCAGAGGCTTTTTCCCCAGGGCTGAAATGGTTACCACAAGAGGACACAGGTTAGGGTGCTGGGGAGTAGGTACAGAGGAGATGTCAGGGGTAAGTTTTTTACTCAGAGAGTGGTGAGTGTGTGGAATGGGCTGCTGGTAACAGTGGTGGAGACGGATATGATAGGGTCTTTTAAGAGACTTTTGGATAGGTATTTGGAGCTTAGAAAAACTAGAGGGCTATAGGTAAGCCTAGTAATTTCTAAGGTAGGGACATGTTCGGCACAACTTTGTGGGCCAAAGTAAATAAGCTCCTAGCCAGAGGTAGGGTGGATCCAGTAGTCATTGCCCACATTGGAACAAATGACACAGGGAAGGGCAGGCTGTCAGTTCTGCAAGACGGATTTAAAGAGTTAGGTGGGAAACAGAGGGACAGAACTAACAAGATCATCTTCCTATGCGCCAGTCCAGGTAACATGGAGGAGATTAGGAGATTCAGTGCGTGGATCAAATCATGGTGTAGTTTTAAGGGGCATAGGTTTATGGTTCATTGGGTCACCTTTTGGGGCAGGTGGAACCTGTATCACTGGGACATGTTGCATTTGAACCGGAGGGTCACTGATGTACTGGGCAGGCATTGAGTCAGTTGAGGAGCAATGGGGTCAACTTAAAGAAGTAATACGTGCAGTGCAGGAAATGTCTGGAGAAGCAAAACAAAAACAATAGATTTGCTACATGGATGAATAAAGATATATATACATAAAATTATTGAAGTAAAGACAGCTATATAAGGAATACAGAAAAAAATAGTAATGATGTTAACTGTAGGGCATATGAAAATGTGAGAGCTATAGTCAAGAGGGAAATTCAGATTGCGAAAAGGCAGGTTGAGAAGGATATTGCTGATATTGTTAAGATTGACCCTAAGAGATTTTTTTCAATACTTTATTAATATAAGAAAAGTCAAGGAGGAAGCTAAGTGTATTAGAAATACTAGCAGGGCATTAAATTATGCAGAGAAGGGCATAGTGGATACGCTTAACTCATATTTTGCTGAAGTATTCACCTGCAAAGATGTTAGCAACATTCCAGTTAAGTGAAGAGAAAATAAAGGTTGCTTTAAGTGACTTAGAGATCTTAGAAAGTGACAAGGCTGTAAGTTAACAAATCTTCAGGGCCAGACAACATATATTCAAGCGTATTTAAAGAGGTTTGTGATTAGATATACAAACCCCTAAAATGTATTTTTCAAAAGTCATTGAAGAAAGGTGAAATCCCTAAGGACTGAAAATGAGCCAACCTTATCCCTGTATATAAGAAGGTTGACAGCACTGACCCTGGTAACTATGGCCCAGTAAACTCAATGTGTATCGTAGACATGATAACGGAAACAATAATAAAGAATGAGATGGAAAATTACCTGATAAGAACAAGCATGTTAGCAGAAAGCCAGCATGGGTTCAAAAAGAGGAAATCATGTTTTACTAATATGCTGGACTTCCATGAAGAGGTAACTAACATTTATGATAACAATAGAGCGATTCATATCACTTAGATGGACGTGCAGAAAGCTTTTGACAAGTACCCCACGAGAGGTTAATAATCAAATTACAGGAGATAGGGATTCAGGATAAGGTGTGTGAATGGTTGCAGAATTTGCTCAAAACAGAGAACAATGAGTTATGGTGACAAGGTCACTTTCACACCTAGAAGAAGTTAAAAGAGGGGTTCTGTAGGGATCGGTTTTGGAGCGATTGCTGTTCTAAATTTACATTAATGATTTGGAAAAGCACTTAAGAAATAAACTAGTAACATTTGCCAATGACACAAAATTAGGGCGACAGGCTGATAACATTCAGGCAACAGAATCAATACAGTTAGATCTAAACAAAATCCAGATATGGGTAGATAAATGGCAGATGAATTTTAATGTAAGTAAATGTTAAGTATTACGTATAGGAAGTTGAAATATTAGATGTAAGTATACAATAGGGGAGGCTTGTGTTAGAAAGTGCATTGTATGAAAGGGATTTTGGTGTCCTGGTAGACTCATCATTATCAACATCTAGGCAATGCACAGAGGTGATGAAGAAGGCTGATAGAATGTTGGGCTATATAATACACTCAATGGAATTCAGGTCTAGAGACATTCTTGTTGAGCTGTCTAATGCTTTTGTGAGATCACACCTTGAGTACTATGTACAATTTAGGTCTCAATAGTGTGTGAGAGATGTGAAGGCACTGGAGAGAGTTCAGAGAAGGGTGACTAGACTCATTCCAGATCTGCAAGGTATGAGCTATGAAGAAAGATTGAAAGAATTAAAATTCTTTAGCCTAACTAGACATAGAATGAGAGGAGACATGACAGTGTTCAAAATCATTAAGGATGCCTGTAAGGTGAATGCCATAAGAACATAAGAAATAGGAGCAGGAGTCGGCCATCTGGCCCCTCGAGCCTGCTCCACCATTCAATAAGATCATGGCTGATCTGACCATGGACTCATCTCCACCCACCTGCCTTTTCCCCATAACCCTTAATTTCCATACTAAGCAAAAATCTATCCAATCTTGTCTTAAATATACTCACTGAGGTAGCCTCTACTCCTCCGTTGAGCAGAGAATTCCACAGATTCACCACTCTCTGGGAAAAGCATCCTAAATCTACTCCCCTGAATCTTGAGGCTATGTCCTCTAGTTCTAGTCTCACCTATCAGAGGAAACAACTTTGCTGCCTTTATCTTATCTATCCCTTTCATAATTTTAGATGCTTCTATAATGTCTCCTCTCATTCTTCTGCGTACAGTCCATGCAGCTTAATCTCTCCTCATAGTCTAATCCCCTCATCTCTGGAATCAACTTGGTGAACCTCATCTGTACCACCTCCAAAGCCAGTATGTCCATCCTCAAGTAAGGAGAATAGAACTCCATGCAGTACTTCAGGTGCGGCCTCACCAGTACCCTGTACAGTTGCAGCATTACCTCCCTGCTCTTAAATTCAATTCCTCTAGCAATGAACGCCAACATTCCATTTGCCTTCTTGATAGCCTGCTGCACCTTCAAACCAATCTTTTGTGATTCATGCACAAGCACTCCCAAGTCCCTCTGCACAGCAGCATGCAGCAATCTTTTACCATTTAAATAATAATCTGCTCTTTCATTTTTCCTTCCAAAGTGGATGACCTCATATCTACCAGCATTGTACTCCAACTGCCAGACCCTTGCCCACTCACTTAACCTATCTACATCTCTCTGCAGACTCTCTGTATCTTCTGCACAATTTGCTTTTCCACTCAATTTAGTAACATCAGCAAACTTAGATACACTACAGTTGGTCCCCTGTAATGTATATTGTGAACAGTTGCGGGCCCAATACCGACCCCTGGGGCACATCACTGACCACTGATCGCCAACTAGAGTAACAGCCATGTATCCCAACTCTCTGCTCTCTATTAGTTAACCAATCCTCTATCTGTGCTAATACATCACTCCCAACTCTCTGCATCCTTATCTTATGGATAAGTCTCATATGCGGCATCTTATTGAATGCCTTCTGGAAATCCTAGTAAATAATATCCATCTGTTCTCCTCTATCCATTGCACCCATTATATCCTCAAAGAACTCGAGTAAGTTTGTCAAGTAGGACCTGCCATTGCTGAGTCTGTGCTGCATCTGCCTGTTGGATCCATTTCTTTCCAGATGCTTCGCTATTTCTTCTTTAATGCTAGCTTCAAGCGTTTTCCTAACTACAGGTGTTAAACCAACTGGCCTATAGTTACCTACCCTTTTCCCTATGTCCTTTTTTGAACAGTGGCTTGAAATTTGCCATCTTTCAGTCTACCCAGACCTACCCAGAGTCCAGCGAATTTTGGAAAATTATCACCAAAGCCTCTACTATAACTTCTGCCATTTCTTTCAGTACAGTGGGATGCATTCCATCAGGACCAGGGGACTTATCTATCATCAGATAGAAACAGTAGCCAGCTGCTTCTTCAAAATTAATCCATCATCAAGGACACAGGGCCAAAGCTGGAGATTGGTTAAAGGGAAATTTCAGGCTAACAGCAGGAAGCATTTCTTTACACAGCAAGTTGTGGACACATGGAGCAAACTATCTAGTTGTGTAGTTGAGAGTGGTACCTTAGAAAGTACTTAGAAAATCTACAGTCGATAAGTTATTTCAACACACTATGTGAATAAGAATTAAGCAATTTTGATGGGCCAAATAGCCTCTTCTTGTCAAAAACTTTCTAATATTCTAATCATTGTGCAGATGGTCAGGAAAGATCAAATACATGACATTGCCTCCAACAGATGCGTTGTTATCATTTGCAGGAACGCATGTAAAGAAACAGGAGCTAGATAAAAATGGTGGGAAGGGGTTGGGGTTTGGGGGCTGGGGACAGCACAAAATAAAAGTCACAACTAAGATAAACTGACAGGCTGCCTGATGCCTAGTTGCCCCACAAGGTAACAAACCGAGTAAACATAATAAAGGACACAGTGAAGGACATAAAACTTCCAACATGTTGAATAACATTTATCTGTCATGATCAAGTGAGTTGTGCCCATTATAACATTATATAAGGCACACGTAAAATTTGTCCTGGAACTGCCCTAACCTCAGTTTCAGTGGTAGCTGCTCTATTGCTGGCCACAGAGATGAACTTTATGAGTTGTAAACACACGAGCACCGGCGAAGTTATTCTTACCTTTTGGCAAAATAATGTAAGTTGTTTTGCCTCTAAAACTGGTGGAAGGATACAATTCTGATAATAACTAGCACTGTGTCGGAGAGTGCAAGTGAGCATGGTCATCTAATTGCGAAGAGGCTGCAGGTAAGGTGGAGTGAGGTTCTCTATGTGAGAGGCCCAAAAGTGTTCCAGTCACACAGTGAACCACTAGGGAATGCACACACACAATCCGCCCTCGCACATCCCACTTTGATCTTCTACCTCAATCTCTCATGACTTACGAGCTGCAGATGATGTAAGCATATACACCTTACCTTCTTCCTTCACCATAGTCCTGATCTTCTGACTTTCAGCTGGTTAAGACACTTCTCTAAAGACAGATTGCCAAATCACTATGCAATCTGTTTCACTAAACAGGATCCTCAAGAGGCTACCATTAATAAGATGGGGAAGCAGAAGCCAACGTAGAAATGAAAATGGGGAAGGGACATAGATGGAGATTATGTATTTTTATAGGAGACTCATATATCTCATAGCATAAATTGCTAATGAAAGAAAGCACAGGCACTGTTCATAGAGAGAACCATCACCTGTCAACCAAGGCAGGTGGAGGGGTGGAGACACCTCTCTACCAAAGGAGGAGTAAGGTACTCCTTCCCTTTGCTAGCCTGCTGGTCACCTTGGGCAAGGTGTAGCACCTGTTTAGTCCCCTAATCAGGGTAATGTGAAACTGTGGGAGCAGATGGGGGATGAGCAACTGGTGCACATCACAAGTCCTGGTTATGCGCCCTCTGATGCCAGGCAGACAACCTCTGAAGAGTATTGATAACGGCTGGGGTTACCATCTTGTAAAGTCGCTGCCCAAAAGAAAGCCACGGCACACCGCTTCTGTAGAAAAATTTGCAAAGAACAATCATGTCATGGATAGAGAAAAGAATAAGAGCAGTAGTATTAAGAGGTTCTTCCCCACAGCAAGATTAAACACAGACAGAATTCCATGTCCAGCTATGCCATATGACATGGCACATAATGATAATGATGTCCACAAGGGAAAAAAGGGACAAACTGAAGTAAAGAAATCTGTCAGCTATGGATACTTGGCAAGCTTCATTGACTGGCATTTGGCTATAAGTCCTCTTATAATCTCAACACTGTATTGTGTGAGATGAGGTCTCCGCTATAATGAACTTATATCAATTTCAATGGTTTCAGAAGTACAATCTAATGTCAGAGAAATGTATACAATATAGATCCTGAAATGTTTTTTCTTTGCAAACTTCCACGAAAACAGAGGAGTGCCCCAAAGAATGAACGACAGTCAAATGTTAGAATCCCGAAGCCCCCCACCAGCTCCCCTCTCTCCCATGCATAAGCAGCAACAATTGACAATCCCCCCTCCCGCCAAATGCAAAAAAAAAGAATCCGTGCCCGCCACTGAGCACTCAAGCATGAGCAAAGCAACAGTAAAGACACAGACTTGCATTTACCCCAAAGACTACATTGCTCACCCGGCTTTCGACATATCACAGGCTCTCTCTCTCTCTCCCTAATAAGGGACAAAGAGGTGTCCCCATTTTCCCAGTGAGCGGGGAGACATAACAAACAGCTCCCTAGTTTACGATGTTAAAAGTCCGCCACATCGCTTTTCTCAAGCTCTGTGCCCAAAGATCATGATTCTCTGGGCACACAGCCGAAGATATTCCAATTCCCCCGATGCCACATGGTTCTCCTGTCGTGACACCGACCCTCGATCCACCCGTCTCCAGAGGCCCAAGATCCTAGGCTTGCAAAGCTCAGCCAAGTACTGAGGCCAAGCTTTTGGCGAGCTGAACAACGGTCAGCCCTGAAACTCCGAGAGCGGGTCCCATTCCTGCAAAGAACTGTAGTCAGTGTGTAACTCCAGGTCAGGGTCTTCAAAAGAACCCTGAAAGGGAAAAATAAAGATATTAATGATGTATATAGAGCTGTTTCCGAAGATTCAAGCAAAGGCCGAATTTAATTCGATCGGCACTACTGTACTTTGACACTATCATCTTCTTGAAAGTAATTATTAAGCTCCAAGACCTTTGCCTCAATACCTCTGTGCAACTGGATTCGTGATCTCCTCATTTCCAGACCTCAATATGTATGGACGGGCAATAACATCTCCTCCACAATCACCATCAGTGCAGGTGCACCCCTGCTCTACTTGCTTTGCGTGGCTAAGTACAGCTCCAATGACATACTTCAGTTTGCTGACCATACCACTGCTGTTGACCAAATCATGGTTGGTGGCAAATCGGCATATTGCAGGGAAGTTGAAAATCTGGTCGAATGTGCCACAACAGGTAGAGTCGTGGTTGGCACAAAGCTTTTCAATGTCAGCAAGCTGGGTTTGATTCCCACCCCAGTCTGTAAGGAGTTTGTACGGTCTCTCTAAGATCATGTGGGTTTCCTCTGGATGCTCCAGTTTCCTCCCACAGTCTAAAGACGTACTGCTTGATAGGTTAATTGGTTATTTTAAATTATTCTGAGATTAGGCTTGGGTTAAATTGGGGGTTGCTGGACTGCGTGGCTTGAAAGCCCAGAAGAGCCTATTCCACACTGGTTCTCAAAAATAAATAAACAACCTCTCAACATCACAAATACCAAAGGGCTGATAATTGACGACAAGAGGAAGAAGCCAGCAGTCCATCAGTCAGTCCTATCTGAGGACTGAAGATGAAAAGGGTTGGTAAATTTCAATTCCTAAGAGTTATTGTATCATTTCACAAGTGCCATTAAAAAAAGAAAGCTTGGCAGAACCTCTACTTTCTTAAAACTTCTCATTGATTAGACATGTCAGGTCTAAAACTTCGACAAACTTCAATAGATGCACAATATCCTAACTAGTTGCTTCATGGCTTGGTATAGAAACACAGGTGCCCAGGAACAGAAAAAGTCTACCGAAAGGGATGGTTACAGCCCAATCCATCACAAAGAAAGCCCTCCCCACCATTGGTGAGCACAGTTACAAGGAGTGCTGCCTTGAGAAAGTATCATGCATCATCAAAGACCCACACCATTTAGGTCATGTTCTCTTCTTGCTGCTGCCTTTGGGCAGGAGTTACAAGAGCCTTAGGTCCCATACCACCAGGTTCAGAAACAATTACTACTCTACAACCATTGTGCTCCTGAACTAGCATGGATAACTTCACGCACCTCAACTCCGAAGTGGTTTTAAGAACTTTACAATTAATTTTCTCAATTCCTTAATATTTTATTTTAGTTGCACATTTTGTTTTCTTTTGCACCCTGGTTATTTGTTGGTCTTTTTTAAATATAGTTCTTCATAAATTCTACTGTATTTCATTATTTGCTGTAAATACCTGCAAGAAAATTACCTCAAGTTAGTATATGTGACATTTACTGTATGTACTTTGATATTAAATTGACTTTGACTTTGAAGTATTCCTTTATTTTGAAAAATGGAGAATCTCACTGAAGCAATGATCACAGCAGGATTATGATAATGTTGTAATTAACAGAACGTCATGGTCCAACCGTCTGGCCAGCTTTTGTATTAAAGAAGGAGTCATAAGTGAGTAGGGAATGGCATATGTATCCTCCAATGGAGAAAGGACCATTGCAGTTAAGAGTCATCTTCAAGGAAAGTGCTGTGAAGAACAGAGAAAATGAAGCATCTCCTTGGGAGGCAAAAGAATTGATCTAGATAGATACAAATGAGAAGCTCAGGTCAGATAAAGCAAATAATCTGGCAAGTGATAAGAGGTTAGAGAAATTGTGTGTTGCTGTTGTTTTTGATCAGTCCAGAAGACTTGGATCAAAAGGCAACAGAGAAGAAACTTAAAGTTGAAACCAACACTAAAGCGGAAAGATGAAAGATGAACACAAGTATTGTCAAGCAAGAGAAAAACAAGGGGCTGCTGGAATTTCAGCTTGCATGAAAGTCTGTGTAAGTGTTGATTATGAATGTTTAAGAATGTAGCAATCATTTTGTTTGTTGATCTGCTTTTTAAAAGTGCCTGAATTATTGATTCAATAAAATCACATTCTATTCATAGAGGTAACATGCAGTAACCCCTTGTTGTCTTGTTTTTGGGTATATTACATATTTTGATGAATGCCTTCTACCCAGTCAATTCTGTTTTGGATTTACTAATTGCTTTTCTTTGCAGGTAAATAGACCAATAGACCAATATTACTTGAAAGATACAATTCCTATTTTTTGATTTTGAATACTTTAACTGGATACTTTTTGGCATGTATTCTGGAAGCATCACATGAAATTTGTATTCAGAGCCCGTTATGGGGGTCAAAGTTTCAAAGTTGTATTTAAGTATGAATATAGTGGCTAAGTATTTAAGATTGTGCTCCAAGAATTGGGAAAAATGTAATTAGATTTTAAATTAAAGTTGCTGCTGTGGAATTATTTTAACTAAAGATTACTCTTCCTATTGTTCAAAGTACCAGTGAGTTCTGTCTTAGCAAAGATAAGGTTAAGCTTTGGAGAATTACAAGTTACCAAGTGACATCTTGGTTTATAATCAATTAAACTCATGTTTTAATGGGATTACAGTTAACAATTGGCTTTGCATCATGTAGTTCAAAGCAAAAACTGTGTAGTCTCTTTAGGAATCAATTTGAATATTTATATCATTATTTTAATTCCCACAGGTACAACAACTGATATTCTGGTAAGGAACACACGAGACTGCAAAAGCTGTAATCTGGGATAAAATACAAACTATTGAAGGGGCTCAGCTGGTCAGTCAGCATCTGCAGAGACAAGAGGAATGGCTGATATTTTGGGTTGAGACCTTTATCAGGGCAGTGAAACTTCTGGTTATCTATCTCCACCTACATCTTGGGTGGGTAAGAATCATAAAGAGACAAGAGTCCTTGAAACTCACCTCAAAGCGCAATAAAATAGAATCTTGGAGTCTTTCAAAATCTGTGTCAGATAGATTCTTGATGAGAAAAGTGTGACAGGTTACCAGATAGACTGGAATGTGAAGTTAAGGTGGCATTCTTATCAGTCACATTTTATTGACTGGTGGAAGAAATCCTGTTGTAAGTTGTTTGCTTTTATTTACATACATTGTAAATTCAACTGAAGGGAAAACACAGCCACCAATTTAGCCTAGCATGGAATAAAGGAAGAAAAATGGGAAAAAAATGTCTTTTCTACTGAAACAAATTGCTTGAGTTTTTTATCTTCAATCATGATCTCCTTAAAAGCATCTGCAAATATTTCATCATTTTATTCTTTCAATGAGAGAATTATTTTTTCTTCACTATATTCATCTATTTTAACAAATCTTTAACAGTGATTTCCGCTGAGACAACAAATGAAAGAGTATGTGATTTCACCAATCATAGATATCCATCTACATCAATATTGATGGCACAAGAGAAGATCGCGTAATTTTAAAAATTAAAGTATTTATCAACAGACAATGACAGATGCTAAATGTCACTGCATGGTGATAATTTAAACCAAGGGCTTAGCCTTTCAAATTATTGGTCTTAACCTATTCAGGAACATTAGTGACTTTTCAAAGCAGGGCAGTCTAAAAATGGGAGGTCAAAATCTTCCACACCACCCAAGGAGATTGCTTCCAAAATAAATGCAAACATATAGAACCACCAAACCTAGGCAACATTTGTTTCTGAAATTAAAGTTGATAGAATGCTTTAATGTTTTACCTCAATCTAAGTTGATAACAATCATCCCTCAGAAACTAATTGGAAAGCTGAGCCTACTGGGCCTGAACACCTCCCTCTGCAACTGGATCCTAGACTTTCTGACTGGGAGAATTCAGTCAGTCTGGATCGGGAGCAGCATCTCCAACACCATCACACAGAGCATGGGGGACTCCCCAGGGTTGCGTGGTCAGTCCAGTGCTGTTCAGTCTGCTGACCCACGACTGTGCTGCAACACACAGCTCGAACCATATCATCAAGTTCGCCGATGACACAACCGTGGTGGGTCTCATCAGCAAGAATGACGAGTCAGCTTACACAGAGGAGGTGCAGCGGCTAACGGACTGGTGCAGAGCCAACTACCTGTCTCTGAATGTGAACAAAACAAAAGAAATGGTTGTTGACTTCAGGAGGGCACTGAGCAACCACTCCCCGCTGAACATTGACGGCTCCTCAGTAGAGATTGTAAAGGGCACCAAATTTCTTGGTGTTCACCTGATGGAGAATCTCACCTGGTCCCTCAACACCAGCTCCATAACAAAGAAAGCCCAGCGAAGGCTGAGGAAAGTCTATCTCCCACCTCCCATCCTCATCACATTCTACAGGGGTCGTATTGAGAGCATCCTGAGCAACTGCATTACTGCCTGGTTCGGAAATTGCACCATCTCGGATTGCAAGACCCTGCAGCGGATAGTGAGGTCAGCTGAGAAGATCATCGGGGTCTCTCTTCCTGCCATCACGGACATTTACACTACACGCAGCATCCGCAAAGGAAAAAGCATTATGAAGGACACCACGCACCCCTCATACAATCTCTTCTCCCTCCTGCCGTCTGGGAAAAGGCTCCAAAGCATTCGGGCTCTCACGACCAGACTACATAACAGTTTCTTCCCCCAAGCTATCAGACTCCTCAATACCCAGAGCCTGGACTGACACCTTGCCCTGTTGTCCTGTTTATTATTTATTGTAATGCCTGCACTGTTTTTGAGCACTTTATGCAGTCCAGTGTAGGTCTGTAGTCTAGTGTAGCTTTCTCTGTGTTTTTTTTTATTACGTAGTTCAGTCTAGTTTTTTGTACTGTGTCATGTAACAGCATGGTCCTGAAAAACGTTGTCTCATTTTTACTATGCACTGTGCCAGCAGTTATGGTCGAAATGACAATAAAAGCTGACTTGACTTGACTTGATAACCATAATTTATTTGAATGATTCTCATTACTAATGTAGTTAATGATATGATTCATCCAGAGGGTGTAGAATGTTGTAGCAGGAATGTTGATGGAACAAGCAAAGCTTGCCTATGAGGAGAAATTAGATTGGCTAGTTTAATTTTCATCAGCACAGTGAAGGATGTAAGGCAACTGGACTGCATTTAATATTTCAGTAATATTTGAGTAATATTGTAAATGTATTGTAAAATTAAATATTCTTTGTTTACATAATTCATTATTATGAGTTATATGTAAGAAGTACATGAATATTCAAAGTTCAAAGTAAATTTTATTATCAGAGTACAAATATGTCATCACATACATCTGTGAGATTCATTTTCCTGTGGGCATACTCAGCAAATCTATAAATTAGTAACTGTAACACGATCAGTGAAAGATCAACCAGAGTGCAGAAGACAACAAACTGTGCAAATGCAAATATAAATAAATAGCAATAAATAACTAGAACATGAAATAACGAGATAAAGAGTCCTTTAAGTGAGGACGTGAGAACAGCTCAATGGATGGTCAAGTGAGTGTAGTTATCCCACTTTGTTCAAGAGCCTGATGGTTAAGGGGTGGTAACTGTTCCTGAACCTGGTGGTGCGAATCCTGAGGCTCTTGTACCTTCTACAAAATGGCACCAGCAAGAGAAGAGCATGGTCTGTGTGGTAAGGATCTCTGATTATGGATTCTACTTTTCTAAGAAAGCCTTTCATATAGATAAGCCCAATGGTTGGAAGTGCTTTCCCTGTGATGTTCTGGGCCAAATTCACTAACTTTTGTAGGATTTTCCGTTCAAAGACATTGGTGTTTCTGTACAACATTATACCACGGTGTCATATGTGAGCATCTTGCTAAAGAAAAACTAAGCAAATCCCAGCTCCTTTGTTTTTTTACTTTCGATAATCAGAATCAGGTTTGTTATCTCTGGCATGTGACCTGAAATTTGTTAACTTAACAGCAGTGGTTCAATGCAATACATAATCTAGCAGAGAGAAAGAAAATAATAAATAAAATAAAAAAAAACGTAACAATAAATAAACTAGTAAGTCAATTATGCATATTGAATAGATTTTAAAAATGTGCAAAAACAGAAATACTGTATATTAAAAAAGGTGAGGTAGTGTCTAAAGCTTCAATGTCCATTTAGGAATCAGATGGCAGAGGGGAAGAAGCTGTTCCTAAATAGCTGAGTGTGTGCCTTCAGGCTTCTGTACCTCCTACCTGATGGTGACAGTGAGAAAAGGGCATGCCCTGGATGCTGGAAGCCCTTAATAATGGACGCCGCCTTTCTGAGACACCGCTCCCTAAAGGTGTCCTGGGTATTTTGTAGGTTAGTGCCCAAGATAGAGCTGACTACAACCTTCTGCAGCTTCTTTCAGTCTGTGCAGTTTCTAGAGTTACAAAACATAACAGCAACTAACTTTCAAAAATGGATAATAAATTTCTTCTGAGCAACAGATCTTAAATATTCACTGTTATTTGATAATATGTGAAATACTTAATTTGGTTTAGGAACGGAAGGCAGGTTTTTAAACCAGCAGTAACCTGAGACATACCCCATACCCATGCCCTAATAAAGTAACTGAAATAATCAAGTTAGAATTAGGACATTGAACATTGAACATTTCAGGACAGGAGTGCCCTTTTGGTCCATAGCATCTGTGCTGAGCATCATGCTTGTCTACACCAATTGCTATCTGCTTGCACGTGGTTTACATTCCTCTATTCCCTCTCTGTCTGTACATCTCTTGAAAGTTGTGATTGTATCTACTTCCTCTGGCAGCAAATTCTGGGCACCTACCAGTTGCTGTGAAAAATAAATGATGCCAAGATGAGGCCACAACTCAGGGTGAAGGAGCTAAACCTTACATTTCATCTGGGTACTCTCTGTCTGGACAGCATGGATATCAATTTCTCCTTCCAGTAAACAGATTCCTCCCCTCCCCCCATTCCCCACTCTGACCTTTTACTTCTCACTTGCCTATTCCTTCCCCCTGGGTCCCCTCCTCATGTCCTTTCTCCTATGGTCTACTCTACTCTCCTATCAGATTCCTTCTTCTCCAGACCATGACCCATTGGGGTTCATCTATCACCTTCCAGCTGGCCTCCTTCACCTCCCCCTATTTTTTTTATTCTGGCACCCTTCTCAGTCCTGAAGAAGGGTCACGGCCTGAAATGTTGACTATCTACTTATTTCCGTAGACGCTGCCTGACCTGCTGAGTTCCTCCTGCATTTTGTGTGTGTTTCTTTGGATTTCCAGCATCTGCAAACATTCTCCTGTAGATGATTCCTAAATCTCTTTTACACATTCCACATCTTACTTTAAAGCTAAGCCCTCCAATATTTGACATCCCCACCGTGGAGTAAAGACTCTATCTACCCTAATTACGCCTCTCATAATTTTATGCACACTGTAAGAATTTGCTTAAGAAATTGCAAAAATAGAAGTAAGACAATTGAAGGCTTGAAAAAAATTAATGCTAAAAGTAAAAGTAAGAAAGTTAATGCAAATTATGGATGTGGTACTTAGCTGAGTTAGATAATCTGCTGAAGCCCACAACTTGTCAACTCTATAATTTCGTTTTCTGCACAATGTCTTTGTACCAGAGAACTTTGCTTGAAATATAGATTTAGATGACTTGGTTGGCATGTTAACAAATTAGTGAGTGCAAGAGCACATGGTTTTCTGGTGTTTCCAGTCTTCAAGGTATGGATTTGTGAGTTCTTACAAGCCTCAAAACATGAAGCTATGTGTTAGCATCCTTGAGAAAAAAAAAGGGGTGAAGGAAGGTTAGACAATAATTTTCAGGAGACAATGCTTAATGAATTTAAATTACCTGTTTAAAATGGAATAGTACTCTCAAACTGCTCATCTGCTAATGAAACAAGATAATTTAGATGTTCTGAAGACAGTCCACTTAACTCCACAGATGCTACCTGACTCATTGAGTTCCTCCAGCTCGTTTATGTGTTGCTTTCAATGTTCTGGTCAGATATGCCTATACCATACAGTTACTACCTTTCACAAGCTGTTGTGTTGTCTCAGATAGATTGTTAAATCTTAATGAATGATTGGACTTTAGTAGAACTAGAACACCCAGGACTATGAGAATCTTTTTATTATTCATTTATAGGATGTGGATGTTGCTAGCAAAGCCACATTTATTAATCATCCATAACCGCGCCCTTGAGAAGATGCTGGTCAGTCTACTCTTCGATTTGCCGTAGGATTATTCATAAATGTTCCCCCACTATGCTGTTGGGTTGGATATTTCAGAAACTGCAAAGACAACAAAATACATTTCCAGATCAGAGTAGTGTGTTACATGGAGAGGAACATGTAGGCAGTGTCATTCCAATGCTCCAACTGTTTATATCTTTTTGTGTGGTGGGAGCTGTAAATTTGGGATCATGGCACTAGGCTGAGGAAACTTGAATAGAAAGCAAAGAAAAGTAGGCGAGGAACCCATAAAAGAAGAATATGAATTGACATAGAGGATGTGCACATTATTTTCACTTGAGGAATATGAGTAATGTCGTCAGGAAAGGTAGCAATCATCTGTTGAGCAAGGGAGGATTGGGCATGTTTATCTGAAGAGGTCAACTGCAAGATAAATAGATACATACCTTATTGATCCCAAAGGAAATTGCTGTGTCACAGTAACATTAAAAGTGCACAGATATACAAATATACAAATATTAGAAGAGAAGTAAGAAAGAATAAAAAGAAGTTACCTCAAGTAGTTTAACAGGAGGTCATCACTTCCCCGGCTATAGGTTGTCTCATTATTGAACCCAATGGTCGAGACTAAGAATGACCTCATATAGCACTCTTTGGAGCAGTGGATCTGCTGAACCGTTTTATCCAAATTGAACTAACTGTATAACCCTGATGTTCTCTATGACCAACTTAGCAAATTGCACTCAGTTAATGATTTTAGCTTTATTAAAAGTGTTATAAACAGATTTATGTCACCTCAAATAATAGATTTAATTTGAAAAAGTCAAAATCATATCTACTCTATGTCAGACAGGAGAGAACAGGATTAGCCTGATCAAGGATTAGCTGAAGTAATGGATTTATTTTAACATATATGGTGATTGGGTACAGCGTATAAAAATAGCAAAATTTCTGCAAAACACCATATTATGATAAATGACTGGATGAACACTGAAAATTATATTTTTAAGTTCTCTTAGCCTGTTTACTGCAATTGCTTCTTAGAGCAACACATTTAGAGAAATGGCACTTAGGTGAAAAATTACAAAGCATGAATATGGTTATCGATTGAGTTTTATAGAGGGCAAATATTTGATATTCACTTAGTTAGGCTTGATTGACAGAAGACCACTTCTGAAACATTTTTCAGATCACCTTTCATTCACTAGTAACAAAATAAGCAACTCTGTTTCCTTACAAAATTTATTAAGTTTCTACAAAAATTTAGTGACAATGTCCTTTAACTTTCGGATTTTTTTCTTAAGCTCCAGGCTGCACACTCCATAAAAGATATTGGGTACTTCTACTAGTTAATCCGTTGTGGTTGGTTCCAGAGACTAATGGCATTTAATCAAATCACTAAATCCCCTGGTTGTATTATACATTGTCAGAGCCTATTATGTCTCCTGAAAGTGACACTTGTTCAGAGCTCCCAATTGCAATGCTGTTATCACATTACAAGTCGCACCTCAACTTCTGTGGAAGTTATCCGATCTGTAGATGTGAATCTGAATGTGGGTGAGAATCAGAAGCAGCATTCATCTTGCCATGTTTCATACATCCAAGTTACTCACTCTAGCATCTCACAGTTCAACATAGCTTCCAATGCGTATTTTCTGATCCACATATGAAATAGTCTTCCAATTTTACCTTCACAGGATGAGGTCACTGCTAATGTGACTTAATAAGGCATTGGTCAGACCACATTTGGACTATTGTGGGTAGTCTTGAGCCCCATATCTAAGTAACAATGTGTTGGCATTGAAGAGAGTACAGAGGAAGTTTACGAGAATTATCCCAGGAAAGTTTGATGACTCTGGACCTGGAGTTTAGGAGAGATCTCATTGAAATTTTTTTTTAAATACTGAACGGCCTATTTAGAGTGGATGTTGAGAGGATGCTTCTAATAATGAAAGAATATAGGACCAGAAGGCACGACTTCAAAATAGAAGGACGTTCCTTTAGGACAGACATGAAGAAGAATTTCTTTAGCCAAAGTTTGGTGAATCTGTGTAACTCATTACCATAAACAGCTGTGGAGGCTAAGTCATTGGGTATATTTGAAGCAAAGGTTGATAGGCGGGAGAACAGATAATAAATCATCCATGAGCGAATGGCAGGGCAGACTTGATGGGTTGAATGGCCTAATTCTGCTCCTATGTCTTATGGTCTAATGTCAGCATTTATCATCTAACCTGACTGCCGTTGGAAAGCTGGAGGTGAGTGTTCATCTGGAATTGTTCCATTCTGCACAGTGAAGGAACCTTTACTGCACAGTTTGCTAGCGAATTGAGGATTTTGACCCAATGATGATTAAGAAACAGTGATATATATCAAAGTCAGAATTGTGTATGCTAACATTTTGATCATGGCATATAAAGTCTATGCCAGCTCACAGGAGACCAATGCCTTTAGTCCCATTTCCTTCTCCTTATTTGCCTACACTCTCATCTCCAGAAGCCCACCTACCTGTCGTTCACCATCTGAAAGTGCCCATATCCCATCCACCAGTCCTGAGGAAGGTTCTTGGCCTGAAACATCAACTGTTTTTTCCTTCCAAACTGCTCCCTGACCTGCTGAGTTTCTCCAGCAATTTGTGTGTATTCCACTTGCCTTCAACAATTTTTCTACTTTACTTGCACCGGGGAGGTAAGTTACATAGCTAATCAAATGACCAGCACATAATTGCAATGAAACGGAGACACTGGAGCACATGCAGGCAACATTGTAAGGTCAGGACAAACTGAGTCCCTGGAGCCATGAGACAGCAACAACACCTGAGGTGCCACTGTGCTGCCCACAACTCACCAGTTTATTCTGCCTTTTTAGGTTATAAAGGTCAAGGGTTGGGAGGTTCTGATAATGAACCCTACTGAATTACTAGACTGCACCTTGCAGATGGAAAGTACTGTTGCGCTGGTGGTAGAGGAAGGGAACCTGAGATGAACTGGTCCATCATGTGTAAAACTGTCCTAATTACTGAGCACATCTACATGAACTGCTGTCACATGAGAGCTGCATCTATCATCAGGGACATCCCACCACTCATGACATGCTCCCTTCTCACTGCTGCCATCAGGAAGCAGGTATGGGAGTTTCAGGACTCACACCACCAGGTTCAGGAACAGTTATTATCCCTCAACCATCAGGCTCTTGAACCAAGTGGCATATCATCACTTGCCCCATCACTGAAATGTTCCCACAGCTCTCTTGACTCACTTTCAAGGACACTACATCTCACATTCTCAATATTTATTGCTTATTTATTTATTATTATTTCTTCTTTTTGTATTTGCACAGTTTGCGGTCTTCTGCACTTTGCGTGAACTTCCTAGTTGGACAGTCTTTCTTTGATCCTTTTATGGTTATTATTCTATAGATTTATTGAGTATGCTATAAAAATGAATCTCAGGGTTGTATATGGTGACATATATGCATTTTGATAATAAAATTTACTTTGAGTGTTTAAAGCTGAATAATGCTGTGCTAATCAATTAAAATATTTGAGTTTAAATTTTTGGAAATACTCAGCAGACTAACAGCAAGACTTATTTAGGATAAAGTGGAGAGGAGTGAAAGTATAAAAATCAAAATCTCAGATAGGTTAATGGGATAGCGAGTTTCTGCTACACATGACCTGCTTGATGGTAAAAGGCATATGATTGTAGTGTGCTGCTAGTCAAACTAGTTACTTTGACATCAAGCTCTTAGTTCCATCAGCACTTCACCGGGCAAGTGGAAAGTATTCCACCATAGTCCTGTCTTGTGGATGATGAAGGAGCATTGGAGTCTAAAGAGGTGGTGAACTTGCTTCTGGATATACAGACTCTATACATATACTGTGATTCTATGCTTATTCAGTTGTGATTCTGACCAATGGTAAACCCTGCCGCAATTACTGTTAGATGATTTGGCAGCAGAGTGTGTTGGAATGTTAGGTTAAGTTTTTAAACTCTCCCCATTTGACGCTGATTTATGCCAGGAATTTGAGAGGTACAAATGTTACTAGTCAATTCATTTCTGAACATTTTCTAGGTCGTGAAAATCAAAGAAAAACTTGGAAATGCTGCAAATCTAAGCCAAAAACCAAAAGTGATAGAAGTATTCAGCAGGTCAAGTTGTTTCTGTGAGTCTTCATCAGAATCCTTCTCTCTCCATTGATACAACCCGACCTATTGAGTAGTTCTGCCATTTCCTTTTCTAGATCTTGCTTTATGTGCATATTTTCAGAAATTGAAATCAAGCACTCTGCCATCAATATTGCACATTTTAGCTTTATGAACATGATCAAGCCAAGACACTGTTCTGAAGAACCTCTGATATTGAGGCATTGTGTGGCTGAAATGATAAGCCTCAAACATTCATAACTGTGTTAGTTCTAAATATGTCCAGTCAGTGAAGAGTTTCCTATTTAATTCCTGCTGTTTTCAATCTTACTGTGGTTTTTGATTTCATAATATGATCAAATGCTAAACTATAACAGGAACAGTCTCCAACCGTGCCATTTCCAGAATTATACCAACACTGTAACAAGGGCTAGAGCAGAAAGGTGCAAGAGAAACATCAGTAGAGCAGAGCTGCTTGATAACTCTGTTGATAAGGCATTCCATCAATTTGCTGTGACTAGGAGTCGACATGTCAGTAATAGCTAACTGGATTTATCCTGTAGCAGCTTCTGGCCTTTAATTAGTGATGGCAATTGATGGAACTGTTGATGATACTACAGCGCAATATGCTGAGCAAACATCTTGCTTGACTTGAGTGGCCTCCAAAGCAACAGCTTCATTACGGATTTGATTATAGTCAGATGAAATATTGCCCTTTCTGATGCTTTCAAACATGTGTGAATCTATGATCCTATGACAGGTCTTGATATTGAGGTAGCGTTTGATGAATTGTCATCAGACAATTCATCAAACGCTACCTCAATATTAAGACCTGTCACTTCCACATCACTGCTGGGTTTCAGCTGCTCTGATTATGGTTAAACCAAAGTGAAGACATTTGGAGCTGAATGTTCCTACATTACTTACACTGAGATTCAGTAAACAGACTGTTGATGAGTAGTCATTGGTTGACTGCAGTGCTGATATCACTTTCAGTCACATTGCTGAAAAGTGGAGGGGAACTAATCGTATTTATCTTTTTTTTGGTGGGGGTGGGGAGGGACAGCACATACTTGAGCAATAGTCCGCTTTGTACAGTGGACACCAGTGCTAGCTCTGCAAGAACAGCTCAGTTAGGGGCACAACTAGATCTGGAGTGCAATTCTTCAGCAGTACAGCTGGTTGCTACTGCTGAGCACAGCCTTGCCTGTTTCTTGATAACACATGAAATGATGCAAATAGACTAAATAGCAACATCTGTGACCTCAGTAGGAAGCCAAATAGAACATTCACTCAGCACTTCCAGATGAAAATAATTGTGAATGCTTCATCATTTTCTTTTCCCTACTTGTGCTGGGCTTTGCTGTCACTGAGGACTGAACTGCTCTTGGATTCTCACTGTTATTAACTCAGGATGTGAAAAGATTGTAAAGCTTTAATCTGATTCATTGGTTGTGGGTTTGCTAATCTCTGACTACAGCATGTTTCTCCTTGTACGTTATGTTCATGTTTTAAGTTCATCAGCAACCCAGTTTCAGGCAGGTTTGGCGCACATTCTTCTCCGCTCACCATTGTCTGGATGTCCATAATGTAGCATGAGGTCATTTAGGGTCTGACTTGTAGGTTATGCTGAAATAAAATGCTGCAGGTGGCTTCTTGATGCTAAATCTCTTTAAAACCCCGCCCATTGCTGAGGTTTCAACTTCACAAGTACTTCATCCAGCTCCATCATGGACAGATGCCAGTAGACCACAGCTAACACATTCAGAGAATTGTCATGCAGGCTTGTCAGTCATGTTCATTCCCTCACTATATTCTGGCAACATTACTGTGATGAGAAGAGGACAGGTAGCACAAACAGGAGATTTTCTGAGTTTAACTGAGACCATGCATTTCAATGGATATTAAAGCCAATTTTGAAGGATTTACAGGTCAGTCTATTCTGAGGCAATGAGATCATTTGTATCCAGAAAAGATTTCTAGGACTCTCACCAATAGGTATGGTATTATGTGCATTATTATGTCAGTTTGTTGTTGAAGTAATCTGCAAAGCAACTTTCCTAAATTTAGTGCTAGTTCCCAGAAGTTAAAATGGTCAGTTGGATTAAATATCCCTTTCTTGGGTGTGAATTCTGTGCTAAGATTGACGCCAAGGAGCTTTTCTGTTTTTAAACTTCATACATATTTTTGTCATGGTTTAATACAACTGAGTGGCTTTGCAGCCAATTTCAGATAAGAGTTAAATATCAGAATCAGACTTTAATCGCCAAGTACCTGTGCACATACAAGGAATTTACTTCCGGCAGATGTTGTCTCTCTGCTCATAACAATAATAATGATAAATATAAATGAAAATATAGATTATACATACAGGTAGTGCAATCCAAGTAATAGTTATCTGACAGTTAACCGGCAGTTAACTGTTCAGCAAAGTGACCGCAGTAGGGAAAAAACTTCTCCAGTGCCTATTAGTCTTAGTCTGGAGGGATCTGAAGCGCCTACCAGATGGAAGCAGTTCAAACAGTCCATGCGCAGGATGGAAGGAGTCCTTTATGATGTTCCCTGCCCTCTTCTTCAACCTGGAAGAGTTCAGGTCCACAATAGAGGGCAGGGAGGCTCCAATGATGTGCTCGGCAGTCCTCACTGTGCGCTGTAGTCTGGTTCTATCCTGCTTGGTGGTGGCTCCAAATCACACAGTGATGGAGGTGCACAGGACAGACTCAATGACTGCAGTGTAGAACTGCAGCAGCAATTCCTGAGGCAGACCATATTTCCTCAGCAGGAAGTACATCCGCTGCTGGACCTTCTTCAGGATGGAGCTAATGTTCTGCTCCCACTTCAGATCCTGAGAGATGGTGGTTCCCAGGAACTTGAAGTTCTCCATGGTGGACACAGGGCTGCTGAGGACTGTGAGGGGGGACATAACGGGGGACTGTCTCCTGAAATCCACTATCATCTCCTTTGTCTTGAGCGTGTTCAGCTCCAGATTGTTCCGACTGCACCAGAGCGCCAGTTGGTCCACCTGCTGTCGATATGCAGACTCATCACTGTTCTGGATGAGTCCGATGACGGTGGTGTCGTCTGCAAACTTCAAAAGCTTCACATAGGGGTTGGAGGAGGTGCAGTCATTGGTGTAGAGGGAGAACAGCAGTGGAGAGAGGACACACCCCTGGGGGGCGCCGGTGTTGGTGATTCGAGTATCCGAGGTGACCTGTCCCATCCTTACCTGCTGACTTCTGTTGGTCAGGAAGCTGTAAATCCAATCGCAGAGGTCAGGTGGCACAGTGAGGTGAGACAATTTGGAGCAGAGGGTATGAGGGACAATGAGGGATCTACAGCATTTCTTAGTGTCTAGATTTGAAAACATAGCAACACAGTTTGAATTTACAGCAGTCCAGTAGTTCTATATTTGTCATCACAGATCCTGTATTTTTTTTAATTCTGAATTTTCTTAAAAAATTGTGAAATTTGAACTCACATCTCCAGCCTACTTATTGAGCACCTTTCCAATAACACAGCCATGTGCTATAACATCCATTGATGTGAATGCTGCTTTAAGATATTTTATTCTCAGAAAGAAGGCTGCAAACCTAGATCTTCCTGTCGATTGTAGTGTACTGCTTCAGCATCGCCTTCTACTAATCCAGTAATCCAGCAAGCAATTTGACTATTCTCTGACTGAGTTTTTCAAAGATGTAACTTTGAATAAAGATGAAGGCAGTGTGCTCTACACTCACATTAGTAAGCTTTTGACAAGGACCCAAGTGAAAGGCAATTTAGAAAATTGGATCCAAAATTGCCTTGGCAATAGGAGAGAAGGTGATGTTGGAGATTTCCTTTTGTGATTGGAAGCATGTGACCTGTATTGTACTAAAGGGATCAGTAGTGAGACTGTACTGCTTGTAGGAGGCATAATTAGTATGTTTACAGAAGACAAAAAAAAAAGTGACGTTGTGGAAATTTAGGAGGATAATCTCAGGCTAAAGAAAGACATTGTTCCTTTAGTAGATTTGGCAGCACAATGGCAGATGGAATTTAATTCTAATGTAAAGTGATACACTCTAGAAGTCAAATAAGGGTTAGGACATATACAGTGAATTGTATGGCCCTAGAGAGATTTGAGAAATAAATTCAAAGACCCCTAAACGTGACAACATAGCTAGAATGGTGTATAGCTATATAGAATGGTGGAGAAGACACATGGGATTCTCCCCTTCATGAGACAGGGCACACCATGTTAGTATCAGCCAGATGTGGTAAAACTTCATAAGATATTTGTTAGGCCAAATCTGTAATATTTGCACCAACATTGTAGAACAGATGTAAATTCTGTGGAAAAGATGGAGAGAAGATTCACAACAAAGCTAACTGGGATGTGTTGTCTCAGTAACAAGGAGAAACCAGATAGACCGGATTAATTTTATCTGGAGCACAGGAGGCTGAGGCAGGGCATTATAGAGGTATACAAAAATTATGAGGTGCATACAAAGGGTGGGCATACATAAATGTTGCCCTATGGCAGAGGTATCTGTATCAAGAGCATATAAATTTAAGGTAAGGAGTCAGAGGTTTGGAGAGAATAAGAATGTTTTGTCTCCAGAGCATGGCTGAGAATTGGATTTCACTGCCTGAGAAGATGATACACTCACAATGTTAAGGAGTATCTAAAAGAGTACTTAAATCATCAAGACATAGAAAGTTATGGACATAACGATAGCCAATGGAAATAGTATAGACGGGTGGTTGCTGGTTTACATGGACAGGATGGGCTGAAAGGCCTAATACTGTGCTGTGCAACTTTATATTCCTATTAAGTGTGCTTTCTCCTTCCCCAACGCGCACACACATTACTTATACTGCAGTGCTGGTACTGATAGATAAAGCTGCACTTACTTGTTAGAGAGTGTCATCTACTATTTCATTTTCTGTTTTAGTCTGCACGCCGTTGACAGAGATTCCTATGGATTTAGTGTGTCCCCTAGAGAGATAAGCAGCTTTTCGCTTCTACAGGTATTTTGTTAAATCTATGTATGGCTCTCTAAGGAGCCTCTCACTCAAGCGTGAGCATCTAGTATCATTTAAGATCTGTCAAAGATTCCTAACAGTGCAAGTGGCTGCTAAAATGTTCAACTCATTTTTTGGCTTCTTCATAATAACCAAATATTCTATTTTAGTCTCATTGGCTAAAGGACAGATATTGATTAGGACACCAGGGAAAAGTTCACTGCTCTTCTTCCAAATAATGCCACATGATCATTAACATCTCTTTGAGAGAATAGACAGGGCCTTGATTTATTTTCTCCATAAGGTGAGTAACAAGCCAACTTCTTTCCATACTATTATATTTTATCGTAGGAAGAATACAAATAAATCTGTATGAAATCTAAATACAAAAACAGTTCCAACAACAACATGAATTTATATTAGTTCTTTAACATGGTAAAGCATTTCAAGCCACGCCAAAGCATATTGACGCAGTCTTTTACATAGAACCACAGAAAACGATCAGGAATTGTGGACCTGTTTTAGAGAGAAAGATCGAATAGGTTGCAACAATATACCCTAGAGCATAGGAGAGTGAGGGGAGATTTGATAGAGGCATACAAAATAATGAAGGGTATAGATAGGGTGGGTTGCAGGGTGCAGATATGTCTCTACCAAAGGAGATATAAGGCGTTCCTTGCCTCCACTAGCCTTCAGGTCACCCCTGGGAAAGGTGTAGTACCTGCTTAGCCCCCCGATCACATGAAGCCAAGGCAGAATGTGGTGGATGGTTGTATGAGCAGCTGGTGCATATCACAAGTCCTGGATATGTGACCGCTAATGCTAGGCAGACAATTTCTAAAGAGTATTGATAATGGCTGGGTTCATCCATCGTGTAAAGACACTGCCCCAAAGAAGGCCATGACAAACCACTTCTGCAGAAAAATTTGCCAAGAATAATCATCGTCAAAGCCCATGATTGTCTACATCATATGACACGGTACATAATAATGATGATAATAGATAGGGTAAATGCAAGCAGGCTCTTTCCACTGATGTTGGGTGAAACTAGAACTAGAAGTCATGGTTAAGGGTGAAAAGTGAAATGGTTAGGGGGAACGGGAGGAGGAACTTATTCACACAGAGGGTGGTGACAGTGTGAATTGAGCTGCCAACAGAAGTGGTGTATGTGGTTTGATTTCAAAATTGAAGAGAAACTTCGGTAGGTACAGTGCTGTGTAAAAGTATAAGACGCATGTATATATATAGCTAGGGTGCCTAGGACTTTTGCACAATACTATACTTGTCAACGTGGAGGGGAGTGTGAGTTTGTTAATCAGATAGGAGCAAAGGATGTCGGGAATAATGAAGGTGGAGTGTTGTGGGACGGGTGTGGGGCAGGTGGTAGAGAAGGAGTGCTAGGGGTGGAGATTGTCACAGATGCAAGTACACCCAGCCCTGAGACACCAGACAAGGTCATTTGATTCTAAACAACTAGTTTATTCATTATTACAGAATGTCCCTCTGGCACCTCCCACTCCCTCCTCTATCCCTTCCCCTTTTCCCAACCATGATTTCCCTCTTTCTGTTCCCCTCCCACTTTCAGTCTACAATAGAGACCCATATCAGAATTAGGCTTATCACCACTCATATATGGCATGAAATTTGTTGTATTTTTTTGCGGCAGAAGTACAGTGCATTACATTAAATTACTACAGTACTGTGCAAAAGTCGTAGGCATATTAGCAATATACATATATGCCTAAGACTTGCACAGTAGTGCAATCATAGTCACTTCTTGTTTTTTTTTTTTGCTAACCTTGCTTTCTGAACAAAACATCTGACACTCATAAGATCACAGACAGTTGTAAGTAAACTTCCAATGAACAGTTTGATTAGTTTCCGGTCGTAAAAGAGTCAGACTTCAGTTCTTAAAAATGTAAGTGGAAAGTAGTAATCAGCTTGAAGTTAAAACACTGATTTGCAAACAACCTCTATAGATAGTAGATAGTTTTTCTGGAAAGCAGATTCTAGTCATTGCAGCTGCTTTATTATTGCTCAAGGTGTAGTATAAGAAAATGGGCTGTTTAATTTGGATTGCTTCAAATAGACAAGCTGACTCTTAAGTTACTTATTTCAAAAAAGCTTGCAAAAGGGATGGATAATGTCAATTAACATATCAATAATTGATGTGTTTATAGTTTTCCTTTGTAATTCAAATTTTTATTATTATTTATTCCTATTTTACAAAGCAGCACAGCATATCATAGAGCAGATACAGTACAGCATATTTATACAGACATCCCATGACAGGAAAACATATAAAACTAAGAAACAGAAAAAAACTTCTAATTAAAGGTTAAATTAACGTATAACCAAAACTGACCCCACGCGTCTTGTACTTTTCCCTCACTGTTAATTCTTCCCAACATGTGTACATATGATGAAATCTTAACCACTTCCTCAGTCCATTCCCTCACAGTTGGTTGAGGTTTTATGTGTTAAAATAAGTTAGCTTTATAGCATTAATTGTTAATTGTAAATATTAATCTGGAATCTATGTCAATAGAAATACTTATAATAATTCTTGTGTTAAAAGGATGTATGAGGAAATGTCACATGTTTGTAATGTCACCCGTGTGGGAGAAAAAGAGCAGTTCAGGTTTATTAGGAATAGTGTAAGGAGCATAAAGAAGCCATGAAGGATACAAGGGGTGAAAGAGAATCCTTTCCTCCAGCTTTGGTTTCTGCAACGGACAATTCATTGTTTTCAAGGTGGTATGTCTTCTTATATTCATCGGAATTGTACTCGTGTTTTGGAAATCTGTTGTGCCTTAGAAATAGTTTGTAATTTAGAAACATCCTCTGTGAGTGTTAAATGTGTTTTGGATGTTGTTTGGATTTAAATGTGCATCGCTGAAAATAAATAATAATATGATAGAATTCAACCTGTAGGTTAAGAGGAAGAAGCTAAAGTCAGATATATCAATATTACAGTGGAGTAAAGGGAATTATGGAAGCATGAGAGAGGAGCTGGCCAAAGTTTATTGGAAGGGAACTATCAGGGATGGCAACAGAACTGAAATGGCTGGAGTTCCTAGGGACAATTTGGATATATCTCAAAGATATATTCCCAAGTATTCTAAAGGGAGGATGAGGCAACTGTGGCTGAGAAGGGAATTCAAAGACAGCATTAAAGCAAAAGAGGGCATATAATATGGCAAAAATTAGTGGGAAATTAGAAGATTGAGAAGCTTTTTAAAACCATCAGAATAGAACTAAAAAAAATAAGGAAAGAGAAGATGAACTAGGAAGGTAAGCCAGGCAATACTATCAAAGAGAATACCGGAAGTATTTTTCAGATATGTGAAGAGCAAAAGAGAGGCAAGAGCGGATATCAGACCATTGGAAAATGATGCTGAAGAGGTTGTAATGGGGGATAAAGAAATGGCAGACAAACTTATAAGTGGTTTGCATCAGTCTTCACTGTGGAATACTCTAGCAGTATACCAAACATTTCTGAATGTCAGGAGGTTGATGTGAGTGTAGTTGCTATTACTAAGAAAAATGTGTTTGTGAAGTTTCAGAAGGTAGATAAGTTACCTGAACCAGATGGACTACATCCGAGGCTGTTGAAAGAGGTAACTGAAGAGACAGTCAAGATATTTCAAGGGTCACTAGATTCTGGAATGGTTCCGGAGGATGTGCAAACTGCAATTGTCACTTCACCAATTAAGAAAGGAGGGAGGCAGAAAAAAAGTAATTATAGGCCAGTTAGTATGACTTCAGTGGTAGGAAAAATGATAGAATCCATTATTAAGGATGTGGTTTCAGGCTACTTGGAGCTGCATGATAAAGTAGGCCAATGTCAGCATAGTTTCCTTAATGGGAAATTTTGCCTGATAATTCTGTTGGAATTCTTTGAGAAAATAACAGGCATATAAGGGCAAGGATGTAATGCTGATGCTATATAAGGCTTTGGTCAGACCACACTTGGAGTATTATGAGTAGTTTTGGTCTCCTTATATAAGAAAGTATTTGTTGGCATTGGAGAAGATCCACAGGACTTTCATGAGAATGATTTCAGGAATGAAAGGATTAACTTTTGAGGAGCATTTGATAGCTCTAGGCCTGTACTGACTGGAGCTTAGAGGAAGGTGGGGGAATCTTATTGAAACCTACTGAATATTGAAAGGCCCAGATAGAGTGGATGTAGAGGGGATGTTTCATATAGTGGGTGAGTCTAGGGGCCACAGGGCACAACCTCAGAATAGAGGGATGTCCATTTAGCACAGAGAGGAGAAGGAATTTCTTTAGCCAGAGAGTAATGAATCTGTGGAATTCATTGTCATGGACAGCTGTGGAGGCTAAGTCATTTGAGTATATTTGAAGCAGAGGTCGATAGGTTCTTGGTTACTCAGGATGTCAAAGGTTATGAAAAGGCAGAAGAATAGGATTGAGATGGATAATAAATCCACCATGATAGAATGACAGAGCAGACCCTATGGGTCTTCTTCTATCCTCTTATGTTCTTACGGTCTTATCAAGTTTTTGGACCTTAGACTCTTCAGAGTTTGCAGACAGTATGTGTCATGCCTCTAGCTACTTCTGAATGCTGGGAGGTTGCAGAGCTTCCTGGTCAGTCACACTCTCCAAGATATTCAGCAATTTTTATTAATGTTATTTCCTATCATCTTAGTACCACCTCCACATGAGCATGGAAGTCAATATCAGATATATATGTGAATTTATAAACAAATGAATGGTGGAGATGTATGCAGAGGACTTGGTACTGTATTAAGTAAACTAGTCAGAAGCCTGAGCTTAGTAACAGTTTACAGGATCAGAGAACAAATGGCAAAAGGATAGACTGGTACCTAGTTCATTCTATAATGTTTCCCCTTTATCCTAGTGAAAACCTCCGAACTAAGTGTGGTATAGCCCAAAATCAACACCTAATACATTAATGATTTCAGACTGTTGAAGGGATCCTATGCACCAACATGGTTAGAGCAGGATTACTGCTCATTCCCACACAAAGGCAATGAAGTGCTGACATAGATTCCTCTCCTTTACCCTCAAAAGGACAGGTAGGTTAGTAACAAGATACCAAACCCACCTCATTCCTTGGTTGATTGGGTTCATTCTCCTACACTAGCCCCTAAACAGAGAAGACATAAACAACAAACAGAACAAGTTCCCTGGAGACCACCTGCTTTACAAAGAGATATTCACCCACAACCTAGATGGCTAGACACAAGATGGCTATGACCTTTAGCTCCACACCTGTTCTTTGCAGAAGAAAGCCTTAGACCAAGATACCCCTTTCAGGACAGAGGGAGCATTCAGAGGCCCTATTGATATTATGGAGAAGAGTTTGAAATTGAGCACATGCTATGAGGCCCACCTCATCCTTCACCTGCTAATTATACAAAGGGTCAGAGTCCATCCCAAATGTTAACTCCTTCCCCTGCAGTTCAGGGAAAACAACGTATAAAAAAAGCAGGCTAACATTAATATAATAAAAAACATCACAGGAGAATTTTAGCAACAACTGAAATCAAAATACTCCGTCAGATGAAGAGGATACAGGCATTTTCATATACCTAAACTCATATTTTTGGCAAAATTTGACCTTGCCATTTTAATACAGCAATAGGCATTATAACATACACTGCAAGGGTTGACTCATAAAAGTACAGGCCTTGCATAAATCTGGCCAATGGCTTCTGGTCACACCCACTTCTTGAAAGTGACAGTCAGAAGCTTTGTAATTGACATTAAAAAGTCTCAACTCTGTTGTACAAAAGTATATTTCCTAGGCATGACAATTACCAATCAGGAATGCTGCTTAACCTCTGAATTTAGACAAAAAGTCACTCAAGTAGGATATCCAAAACCCAAAAATCCTTACAATTAGCCTTAGACTTATTGAATTATGCTTGAGCTTTCATACTTGACTGCTCAATTTTTAAAAATGTTATATGACAAATGTAAATTGAAAAATGAAAAGCCTTTTGTTTTTACCCCAGAAGATTATGAGACAGTAGAGAAATTGATGAATGCAGTTCAGCAAGCAATAGACCTCTGAACAAGAGACCTTACAAAAGCTCTTGCTCTGCGAGCCTGTGCTTCTCCAAAAACTACTGTAGACATCTGCTATTAAGAGGGAAAAGAAACATAAGTCATCAAACGGTATGCCTCATATAACTTCACCCCAACAGAACAGAAATTTACTGCTTTAGAATTATGCCTTACTATTGTATTCTACAAACATATTGCAGTAAGACCACTGCAAACCAATTATTATACAACCAGAGCTTGTGACTTTAAGAGATGATAGCAAACTACCAACAGATGAACAGGAGGCTACCATAACTGAATATAGGAAATGGCAAATACTTTTACAAAACAACACTGTAAAATTGAATAAATTCTGAAAGCTTCCTTTTCTTCCTTTTCATGAAAGATGCAGAACCATCTTCTCCATGACCGAATGTTGCACAGCATCCTTTAGAGCACTATTCTCACATATGGTACCGGGTTGGATCAGGAATTAAAATACAGAAAGATGGATTAACTCAATACTAATCCCAGTTTCTGATTATAAAGGGAATTTTTTTAATTGGAAACTGAATTTGAACCAGCTAAAACCCTAGAACTATGTCTAAAACAAGTAAGTAGAACAGGACCAGTTTTGATATGTACTGACTCTAATTACTGTATGTTAGCAATGCGATAGAAAGAGAAATTCCCACCTGGTCAACTACTAGACTTCTATATGTGTCCATGTGGAAGAATAATTATGAATTATTATTTTCCTGACCACTAGTACAGGAGTTCCACGTACCAGGCTATGCTGCAGGCCTCTCACACAGCTATGGTAATAGATTAGCCGATGATCAAGCAAAACAAGTTGCCTGGGTGGACTCCCTATGGTAAGGAAGACCAGGGCTTTAGTACCCAAGCAATAAATAAAAAATAATCAGGATGGTGCTTTAAGAATTCTCTTAGGTACTACTAAAGCCAATTCCAAAGGATTTCCAGCACAATACAAGTTTGTAGTTGATGTTGAAGGTAAGATTTGGGTATGCTGTGCTAAAAAAGGTAAGAAGCAAATACTTGTTGCCACAAGTAAGAAGCACCGAATTAAGAAGCCCACAAAGGACTTGGACACAATCATAGTGGTGGGTAAATGACTCGTGCAAAATTAGCCATATTATACTGGTGGCGTCACATGTTGAGCGATTGTAAACAAGTCATTGTAAAGAGTGTCTGGTCTATAATAAAGAAGCAGTCACAAGACCACCTCCTATACATCAAACAAAACCAACCATTCCTTACACCCGATACAATTCTCCTCAGAGAGTTCATGAGAATTCAAGAGAGAACAAAAGAACCTGACAAGACATTTTGAAGAGAACAGAAAGGGGATTGAGTCCAAGAAAAGAAATTTCATAAAAGTCCTTCCACTCTTAGTTTTCATCCTAGTCTCATTACCCATGTTATCAATGACAGGACTGTGGTAATCGAGACTGGGAGCACAGGGGACTGGAAGTACAACTGTCTCCCTAGGTAACATCAAACCTGTCCCAGCACAATATATCCCCCAAGAATGAGTGGAATCCTTATATTAGACCATAATACATGGGTTCACCATGGAACTCCTACACCCCGACAGCTGGCAGGGAGGGGTGGTTAGATGTACTGAAAACATAAAACACAGGATTAAATCTAAAAGGCAATGAGAAAATGCCTGTTCATTTGAGGAAGATCTCACCAATATATTGCCCAGGGATAATACATCCACAATGTGTTGCTTTCAGAATAAGACAGGCTCAAACTCCAAGAAGAAATGTTATTCTTGCTGGATTTTACTTTTAATATATCTGGTTATGATTGTTCAGTGCTTCCTTACTTACCATTTGCTTTTTTGCTGTCCAAGTCACATTTACTACGGAATTTGTCTCATGAGGTCACGTCAAGTCACTTTTATTGTCATTTTGACCATAACTGCTGGTACATTACATAGTAAAAATGAGACAATGTTTTTTCAGGGCCATGGTGTTACATGACACAGTACAAAAACTAGACTGAACTGTGTAAAAAGCAACACAGAAAAAAACTAGACTAGACTACAGACCTACCCAGGACTGCATAAAGTGCACAAAACAGTGCAGGCATTATGATAAATAATAAACAAGACAATAGGGCAGTAAGGTGTCAGTCTAGGCTCTGGGTATTGAGGAGTCTGATAGCTTGGGGGAAGAAACTGTTACATAGTCTTTTCGTGAGAGCCCTAATCCTTCGGTGCCTTTTTCCAGATGGCAGGAGGGAGAAGAATTTGTATGAGAGGTGCGTGGGGTCCTTCACAATGTTGGTCGCTTTGCGGGTGCAGCGTGTAGTGTAGATGTCTGTAATGGCAGGAAAAGAGACCCCGATGATCTTCTCAGCTGACCTCAGCTCGGACACCCCTGAAACTTAATGACTTGGAGAATTGTAGATTAAGGGGATCTGCAAGCAATCATGATTCTTATTTAAATATCCATAAATGACCCTTACCTTTTGGTCATATTTGAAGTAATATACTGGAATCCTTAATCCTTGCCTCTGGAAAAATGTTTGTTCCTGTTCAGTTAAACATTCATGCTGACTGTATTGCAGATGAAATGAATGTAGAATGAAGTTTCACTTGTAGAAATGATTAATAACACCCTTACAAAACTGTAAGATTCAAGCCCAGATATTAAAAGTAAACAAATAGAAGAAGCCCTTGACAGATGGAAAGATGCACCACAGCAGAAGCTAAGATAAAACAAAATTGTTCTCTTTCCTGGTCAACTGAAACTGATAAATCCAGTAAGATTTTAAAGGTTTTAGACACAGACGCTATTGTATCTACACAGATTTCTGTTTTGCCCTTAATCGAACAGTCGTGAATAGTTCATGTTATGGTGCGAATAATACATTACAACAAAAATTAGTTCAGAACTATTGGTGTCCTTACAAGTGTAATTATATTTCAGATAGACTTCAACTACGTTGGATAATGGGGGGAAAAAAGCTGATAACAAATTTTACTACTGAAGACCAAACGATAAAGTTAAATTTTGGGGTTACACACGTAAAATTGCTTCCCCTATAGATAATTTTACATTACACCGACAAGCCTTCAATTGCCATGTGTTCAGTTACATGATGTTTACATCAGTGGGAGAAAAAGAAGCAATTTGCCTCTTAACAACTTTCATGATTTCAAAATATTTGAAGAAAACGGCCTTTACAGTCATGCCTTGATGGTGTTCACTCTCACAATAACACTGACGTGATCCATTGGTTCACTTGGAAGGGTGAAAATTCTGATGGCAAAAGCTGTTTGGAAGTACTCCTATCAGAGGATCACTTGTTTTTAGTGTTGTGTATCTCAAGACAGAAGCACAATCCAGTTTTAAGGAGCAATTTATGATAGATGCAACAAAGAATGATCTAGGACAATATTGGCTAGAAGAAACACAGTCAAATTAAAAGAATATTTCTTTATACATTATGAGAGTCACTAAAATGACCCAATCTAATGAGCAAGGTAGCTTCCTTCACAAGTTTCCTTTGCAGACTGATAAGAAGCCCTTGACTCCAGTTGAAATTATAGCTAAGACCTTTCCAGCTGTTACACATTTGGTGGATTGGCACTGCTTTAAATTGGGTTCCAGATTTCTTGTTACAATGGACAAGTGGACAAGTTTTCCAATGGACAATTCCCTTAGCTATTGGAATTGTTGTTTTTGCAGTGTTCTTTCTGTTGAGATGTAGAAACCTGCAAGAATGGAAATTTGGTGATTCCTGCTTTTCGTATAGCAGCTTCATTCCTTAGATTTTGTTAACTCCTGTACATGATTTGTACAACAATGGGTTAGCTCTCACATGACTGCTTTGCTATAATTGGTCTTTTCACCTATTCTTCTGGTTCATCCTTAACTCCAGGAAGCGTGAAGAGCAGGGACTGCTCTGATCATGTTACCCTTGCTCTTCTTCTTTTCCTAGTCCTGATCACTAATGTTGATTTCGGATATGCATGTTTCTCGCCTCATCTTGAGGGGTGTTGGGATATGACTGTTGCAAATAATGGACTTAATAACAATCCCCTGGAAAGGGGAGTAGACAAACACTATTTTTTCATTTTCTAACAAGGGTTCAAGGCGACATTGCTTTGTGGGTCCAGAACTGGCTTACCCACAGAAGGCAAAGAATGGTTGTAGATGGGTCATATTCTGCATGGAGGTCAGTCACCAGTGGGGTGCCTCAGGGATCTGTTCTGGGACTCCCTACTCTTCGTGATTTTTATAAATTACCTGGATGAGGAAGTGGAGGGATAGTTTAGTAAATTTGCTGATGACACAAACGTTGGAAGTGATGTGGATATTGTTGAGGGCTGTCAGAAGTTATAGCGGAACATTGATAAGATGCAAAACTGGGCTGAGAAGTGGCAGATGGAGTTCAACCCAGATAGGTGTGAGGTAGTTCATTTTGGTAGGTCAAATATGATGACAGAATATAGTTTTAATGGTAAGACTTTTGGCGGTGTGGAGGATCAGAGGGATCTTGGGGTCCAAGTCCACAGGACACTCAAAGCTGCTGCGCAGGTTGACTCTGTGGTTAAGAAAGCATATGGTGCTTTGACCTTCATCAATCATGGGATTGAGTTTAGGAGCTGAGAGGTAATGTTGCATCTACATAGGATTCTGGTCAGACCCACCTGGAGAACTGTGCTCAGTTCTGGTCGGCTCACTATAGGAAGGATGTGGAAACCATAGACAGGGTGCAGAGGAGATTTACAAAGATGTTGCCTGGATTGGGGAGCATGCCTTATGAGAATAGGTTGAGTAAACTCGGCCTTTTTTCCTTGAAACAACAGAGGATGAGAGGTCACCTGATAAAGGTGTATAAGATGATGAGAGGCATTGACCATGTGGATAGTCAGAGGCTTTTTCCAGGGCTGAAATGGCTGGCACGAGAGGGCACAGTTTTAAGGTGCTTGGAAGTAGGTACAGAGGAGATGGCGGAGTTAAATTTTTTTATGCAGAGAGTGGTGAGTGCATGGAGTGGGTTGCCGGTGATGGTGGTGGAGGCTGATATTATAGGGTCTTTTAAGAGACTCCTGGACAGGTACATGGAGCTTAGAAAAATAGAGGGCTATGGGTAACCCTAGGTAATTTCTAAGGTAAGGACATGTTCAGCACAGCTTTGTGGGTCTAAGGGCCTGCATTTTGCTGTAGGCTTTCTATGTTTCTATAAATTTATATATGTGGTTCTTAAGATTTTGTATAAAGTTCTTTGTAAATCTGTTAGTCTTTAATAATGATGGCATTACACAGTACTGTGATAATTTACATATTTGACTTTTAAATCCAACTATCTTACTATATTTTGTGTATTATGTTATGCAATGGTAAAAGAGGAGAAAGGAAGTTACCCCTGAGGAATACTATACTCCTGATAACCTTTTTGAATTGAATTGAATGGACTTTATTATTTATATCCTTCATCAGGAGTAAAAATCTTTGCATTACGTCTCCATCTAAATGTGCAATGTGCAATTTATAGTAATTTGTAATAAATAGAATTTACAACAGGACAGTCAGTATAACATAGAAATACAATTGTGTCAGCATGAATTAATCAGTTTGATGGCCTGGTGGAAGAAGCTGTCCCAGAGCCTGTTGGTCCTGGCTTTTATACTGCAGTACCGTTTCCCAGATGGTAGCAGCTAGAACAGTTTGTGATGGGGGTGACTTGGGTCCCCAATGATCCTTTGGGCCTTTTTTACATACCTCTCTTTGTAAACGTCCTAAATCATGGAAAGTTCACATCTATAGATACGCTGGGCTGTCCACACCACTCTCCACAGAGACCTGCAATTGAGGGAAGTACAGTTCTCATACCAGGCAGTGATGCAGCTAGTCAAGATGCTCTCAATTGTGCCCCTGTAGAAAGTTCTTAAGATTTGGGGACCCATACCAAACTTCCTCAATAGTCTGAGGTGAAAGAGGCATTGTTGTGCCTTTTTCACTACACAAACCAAAAGCTGTGGATGAACCAGGAGGAACGTCATCTGTCAAAGGCTAGATCTGTGGTGACCCAGATCTGTACCAGAAAACCAGGAATAATTTGCGGAGGGTTATTTCAGGGGTGATGAGACAATTTCGAATGAGGTTAGAGGCAACGTCGGATGTACAGCAACTCTGGCAGGGTCTGTAAGACACCACTTCCTACAAATCAAAACCCAATAGCATGAAGGGCAGCGATGCTTCACTACCAGATGAACTCAATGCCTTCTATGCCCGCTTTGAAAGGAAGAACACAACTACAGCTGTGAAGATCCCTGTTGCACCTGATAACCCAGTGATCTCTGTCTCAGAAGATGTTAGGCTGTCTTTAAAGTGGGTGAACCCTTGCAAGGCAGATGGTCCCGATGGAGTACCTGGTAAGTTTATGAAAACCTGTGACAACCAACTAACATGAGTATTCAAGGACATTTTCAAACTCTCACTACTACGGGTGGAAGTTCCCTCTTGCTTGAAAAAGGAAACAATTATACCAGTGCCTAAGAAGAATAATGTGAGCTGTCTTGATGACTATCGCCCAGTAGCACTCACATCTACAGTGACTAGGCTGAACTCCTGCCTTAGCGAAGGCCTGGACCCTTGCAATTTGCCCATCAACACAATAGGTCAATGGCAGTTGCAATTTCAATGGCTCTCCACACAGCTTTAGACCACCGGGAAAACACAAACACCTATGTCAGGATGCTGTTCCTCAACGATAGCTCAGCATTTAATACCATCATTCCCACAATCCTGATTAAGAAGTTGCAGAATCTGGGCCTCTGTACCTCCTTCTGCAATTGGATCCTTGACTTCCTAACCAGAAGACCACAGTCTGTGCGGATTGATGATAACATATCCTCCTCGCTGACGATCAACACTGGCACTCCTCAGGGGTGTATGCTTCGCCCACTGCTCGACTCACTCTATACCCATGACTGTGTGGCTAAGCATAGCTTAAATACCATCTATAACTTTGTTGATGATACAACCATTGTTGGTAGAATCTCAGGTGGTGACAAGAGGGTGTACAGGAGTGAGATATTCCATTAGCGGAGTGGTGCTGCAGCAACAACCTGGCACTCAACTTCAGTAACATGAAAGAACTGACTGTGGACTTCAGAAAGGGTAAGACAAAGGAATATATACCAATCCTCCTAGAGGGATTAAAAGTGAGCAGTTTCAAGTTACTGGGTGTCAAGATTTCTGTGGATCTAACCTGGTCCCAACACATCGATGTAGTTATAAAGAAGGCAAGACAGTGGCTATATTTCTTTCGGAGTTTGAAGAGATTTGGCATGTCAACAAATACATTCAAAAACTTCTATAGATGTACCATGGAGAACATACTGACAGGCTGCATCACTGTGTGGTATGGAGGGGCTACTGCACAGGACCAAAAGAAGCTGCAGTGGGTTGTAAGTCGAGTGAGCTCCATCTTGGGTACTAACCTACAAAGTACCCAGGACATCTTCAGAGAGTGGTGTCTCAGAAAGGCAGTGTCCATTATTGAAAACCTCCAGCACCCAGAGCATGCCCCTTTTTCACTGTTACCATCAGGTAGGCGGTTCAGAAGCCTGAAGGCACACACTCAGTGATTCAGGAACAGCTTCTTCCCCTCTGCCATTGGATTCCTAAACGAACATTGAACCGTTGGACACTACCTCACATTTTTTAATATACAGTATTTCTGTTTTTTGCATGTTTTAAAATCTATTCAACATATGTATACTGTCATTGATTTATGTATTTATTTATTATTATTATTATTTTTATTTTATTTATTTTTTCTCTCTCTTCTATGTTAGGTATGCATTGAACTACTGCTGATAAATTAACAAATTTCACTTCACATGTTGGTGATAATAAACCTGATTCTGATATACAGACCATGTGAGATCTTTGCTGATGTTTATGCTGAGGAACTTAAAGCTGTTCACCCTCTCAACACCAGATCCATTGATGTCGATAGGGGTTAGCCTGTCTCCATTCTTCTTGTAGTCCACAACCAGCTCCTTTGTTTTTGTGACATTGAGGGAGAAGTTGTTTTCTTGACACCACTGTGTCAGGGTGATGACTTCTTCTCTTTAAGCTGCCTCATTATTATTTGAGATTAGGTCAATTAGTGTAGTTTCATCAGCAAATTTAATTAGCGGATTGGAGCAGTAGGTGGCGACCCAGTCATTGGGTATGCAGAGCGTAAAGGCGGGGGCTTAGTACACAGCCCTGAGGGACACCTGTTTTGAGGATCAGAGGGGCAGAGTTGAGGGAGCCCACTCTTACCACCTGCCAGCAATTTGACAAGAAGTCCAGTATCCAGCTACACAAGGCAGAGTGAAGGCCAAGGTCTCTGAGCTTCTTGCTGACCCTGGATGGATTTATGATGTTGAATACTGAACTGTAGTCCAAGAGCAGCATTCTCACATAAGCATCCCTCTTCTCCAGATGTGCAAGGACAGTGTGTAGGGCTGTGGCTATTGTGTCAGTTGTGTCAGTAGGCAATTTGTAGGGGGTCCTGTGTGGATGGCAGCAAGCTGCAGATGTAGTCCTTGACCAGCTTCTCAAAACATTTGTTTATCAGAGAGGCGACTGCAACAAGACGCCATTGTTCAGACGTGTTACCTTGCTCTTTTTAGGTACTGGAGCAATGGTGAATGTTTTGAAGCAGGAGGGCACACTACACTGTGAGAGGGAGAGATTAAAAATGTCAGTAAACACACTTGCTAGTTGTACTGCACACATCCTGAGTACCCGCCCTGGGATGCCGTCTGGTCCTGCAGCCATGCGAATGTCCAATCGCTTCGGAAACAACTGCGTACTTCGGCCTCAGAGATGAACAAGCTGCAGGTCGCACCAGCTGTAGGTCTGCTCAGGGACTCAGTGGTGGCAACATCAAATGGAGCATAAAAAAGATTTAGCTCATCTGGGAGAGAGGCAGTGATGCTGGAAACTCCATGGCGTTTGGCTTTGAAGTCTGCAACGGTGTGCAGGCCTTGCCATAAGATGTGTGTGTTGTTGGTGGAAATCATGACCTATTCTGCTGGGATTTCTTCAGAAATGTTGGCATAATCCTAGAGCCTTCCAAGATCAACAAAGTGCTATATTGTCACAAAGTAGAACTATATGAATGTTATTTGCTTATTATTTAGGTATAAGCATGTATTGCATATGAGGTACTTCAACGATGAAATGAGTAGGACCACTAAGCCTAACAATACTGCTGTTTGTTTTATACTTATTGTTACAAGAACAATTTGTATACTTGGTTGATAAAATCCCATGGTTGACAGAACACACTGTGTAGCCTTGCTTGATTAAAGTTTTCTGGGAAAGCTCCGAAGTTGGGAAGGTTTTCGTCTGTTAGGTCCAATCCTTGACAAAGTAAAGGGGGAAGATTTGAAAAATTATACACAGAGTTCAGAATGACGGAAATGGGAAGAAACTTATGCAGACTATCTGTTTGGTATCAGAATGTTAAGTTACAGTATACCAATGGATGTTCACTCCCATGGGGGCAGGGGAGACATAACAAATCCCTATGTTCTGACATTTTTTTTTCTGGGATATTAGAATTAAAGGTACAGGCTGAATCCTCAATTGGAGAACTGTACTCTTCCTTACTTTTGTAAATGTTTCATTTTTTGTGTATACTATTAGATTATGAGATCATGGCAATGATGAATATAATTATCTATTATTAAGATGTGAGATTACTAATCCTTAAGTAAAAGAAGACAGCAGTACAGGATCAGTAACTTGCTTTCAAGAAACCTGAGTAAAGTCATGCCCCACATTGAAAGCAAACCTGTGAAAGAGATTAACTATCTGCAGTTTATTGCCAACTAACAACATCAGAGACAGTGATTCAATCTTGCATGAAGGAAATGGCCAAAACTATTTGGGAGGAAGAAGATCTTATAGATGGGACAATATGGACTTATAATATGGACATTGATAGGTCATTGTCACATATTTTTGGAAATTTATAATGGTGACATTTCTTTGAGGTTTGGGAAGGAGATGGGTTAGAAATCTTGGCTTAGCAAGTTGGGAGGGAGTGGGAGGTTGATAATATTCATGTCTTGGTTTTTGTTAAACTTGCTTTCTAAACATAGCATCTGAAACTTGTAAGATAAGGAAACTTCTAATTAACAGCTAGTATAGTTTCTGGTCATAAAAAGAAGTCAGTCTTCAATTCTTAAAATGTAAATAGATACCAGAAATCAGCTTGAAGTTAAAAACACAGGTTTGCATTCAAGCTCTGTAGATAGAACAAACTTTGTCCACGAAAGCTGGTGCTAGTTTTTACACCTCCTTTATTACTGTTCAAGGTATAGTATAAGACAATGTGTTGTTTAATTTCAAACAGACAAGCTGACTCTTAAGTTGCATAGTTCAGGGAAGCTTGCAGAACTGATGGATAATATCATTTAGCATATCAACAACTGATAGTATTTATAATTGAAGTTTTACATGCTCAAGGAAGTTAGCTTTACAGTGTTAATTGTAAACTGTGAACATTAAGATGTGATCTATGTCTCCAAAAATGTTTTAAGTCTGTTTGTGTTAAAAGGATATCTGAGGAAAAATCACATATACTTGTGAAGTCACCCCAGTGAGAGAAAAGGGGTATAAATGTAGAAAGCAGTTCAAGCTTACTAGGAATGGAGTAGGGAACATTAAGAAACCTTGAAGGAAACAAGGGGTGAATGAGAATCCATTCCACCAACTTCTGTGATGGATAATTTGTTGTCTGCATCATGGGATATCTTTTTAGTGAATAGGAATTGTACCTGTGTCTTGGAAATTAATTGAGTTTTAGAAATCCTTTATGATTTGTGCTTAATGCTTCATGTTTAGGAAATGCTTTGTGTTTTGGAAATGGTCTGTAATTTGGAAATTTTAGGATAGAAATCCTTCATTAGTTCTAAACATGTTTTAAGAACATGTGGATTTAAATGTGTATCACTGGAAATAAATGAAAGTATTTTATATTACTTTGTTAGCTGGAAGTATCTTTTCCTTGGTAGGGAAGAGGGGACCAACCACTTGAATAGTGGGTATTGACAGCTAAACTGATTACCTCATGCCATTAACTTCAATGGACCAGTTTTTCTTTGCATTCCATAATTTCCTAAACTAACTCAATCAGCTGCTAAGTTTCACTTAAAGAAAGCAGCATATTTTAGAAGTCTGATCTCTTTGAAACTAAATGTATTTATGATGGCTAAATATATTCTGCTATTTTTAAGAGCAAAATGTTAATCAATGTATTACAACTCATTTAATCAAAGATTTGCAAATTGGCTTATATTATCTTCACTTCACAGAACTTCTGATACAAACATAATCCTGATCCAAGTAAACAATAGGTCTTATAAAACCATGTCTGTGCTTACTGTATTAGTCAAAATTTTAAATGCTAGTTTTTCACTTCATAAGTGGGTGTTTAATAGAATGGATATTGAGTTTTCAAATGATTACTAGCACAATTTCTGTAGCTGCTAAAATGCCTCTGAATCTGAAAGTTAAGTTCTTCTTTTATGGAATTGATTATCAGAAGTCTTACTAATTGATCCTGCATGTGTTGACAGGTTATATAATACAAATAGAATTGTGACTCATTGTCACACCCACATTTCTTTCATTTTGCTATATAAACAAGTCTAATTGGTGTCCAATTATCTTCAATATCAGTCATGGGGAGAAAATGCATCTTTTGGTCACAGATAGAGTTATGTTCTGGTCAGCAATTGCATCAGTCTGAGGCAGTAAGGAAGAGCTAGGATTACAGCATCCTGAAATTCTAATCATATGTTATTTTAGTTAACAAAGTTTGGACATGAATTGAATTGACTAATGCCAAGACTGAACCTGGCAATAACACATCACTTGATTTGTTAATGTTCAGTCTGTGACTTTAAAGGACAATTTGATTATTTTTTTTGTCATGTTTGTGGCATTTCATAAATGCATTTTTAAAAAAAGGTATCGGGTCCAATCAGTGGTCCAATCCTGACATCTAAAAACAAGTCAAATGCAAACATTATAGCAATGGTTGAGGAGGCTTTGTGATTTTGAAAGTGTAGTCGTGATACTCCTTCATATTATATAACTATACAAGGCATCACAAAATCCATGCAAATTAGAATTTCTACAGCTTTATTCGGTCTCCCATTGCTACCTGGAGATTTAAAGGAGTACCCACCATCCTTTCACTGAAACATTCAGTTTAGACCATCTGCGGGTACAAAAGATTTATTCCCTGAGTTGACGGGATTCTACACACAGATTATTGAATCCTATATGGCCCTGAGAGACTCATCTTAACAGACGGAACGTTGAAATAGTGTTCACTGCAAATACATATAAAATAGTGTAGTTTAATGATATTAGCAGAACATTGAAAGCATATATGCACACCAGGATGTAGTCACTCTACCTCAATGCAATTATCCATCAGCATTTGGTGATGTTAAATCTAACCTTTGAAGACAGCACAGCTGAACTGAATGGAACAAATGTGGCTGTAGCAGAACATAATCCTGTCTTTTCACTGCTTGTTTGTCAACATTTTGACTGACCCGCGATAAGCTAAGTAAGGAATCTGTAAAGCAAATCAGGTATACAATCAGTCAATGATTTATTACAAATTAGTGTTGTTTTTTTTCTGGAAGTAAAGTTTGCAGCCACATTTTTGGTTTAAAACAACATTTAAATTATTTAAAAGCTTAAGATCTTTAGCATCCAAGGAATAAATTTAATTCAACATTTTGTTTTTGGTGAAGCACCATTGTATGGTTTTCCTAGTTTTTATCCCTGGAATATGGATCTATCTACAAGCAAATGTCAGTCATTTGAAAGCAAGTACTGATTTCCCATATAGTATTTTTAGCCACAACCATTAAAAATATTATTTATCTCTAAGGAAATGTGGATATGAAGGTAAATACATTATCCTCATCCACATTTTATAAAAATTAACTAACAACTGAAAATATGTTCAGATATATTTATTTTAAACAAAGATGATAGAATCTCTGAATATGCGCTCAGCAGAGGCAAAGCCAAGTGGAATGAATTATCGCAGAGCTAACTTGTCATTAAACTATCATGGCCATTTAGAATTCCTACATCTCAATTGACATTAAAACAACACTGAATGGTACTTGGTGTTTATTTTGTGTCTCACACTAGATATCTTTCTCAAATTGAATGTCATTGATGACACCATAACTGGACCTCAAGATTCAAAGTACACATTAACTTGCTCAGTATGGTAAATGCTCTGTCATCCAGTGTATGCCAAAGTTGACAGGTGCTGGTTAATCAAATAGGCCAGTTAAACAAGAGCTATACCACTCTGTAAATGCACCAGACTGTAAAATAAATAGGTTATGTGATAAGAACAGCACAGTATATGTGTATATGGAAACTAAAAGAAGGATCAGTAGCATCACTATAAATGCCTATGTAATCTCAACAGGAACAGCTACTTTTATATGTCAGTTCCACTATGGAACCCAGTTACTGAAAATGGAAAATGTCCTGGGAGATTAATGCCAGTTACTCAAGTGTGCCGGACTGCAAAATCTCAGATAACCAAGCTTACACTAGATACAGAGAAATGTATGAAGCAATCTTGCCCTCTCGTCTTGCCCAACCAAGTGAAAACTTCGGCAACATGAAGATTAAAAAAAGCAAACGCAGAGTGCTTAATGCATTAATATTTTCAATCAGCACAACATTTTCTATTTGCACAGAATGTCATATCAACATTATGCAGCTCATAAAATGACCACTGAAACATTGTTGTTCACTTCTTATTTATATATCTGCTATCCCAGTACCACTGGGTAGCCTTAAATCTTACTGTCAACTTGGGGCAATAGATAACTGCAAATTAATACAAAATCCAAAGACACAGTTTTCACATAGTTGTTCTTTATGGCAGCTTGTCTCAGAGTCCATTGTGTTTCCCTTATAAATATACTTCCAAAGAAACACAAACTTTAAATTACATGAGAGACATTTGAAGCAAAAGGTTTGACTCTCTCCTATTTGTCCCAAAACACCTTGAATGGCCAGTAAATGGCTCGTCATTCAGGGAAAGCACCAGCAATCAAGCAGCATCTGTCTGAAATACATTTCATCTCTCTCCTCTTCACAACGACAATTCCTTGAGGGAATTTTACTTTAATCCTGAATTTATTAGGCCCAGTGAAAAGAATCCAATAAATAATCCTTTGCAAACAAACATGCTTCATGTTTGTCACAATATCAATGCTAAGAAACCTCAAGGTTAGCCTAATATATGTCACCAGACCGAAACCTTTATGTCAATAAGGAATTAATAGGAGAATACAGGATTTACCAGATACATGAGTCTTGCCCCCGCTCCATCCCCGACCAAAACAACAAATTCATGGAAATGAATTGGGAAAGAAGCAACAACCCATTAACCACATTATCTTGGGCATGTTTTGAATTTTCCTTCAAAGTTATTCAGCTGTATGAGAATAGCAATCGAGCCACCCAGATAAGGCTCTTTTAACATCTAAATGTCTACTGATTATGCAGCTGGCAGTCTTAATATGCTTAGGTGAAGTCAAGGCATCTGCTCGTGTTGACAAGTCAGAGGAAGATGCCTAAATCTGATGCTTTAATGATTCAGTGACATCTAACCCTTGGCAGTTTGGCAGTAAAGGGCTGAGAACAAATTCAAGTTCTTCTTTTGAATGCTGTGAGGAAAATATGTCTTTGTTCCTTTGTGATACAGGAGAGTGATTGCCTGTAGGTTACCTTTGCAAGTTATCTTAAGTGACAACTGAGAGAAAAACTGGAAAGAATCCTGGCCTCCATATTTAAGAGTTCAATTCCCCCCGCTGTAGTGGTTTAATTTGACTTACCTTTTGCATGCAAGTGTTCAGAAGATGCAAATTTGAAAATTAGAAATAGCTAAAAGATACATCGTCCTGAAAGTGATGGTGGCCCACAAAAAGGGATAACTAAGAGGTGACCCAATATTCAAACAAGAGGCAGCTGAGAGATTACGCATGCTTTCATTACAGGTGTAACAGATTTGGGTTATTACTTCCATTAGACACACTCCATTAGGATTTGACTTTCTACATGAATACTAGGATTTATCAGGCCTTGTCAGATTCTTTACCATCACTTGACCAGGGACATTTTTGAATTAGAGAGGACTTGCTAATATGAACACTGATTCTGGTTGCAACAGTTTTATCAGAAAGGCCACTCTCCTTAAGGACACCAAACTACAGTATGAAGCATCTTTCCAAATAAAAGCAGACAAGTCAACTAATAAAATGAATGTAAGCTGCATTCAGTATAACTAATAATGGCTTTAGTGTTACAGAGAATTTTTTCCTCAAGTTCTTTAATTTGTTTTGCTGAATGAGGCCTGACTTGAATTGGCCATGTTACCCTCTCCACAGACAATACATTTCTTGTCTTCCTCTGCAGATTGGAGCTTCACGCAATTTTGAGGGGCACCACGCTAGCATGGCGGTTAGTATGTCACTATTACATCTCGGGGCATCACGGTTTGGAGTTCAGTTCCAGCATCCTCTGTAAGGAGTCTGTACATCCTCCCCGTGAAATGTGTGGGTTTTCCTCCCACTGTCCAAAGACACACCGGGTAGGTTAATTGGTCATTGTAAATTGTACCGTGATTAGGGTTAAATCAGAGGGTTGCTGGTAGCGCAGCTCGAAGAGCTGGAAAGGATTCTTTCATGCTGTATCTCAAAATAAATAAATAATAATAATAAAATTTCTATAGACCATTTATGTGAAACACGGGAAGTGATAATCCTACTCACATTCCCATATAACCGATTCAGAATTGATACTTCATTAGAAACTGCATATACTTCACACTCAAGGTGTTGTGCATTTTTGATAAATTTCATTAAATTCCTGGGAAATTCATGAAATACTTTTGTGCCAAAGCCATAAATGCTGAGTGTGCCAACTTAAAGACTGCCAGGACAATAACAGCCTCCATTTAATGAACAATCTCTGTAAGCCTGAAATGGACATGAATTATTTTCGATCTATAGTATCTGCTCCAACAAAGCTTGATAATAGCAGCGTATCTCCACCTAACAGGAAAGGAACACTGCACAGATTCAATGAAAAAATTATTCATGCAGCGTTTTAGCTTTCTGAAAGTGTTTGGTGCACATCCTTGTCTCTATGCCTGACAGGACAAGGCATGGATGTTGGTGGCAAGACAGGGTGCCAACAATGTTTTAAGTAAATTTAAGTTACAACATCTTGAAAAGAATATGTTGGATTCACAAAAATCCTCCAGTTTCAAGGTTCCAGATTTAGCCCATTGAATATTGATTTCTCTAACTTACAGTAATTTACCCCTCTACCTTCCTTCTTCTTCCATTCCTCACTCTCACTCCACACTTATCTCTTCTCTTCTCCTCACCTGCCTATCAGGTCCCCCTGGTGCCCATCACCCTCCTGACGCACCATCAATAACTCACTCTGAGACGTAAGGCGAGATATCGGCTTTTATTGACTGGAAGAAGGAACAAGCAGTGAGTGACCACCATACTACATCCTGGAGACTGAGGCCGGGCTCAGGCCTCGATTGCCTTTATACAGGGGTCTGTGGGAGGAGCCACAGGAGCAGTCAGCAGAGGGCGTGTCCAGACAGGTATATGTAGTTCACCACACCTTCCCTTTCTCCCATGGTCCACTCTTCTTTCCAATCAGATTCCTTCTTCTTCTGCCTTTTCCACCTATCACCTCCCAGTTTCTCCTTTCGTCCACCCTTCCCCCACCCAACTAGCTTCACCTATCATCTTCTAGCTTGTACTCCTTTGCTCCCCCATCTTCTTATTCTGACCTCTTCTCCCTTCCTTTCCAGTCCTGATGAAGGGTTGTGGCCCGAAACATCGACTGTTTATCCCTTTCCATAGATGCTACCTGACCTGCTGAGATCACTCAGCATTTTGTGCATTTTACTTCAGATTCAAGATTCAAGATTGTTTATTGTCATTCTTCAATATACGAGTGTAAAGGAGAACAAGTAACACACACAAAATGCTGGGGGATCTCAGCAGGCCAGGTAGCATCTATGGGAAAGAGTAAAGTTGGCATTTTGGGCTGAGATCTTTTAGCAGGCCAAAGGGTCTCAGCTCGAAATGTCGACCGTACTTCTCTCCATAGATGCTGCCTAGCCCGCTGAGATCCTCCAGCATTTTGTATATGTTGTTGAGGGCAAAATGGTTGTTACTCCGGATCTGATGCTGCATAAATAAAACACATTAAGCATAAAAATGCAATAAAAGCACAAAAATATGTTAATTATAAATATAAAAGTAGTGGCTGCTTGAGCATGGCTATATGTGCACAAGATTAATTCCTATATATAAATTGATTTTATGTACATAAAGTGACACTAGGTGCAGGAGTATCGGTATATAAAGTGACTCTAACAGGAAATGATAATGTGTTAAACTGACTCTTGGAAAGAGGAACTCTTCTAGGTAGCAGTATGGCACATGAAAACACAGTAGGACAGTGACTATATAGGCATGAAATGTGGGGTGCAAGCATGAACTGGTTGTGCTTGGGAAGATGAAAGGGGATCCTTTGCTGTAACTAGCCACCAATTAACTTGAAGGCTCCTTCCCTGCCTCCTGTCTAACACACTGGAGTCAGGAGATGAGAGTGTACAAGAAGCATAAAGTAGCACACGCTGTAGAGCTGACATGAAAGCAGACACTGCTGGAAATATTCAGGGAGTCAGGGATCATCTCAGCGGGGTGCAATAGAGCCAACCTTTCAGGTTAGTGACATTTCATCGGAATGGTACTGACGACGAGTCTTTGACCTGAAGCATTAACCATGTTTCTCTCTGCACAGATGATGCGTGACCTGCCAAGTGTCTCCAGTACCGTCGGCTTTCATTTTGCATGAGCTGAGAGAAGCTCAGCTGTGAATGCTGTAGAGCAGCCTCCATCCCCAGCAATCGGCACTCCCTTTCCCTTGAACCAATAGAACAAACCTGCAAAACCTCCTTCTACTGGGTAGCAATCCCTCTCCAAGCAGGGCAAAAGTACCTTCCCAGGCAGACCAGGTAACTCCCCCAACAGCCCAAAAAACCTCTACATACAGACTGGCTACACCTACATATACACCAGCTATAACATCCCTCAGACAGGCCAGCAATACCTCCCAGGGCCACATAAGAAACTAGAGAGCTGTAGACATGGCACAGTAGATCTTAGAAACCAGCCACCTCTCCATGGACTTACTTCTATACTTCTCACTGCCTCAGTAAAATCCCTGCATAATCAAATACCTCACCTACTGTGGGCATTCTCTCTTCTCACCTCCACCATCAGGCAGAAGTTACAGCACAGCCAAGAAGGGCCAAAGGGCCTGTTTCTGTACTAATATTCTATGGTTCTAACTCTGAAAGCACAAACCATCAAGCTCAAGAACAACTTCTGCGGTACCAAAATGATACACTGGTTCCCTAGTGCATTAAGATGGACTCTTAGCCTCATTATGATTTTGTACTTCATTGTTTACCTGCACCGCACTTTCTCTGTAGCTGTTACGTCTTTGCATTATTATTGTTTTACCTTGTTCTATCGTAGTGCTATGTGTAAAGATTTGATTTGTAGTGGGTATCTTGTGACTGTCTTATGACCATGATGTAATTGAGTATCTGGTGTAATGGTCTTCTGATGGTGGGGTGATGTAATTTCCCGCCAGTGTGACATCACATGATGTATTCTCCCCAGCAGTGAGAGGTCATGTGATGGCCTGTTCCAACAGGTATAAAACGGGAAAGCCTTGCTGTGATGCACGTCAGTTTGTGGTTTAATTTGTCAGTTACTCCATTATGCTGCGTATTCGTCTCATGATGCAGTTTTATTCTGAAGTGGAGTTTTAATTTCTATCTTAAGTCTCAAACGTTATTGCCAGCAGTTTCGCCACAATGCTGCCAGTTTTAATCCAGTCAGAGATTGAAGAATTTATCGAAGTACGGAGGCCCAAAGGAGCGAGTAAAATTGGTGTCATCGACAGTAATACAGGATCAACCTTATTGAATCCTCGCTCAGAAGGTAGTGACCTGCATCTGAGATAATGCGGGCTTTGTGAAAGCAGAAAGGGTTCACAGTGTTCATTAGCCAAGGAAAAGGTCAGTTCCTTTAAGCTGTTTTTATTTCCTTCGTCGTAAATCCTTCGGGCAAGGCATACTTCAGCTAGAATCAGCAGTAGCATCACATCGTCGAGGAATTCATTAGTTCAGGAAAGTCTCTCCTAATTGACTGTATAAATCGCACAAACTTTTGCATTTATCACTTTAAGAACTGTGTTTGCAATTATCACTTTAAGAACTGTTTGAGTTGCCATATAGCAGTTAACTTCCGGTTAAGTTAGTTGTTTGTTTACTTTTCACTTTTATTGAGCAGTGTTTAATAAGTGTTTTGTTTGTTTATAAAATACCTGTCTCAATACTATATTCCTTGTTGCCATATCGTAACAGTAGGAATAGTATTCAAGACCAGCTTTTCAATGTATCTCGGTACATGCAACAGTAACAAACCAATAACAATCATAACTCCACCAGAATCCTCAATACCTCCTCCTCCTGGTGTTCATCTCTAGGGCAGCAAACTTCATCCCAAGTTCAACCACACCACCCGATCCTGGTGGCCAACTATACTCTCCACTGGCCAGCAATTGTTCCACAATCCCCATCCCTACGCTCTAGCCCAGCTACAGTAACGCTCTAGGTTTACAGCACCATCTGCCCCAGGTCAGCAAAAGCACCTCCTCTTCACCAGCCCTATGTACTCCTACAGGTCTTCAAAACCCTCTGCTAGCCAACTACAACTTCATAGAAACATAGAAAATAGGTGCAGGAGTAGGCCATTCGGCCTTCGAGCCTGCACCACCATTCAATATGATCATGGCTGATCATCCAACGCAGAAAATTGTACCTGCTTTCTCTCCATACCCCAGATCCCTTTAGCCACAAGGGCCATATCTAACTTCCTCTTAAATATAACCAATGAAATGGCCTCAACTGTTTCCTGTGGCAGAGAATTCCACAGATTCACCACTCTCTGTGTGAAGGAGTTTTTCCTCATCTCAGTTCTAAAAGGTTCCCCTTTATCTTTAAACTGTGACCCCTCGTTCTGGACTTCCCCAACATCGGAAACAATCTTCCTGCATCAAGCCTGTCCAATCCCTTTAGAATTTTATACGTTTCAATAAGATCCCCCCTCAATCTTCTAAATTCCAGCGAGTATAAGCCTAGTCAATCCAGTCTTTCTTCATATGAAAGTCCTGCCATCCCAGGAATCAATCTGGCGAACCTTCTTTGTACTCCCTCTATGGCAAGAATGTCTTTCCTCAGAGTAGGGGACCAAAACAGCGCACAATAATCTAGTTGCGGTCTCACCAAGGCCTTGTACAACTGCAGTGGAACCTCCCTGCTTCTGTACTTGAATCCTCTTGCTATGGATGCCAACATACCATTTGCCTTTTTCACCGCCTGCTGTACCTGCATGCCCACCTTCAATGATTGGTGTACAATGACACCCAGGGTCTCGTTGCACCTCCCCTTTTCCTAATCAGCCACCATTCAAATAATAATCTGTTTTCCTGTTCTTGCAACCAAAGTGGATAACCTCACATTTATCTACATTAAATTGCATCTACCATGAATTTGTCCACTCACCTAACGTATCCAATTCACCCTGCATCCTTTTAGCATCCTCCTCACAGCCTTTTGAAAATCCAAATATACCACATCCACTGGCTCTCCCCATCCACTCTACTAGTTACATCTTCAAAAAATTCTATAAGATTCATCAGACATGATTTTCCTTTCACAAATCCATGCTGACTTTGTCCAATGATTTCACCTCTTTCCAAATGTGCTGTTATCACATCTTTGATAACTGACTCTAGCATTTTCCCCACCACCGATGTCAGACTAACCGGTCTATAATTCCCCGGTTTCTCTCTCCCTCCTTTTTTAAAAAGTGGGATTACATTAGCCACCCTCCAATCCTCAAGAACTAATCCAGAATCTAAGGAGTTTTGAAAAATTATCACTAATGCATCCACTATTTCTCGGGCTACTTCCTTAAGCACTCTGGGATGCAGACCATCTGGCCCTGGGGATTTATCTGCCTTTAATCCCATCAATTTACCTAACACCACTTCCCTACTAACATGTATTTCCCTCAGTTCTTCCATCTCACTAGACCCTCGGTCCCCTACTATTTCCGGAAGATTATATAACCCTGCCAGTGCAAATATACCTACCCCACAGATAACTAGATCTCCCACTCCTCCCATGTATTCTCATTGCCCAATATTATTTCTCCTGCATTATCCGATCTTCCAGGCCAACTAGGGTTCCTGTGGTTATTTAAGGCCACAGCTCTGCTCACAGAGAGTAATTGTCTCCAAGTATACACTTTGCTCTGCCCTGTCCTCCCACATATACCTTATCCTCCCTTCAGTAATATCCCCTACCCTGCCCTCCCCACAACTATCTGCACTCCCCTTGGTTGGTACCCAGTCCACCAGCTGAAGTGTTCATTCTTTTCCTGCAATGTTCATCATGTAAAAATATGCCTACCATTACTCAGTTAGGCATCTCCAACAAAGCCTTTCAAAACCATAACTTCAACAATCAGGGGAAACAGACCCAGTGCTGGTCACATATATTAAAGGTCTGGTTGAGAATCTAGTCAGCATGGTTTGTAAATTGGCGATATTGTGTAGACCCATGGTCTTACATCACCTCCTTCAGGTTTCCCTCTGAGTCACACTCTTTCCTGACTTGGAAATATACCACCATTCCTTCATCATCCCTACTCCATGGTAGTGTGGGAGTACCTTCACTGGGAGTCACTGCTGCAGATCAAGAGAGTGACTCATCATCGCTTTCTCAGCAATGTTTAGGAATAGATTATAAGTGCTGAATATGTCACTAATGAATTGAAAACATCTGATCACCTACCCTGCCTGAGGTTCAGTTCCCACCCCCATGACCAACGCTCAGAAACATTCTACACCCACCTCCAATTTAGTGGAGCAGGCCTTGAAGCATCCCAGGCCTCGACTATAGGTTATATATTGACCTCCACAAAGCCAAAAGACCAAATTATATCACAAAGTACGGTTAACTAGGCAGTCAGCTGTACTCAAGGAATACAAATAATACTCAAAATCCAACTTATTTTATTTATTTAAAAATACTTAGTTGACTGCAAGAAAATCCATTTCTGAAACAGTAAATCCATAGGAGTCGAAGGATAATTTACAGAAAGCAACCTTTCAGGAACAGTAGCACAATATGAAAACAGTTTGACCTGTCTGCATGTCTCTTGCTTCCATGGCTCTGTTCAGCATTTAGGGTGGTGATACTAGCAATTTCATATCACTTTGCTAGAACTGTGACTCCGGTGGGAGTTCATATTTGCAAATCGTTTCATAATGTGGGAATCTTTCCTTTTTCACAGCTTGATTTACACTTGCGAAAAACATCAAACTTCTGATCTGCATTTTCAAAGTAAACTGGATTCACTGAAATAGTTATGAACAATGACAACTGTTTCAAACTAAAGCAGCCTGCCCAATTAAAATACAGAAACATGGGGAGATGAATGAAGAAATGAACAGACAGTGCTTTTTGGGCTGCCTTCAGTTCCTTAAGGTTTTATAACCAGGGTGGAAATGGCGTCAAGCTCCCACTACGTATTAAATGCTCCCAAAGGTGTACACCTCAAATAGTCTCTGACAGCTAAATCCAGCTCCTGGCCTTCACGTGTAGCTTAGCTTCTAAATATGGTGGAACCAATTCTAGTGACAGAAGAAGAGGCAGAGGTGGGATTACTCATGTCTTAAAACCAGTCGCTTCAGCCAGATGGGACTTCTGAGCCAAGGCTGGCAGCTCACCCAGGAGAAGGGAAACTCTGATGCCAATCCTTCACTGCCTTCTGGCTATACCCACTCATGGGGAAGGCTTTGGGAGTAAAACCCAAGGGAAAAATCAGGAGCTGGGGTCCCTCAGGCAGTTCTACTTTGAGTTCGATGCTAACTGGCAACTCCTGCGATGCTGCTGTGGAGGATCAGCGAGATCTTGGGGTTCTATGTTCACAGGACACTCAAAGGGACTGTGCAGGCGGACAGTGTTGTTAAGAAGGCATGTGGCTTGTTGGCCTCCATCAACCATGAGATTGAGTTCAAGAGCCATGAGGTAATGTTACAACTATATAAGACCTTAGTTAGACCCCACTTGAAGTACTGTGCTCAGTTCAGGTCTCCTCACTACAGGAAGGATGTGGAAACTATAGAAAGGGTGCAGAGGAGATTATAAGGGTGTTGCCTGGATTGGAGAGAATGCCTTATGAGAATAGGTTGAGTGAACTTGACCTTTTCTCCTTGGAACAATAGAAGATGAGGGGTGACCTAATAGAGGTGTATAAGATGATGAGATGTATTGATCATGTGGATAGTCAGAGGCTTTTTCCTAGGGCTGAAATGGCTAACACAAGGGGGCATAGTTTTACAGTGCTTGAAAGTAGGTACAAGTGGGGATGTCAGAGATAGGTTTCTCACATACAGAGTGGTGGGTCCATGGAATGCACTGACTGTGATGGTGGTAGAGGCGGATACAATAGGGTCTTTTAAGAGACTCTTAGGTACATGGAGCTTAGAAAAATAGAGAGCTATGCGGTAGGAAAGTTCTGGGCAGTTCCTAAGTAGGTTACATTGTGTGCTGAAGGGCCTGTAATATGCTGTAGAGATTTCTGTGCTGGTGCCAAACTATATCAGTCTCTGCCGTTCCTTTGCGTTCAACAGATGTGTGGAGAAGGGGAGTTTACTTCAAGGGCAACAGCTTGCTCTCCATGTCGTGCTGTCTAGACAGCTAGGCCACCGCTGACCCTGAATGACGGAGACCTCACTCTTTGGACTGGATTTGAAAAGTCCTAAAATATGTTCGTGATCTCATTCCATATATAACCCCTTACCAGGTTAATATAATTTGCCTTACAGAATTACTCCTGCTGTCCAGCGGATAATAGATCACAGGTTTGGTCTTGTGAATAATGGACAATTCGTGGAGAATTATTTCTTGACGCAGAATTTATGTTACCGACACCAAGTTATTTTGGGATGAATCAGCCAGAGTCCATGTTTAAAAGATCGGTCAATTTCAAACAAGATGAAATATTCTGAGAGCTAAATATTCTTCAAATTGCAGCCTAGAAAGCTGAAAACAAATCACACAAGTTACTCTGAATCAAATTAGCAGGGAACCTCAGAATACAGAAGTATTGAGAACTAAAATATAGAAGCACGGATGGAATACTGAGACTTTATAATGCATTAATCAGACTGCACTTGGAGTATTGTAAGCAGTGTTGGCTCCTTTTCTAAGAAAAGATACATTAGTGTTGGAGGGGAAATTCTCAAGAATGACTGGGAACAAAAGTGTTAACATATGAGGAGAGTTTGATGGTTTTGGAGATTAGAAGAAACTTACTGAATTTTTTTTAGCGCGTTGCACCAGACAGTCAGCCATTCTTGTCTGGTGCATGGTGTCAGGATTGGTCTCCTTTCAGATTAACCAGATCATGATATGTACGTTCCTGACTCGACCCTTTTTTTTTAACAAGGCTGAGTGGCTAGCTCGACACTCAACCCGGCACGGGTGGAAAGCGTGCTCAGGGTTGGCCCAGCTTGGATTCGAACTCAGGAACCTTCGCTCTGGAGTCCGGCGCTGATGCCATTGCACCACAGCCGGCCAATATTGAATACTGAAGGCCCTATATAGAGTGGGTTTGGAACGGATACTTCCAATAGTGGGGGATTCTACGACCAAAGAGCACAGCCTCAGAATAGAGAGATGTCCATTTAGAACAGAGATGAGGGGTAATTTCTTCAGCCAGGGAGTGGAGAGTCTGTAGAATTTATCACCATAGATGGCTGTGGAGACTAAGTCACTGGGTATATTTAATGCGGAGATTGATGGGTTCTTGATTAGTCAGGGCATCAAAGGTTACAGAAAGAAGGCAGGAGATTGAGATTGAGAGGGATGCAAAATCAGTTATGATAAAATGGCAGAGTAGACTCAATGGGCTGAATGCCCTAATGAAGGGTATATATTGAGTGTGTGTGTATATATATATATATATTGCAAGCAGGGTTTTTCCACTGAGGTTGGGTGAGACTAGAACTAAAGGTCATGGTTTTAAGGCTGAAAGGTGAAATATTAACGGAAACATGAGGGGGTTACGTGAGGGGGTTACTTCTCCACTCAGTGGAAGGTGAGTGTGTGGAGCAAGTTGCCAGAAGAAATGATGGATGTGGATTCAACTGCAACACTTCAGAAGGGCTTGGATAGGTACTTGGATGAGAGAGGCATGAAGGGCTGTGGTCCAGGTGTAGGAAGATGGGAGTAGGCAAAATAATAGTTTGGCACAGATTAGACGGCTTGAGGTTTAGAGATAAACAAAAAAGATAAATAAAAGCACAATTTGCCAAATCACGTGCCAAAAATTTACAGCAGTTGTAGTTTCTGAGTTTACAATAGTGCTGTTTTTAAACCTATCAGAAAAAAACAGGTAAATTTAAAACTGCGATACAAACCTGAAAGTGACAATAAGTGACTCATTCTTAACCTGGTGCTGTGATATAACCTTGACTTTACTGACTCTTCATTGTCTAGGTATCATTGCCTATAACTCAGTGTCTGTCAGCAAGCAGGATGCATATTTTCATCACTAAAACAAGTGTGGATTTACTTTCTTTCCATAAGACCACTTTCATCAACTTGATCCCATGACAAGAATAATATTTAAAAATTATTTTATTGTACCGTTTTCACACAAGTCAGCTCCGAAGCATGGTCTCTTTTCATGTATGATTTCCGCAGCAGATGGACATTTCCGGTCACCCAGTCTTCCTGCTCTTTAGTGTTTGTGGGTCAAGTTTTAGCCCAGCTTGCTGATCCTGAAACCAATTGATTTGTATGCATCACAGCCTCGGGTTGACCAACAAAGCAGTTATCATCGTGATATGATATTTCTATGTCTTTATCCTGTGTTTGCAGAAAACCCAGGTTTCACCTGATTGCATGGTTTTCTCACGCTTTGAGCTAGGGGGAAGGTAACTTTCTTAGTATATTGCATCTGTTCATTCATCTGCAAATAAATACTTTTTTTATTCATGGGTATATGTGAAGGTGCCATACAACCTACTCCAAGTCTGGTCTAAATGCTTTATCTGTAACTGGCCTTTAGAAAGTACGTAAGTACAATTGCTGTGTGGGGTTTAGCTATGAAGCCCCATGGAAACACTTCCACTGACAGGAGAAGGGGCAAAAAGTGTGTTACTGGCACCTTAAAACCAGTCGCTTTGGGCAGATTGGACTGGTCAGCCGTGGTTGGCAATTCACTTGGGAGAAGGAAAACTGACTTCACACCTCCTCTGTCTTCGGGCTTTGCCCACTCGTGGGGAAGGCTTTGGGAGTAAACCCTAAGGAAAAATCTGGAGCTGGTGTCCCTATGGCAGTCCAATGTTGAGTTCAACACTGACTGGCAACTTCTGCAACGCTGCTGGTGTCAAACTGTGTCAGTCTTTGCTGTTCCTTTGGAATCGTTGGCTACGTAGAGAACGAGGAACCAGGTACATGGCAACAGCTTGTTCTCTATATCATACTGCCCTGACTTGCATACTAGCTTCCATATTACATTGACAGCTGCGACACAACATCCGTGGTCAACCCTGATCAGTGGAGGGTCTCACAAATGCTGCAGTTAATGATTTATCTGAAGATTTCTTGCTGTGTTCATGAGTGGGGTGAATTTCTATAAACATACATATATCTCATAATTAACATATCATATTAGTTTGGCATTGTCATATATAGAGGAGGTGACCAGGCATATAGATGAGGGTAGTGCAGTGGATGTGATCTACATGGATTTTAGTAAGGCATTTGACAAGGTTCCACATGGTAGGCTTATTCAGAAAGTCAGAAGGCATGGGATCCAGGGAAGTTTGGCCAGGTGGATTCAGAATTGGCTTGCCTGCAGAAGGCAGAGGGTCGTGGTGAAGGGAGTACATTCAGATTGGAGGGTTGTGACTAGTGGTGTCCCACAAGGATCTGTTCTGGGACCTCTACTTATTGTGATTTTTATTAACGACCTGGATGTGGGGATAGAAGGGTGGGTTGGCAAGTTTGCAGACGACACCGAGGTTGGTGGTGTTGTAGATAGTGTAGAGAATTGTTGAAGATTGCAGAGACATTGATGGGATGAAGAAGTGGGCTGAGAAATGGCAGATGGAGTTCAACCCAGAGAAGTGTGAGGTGGTACACTATAGAAGGACAAACTCCAAGGCAGAGTACAAAGTAAATAGCAAGATACTTGGTAGTGTGGAGGAGCAGAGAGACCTGGGGGTACATGTCCGCAGATCCCTGAAAGTTGCATCACAGGTAGATAGGGTAGTTAAGAAAGCTTATGGGGTGTTAGCTTTCATAAATTGAGGGATAGAGTTTAAGAGACACGATGTAATGATGCAGCTCTATAAAACTCTAGTTAGGCCACACTTGGAGTACTGTGTCCAGTTCTGGTCGCTTCACTATAGGAAGGATGTGGAAGCATTGGAAAGGGTACAGAGGAGATTTACCAGGATGCTGCCTGGTTTAGAGAGTATGGATTATGATCAGAGATTAAGGGAGCTAGGGCTTTACTCTTTGGAGAGAAGGAGGATGAGAGGAGACATGATAGATGTGTACAAGATATTAAGAGGAATAGACAGAGTGGACAGCCAGCGCCTCTTCCCCAGGGCACCACTGCTCAGTACAGGAGGACATGGCTTTAAGGTAAGGGGAGGGAAGTTCAAGGGGGATAGTAGAGGAAGGTTTTTCACTCAGAGAGTGGTTGGTTGGTGCGTGGAATGCACTGCCTGAGTCAGTGGTGGAGGCAGATACACTAGTGAAATTTAAGAGACTATTAAACAGGTATATAGAGGAATTTAAGGTGGGGGGTTATATGGGAGGCAGGGTTTGAGGGTCGGCACAACATTGTGGGCTGAAGGGCCTGTACTGTGCTGTACTATTCTATGTTCTATGTCCTATCTATCTATCTATCTATATATATATATATATATATATATATATTCCAATACACATTGCCTTTAAGGATTACATATCTGTATGTATTTTAATCATACAGAAACCTGAACATCACTTGGTATTTGACTGAGTGTGAATTCATGGATAAAAGGATAAAACTGGATAAAATTGGCCATGGGGTGTCAAGGGAAAAACATTCCAATAACTGTAGTTGTACCTCTGAGAAGCTTCTTTCCATCCCTAACTCATCACTGTTGAGGGTCCTTAGAATAGTATACTTAGACCCAAATCCGTTCAGTTGCTTCATCTATAATCTTCCTTCTATCATAACATTAGAATTGGGATGATCATTGAAGATTCCCATTCTAAATTCCTCTGCGAATGAAGCAGCCCCTTCCTGCAGCAGGACCTAGACAACATTCAAGGACAAACTAATAAATAAAAATTAGCATTCATATCATACTTGCGCAATGTAATAACCATCACTAATCATAGAGAGAATAACCATCTTCGTTTGCTATTTAATAGGATTACCACCTTCAAGTTCACTACCATTAAGATGCTCTCAGTTACTGTTTTGTGAGAAAACTAGCTGGACCAGTAGCAAGGCAATATGACACCAGTGGTTCTTGTGGAAACAGGCAACTTCTTTCAATTCATTCACAAATCAGCTTATTCTTCTTCTCTTATGTCTTACTTTTCTTTTCAAGATGACTGGAGTTCTGTTGGAGTCCACAATCTCCACTTCAACTTTTGGTTCTTTGCAGACGGTGAGTTTTCATATGGGCTGTGCGGCCTAGTGCTTCACTACGTCTAGGAATGGCCTGGAAGGCATGTGTCTTCAGGGAGCAGTGGTGTAGATGACAAAGCTCCTTGCCGATTTTGCCAACTGAAACATTGGGACAGCAAGTGGTGTGTGCTGTAGTTGGAAGAAGGTCCCTGTACTTGAGCAATCCTCTCTCTCTCTCTCTTTCGTCTGATGGAGCATGAGAGCCTGTCAGCCCCAAGATGAAGTGCTTGGAGAAGTGACGCAGAGGATTGTAACATCAGAACCGAGAGTAGCTGGTCTCCACTCTCATTGTTGCTGGAGCAAGTCCTCTCTCCCTCAGTGGAGGGACACCGAAGTGCCAGGACATGGACTATAGTTTTTGATGGACTCTAGAACAAGATCTCTTTGGGGGGCTTTTGCTATTGCTTGCATGGTGGGGGTTGGGGGTCTGTGCTTCTCTTGCGCAAGTGGGGAGAGGGTCTCTGCTTCTGCTGCCGCTTGTGCGATGGGAGGGGTTCTGATGTTTCTATCACTCATTCTGTGGGGTTTCTTCTTGTTTCATGGATGTCTGTGAAGAGTAGGAATTTCAGGTTGTTTACTGTATACATTCTCTGATATTAAGTTGAAACATTTGAGTAAAAGGCTACAATAGAAAGGCTGAGTCTCTTTGTGTAAACCAGAATAATGCTTCAGTTCTTGATCTACCAAATCATCTCCAACACTGACATAGCTCAAGTCATCTTATGTATTGGCATATTTAAATGGGTGCAATTACAGTAATCGCAGAAAATTAATCACATACAGGACAAAGAAATGAACATATGTTAAGCGGCCACTTTTTTAGATACATCTGTACATCTGCTTGTTCATGCAAATATCTCATCAGCCAATCATGTGGCAACAACTCAATGTATAAAATCATGCAGACATGGTCAAGTGGTTCAATTGTTGCTCAGCACAGACATCGGAATGGGAACGAAATGTGATCTAAGTGTCTTTGACCATGGGATGATTGCTGGTGCCAGACAGGGAGGTTCATGTGTCTCAGAAACTGCTGAGCTCCTGGAATTTTCATGCACAGCCGTATCTAGAGTTTACAGAGAATGCTGCAAAAGACACATCCATTGAGTGGCAGTTCAGAAACATCTTGTTAATGAGGAGAATGGCCAGACTGGTTCAAGCTTACAGAAGGGCAACAGGAACTCAAATAACTTGTAACAACAGTCGTGAAGAAGGGTCTCAGCCTGAAACATTGACCGTTTTATTCATTTCCATGGATGCTGAGTTCTTCCAGCATTTTGTGTATGCTGCTTTGGATTTCAAGCATCTGCAGAATTTTGTGTGCTTTTGTTACAACTGTGGTGTGCAGAAGATCTCTGAACACATGCCATGTTGAACCTTCAAGTGGATGGACCATGAACATATCCTCAGTGGCCACTTTGTTAGGTACAAGAGTGGCCATTGTAGTGTATAAGCAGCAGAAGACAATGAACACACACTCAGTGGCCATTTTATTCATACAGGAATGGCCACCAAGTGTACAAGCTGCTCAATAACCACATTCCAATATTCTTTCTCTCTACCGTCAACAGAGTATTGTGATTGAAATGTTTATGATCCACAGGACACAGAAGCTCAGCAAATCTTCCTGATCAACTCTTCTTCAAATCCTTAAGAAGTTCACCTCTGAAATGTTGGATTGCAGCAGGTGCCTGAGAGCATCATGCCTCAAAGATTTCCTCTGACAAAGTAGGTATTTAGAATTAAGCTCACAGCAACACTACTTTGCAATTGCAGTGTCTCAGTCCAAGGACATTCTGGCAGCTCTTTCACCACATAGACTCCTGTGGTTCAACGTAGATACTACTGTAAGCTTCTCAAGGACAAGTAGGCATTTCTTTAGCCAGAGAGTGGTCTATGGAATTCTTTTCCATGGACAACTGTGGAGACCAAGTCTTTATGTATACTTAAGGCAGAGATTGAGAGATTCTTGATTGGTCAGGGCATGAAGGGATACAGGGAGAAAGCAGGAGACTGGGGCTGAGAAGAAAATTGGATCAGCCATGATGAAATGGTAGAGCAAACTCAATGAGCCAAATGGCCTAATTCTGTTCCCACGTCTTATAGCCTAAGTAATGATAGGAAATAAATACAAGTCATGGCAGTAACAGTCATATTCACATGAACAAGTTTGAGAAAAACTCATTGAAAAGAACTAAATCAGTTCATGGAGGCTTGAAATGCCTTTTTAAAGGTTGTTTCTTGCAACTTCTGATAATCTGATTTTGCCTAATGCATTAGATTCCAGCTGCACATAGCTAATTGCATTTTTGACAAGTAAATTGTTGTACATGGTTGTTGGTCACGTTGTGTTAATCCTCTTACTCCACAGAATATGCATGCATACCTCAACCTTTTTAATCTGTTGGAATATACAGTAGTTTAGTGATGTTGCTTGATTGTTGTCCAATTGATTAAAATGACCTGAAACACAGGTGACAAGGGTAACAACAGCACCATGGAAGTACCAGACACATTGAAGAGAGAACTGAGACTTTATCACATTCAATACTTCCAACTGCCATACTGCTTTAGGCTACTAAAACAAAGGAAGCTCAGAATAAGAGGTTGTCCTTTCAATCTAGCAATGAGAAAAAATGTCTACATCCAGAGGGTGGTGAATCTTCACAATTCTCCCCAGACAGGACTGTGAAGGCACTGTCATTCAAGGCTGAAATTGATTGATTTTTAGATGCTAAGGGATATGAGAGAAGTGTAGGTGAGTGACATTAGGATAACACATAAGTCATGGCTTTACGACTGATGGAGCAGGAATGGTAGCACAAATAGATAACACAAGCTTAGTTTTTCTATATCCCCGTGCACAACCCAACCAACAGTAAATGGGCTAGCTTCATTAGGCAACTTAATCACTATGGATCTGCTTGGCCTGAAACATTTTCTATGCTGCATAGATCTATGACTGAATGACTAATTAGCTGCTATAAGGGAAGTTACGGTGAGTATCCATTCTCATTGGACAAGAGGAACAGATCAACTACGTCATATGTACATTTGCATGTTCATATTCTCAGCAATTTATTTGATGAAATCAAAACGTTGTCCGCATGCAAGGGCACAAGTCTGGCTCCTTCACTGAGATGTCCAAATTCATGCTGGAATCCACATTCAGGAATGAGAGACAGTGCAAGGTTTCAAGCCGAATTCATGAAAATCTTTGCTAAGTAAATGTTCACATTGAATCCATTAAATCATATTGCATTGAAGACACTTATTCTAAACCTACTTCATGGTACAAACATTTTGCTGCCATAGACCAGGCAGTGACTTTATTTTCAACACTCTGATCAAAACCATGTTTTTTTTTAAATGGAATAGCTTACTTGTCTCAATATGAGTTTCAGGTAAACACCTCCAGAATTCCAGATCAAAGCTGTACAAGACAATAAACAGACAATAGAAAAAAGGAAAAGGGTTGATATTGAAGAGGTTTTACAGATTAGATGCTAAAGTATAATGTGGCTATTCAAATATTCTTCTGGTAGGAATTTCGCTCCATTCATAGACAATGTGAAATAGCAGCTTGTTCTTGGGGTTGACAAAGGGATAACATTGATTGTCATCTGATAAGATGATGGGATTTAGTCTTGAGTCCAAGATGTTAGATATAAAACTTTTGCTTACTCTGAACACTTATATTCTATTTCAGCAAAGAATTGCTAAACTATTTTCTTCATCTGGCAGTTTGGAAGTCACAGCTTCTAAGCTGCATCCTTTCATTTACAACGTGTTGCTGCTCTAACAGACCATATCTCTAATTATTTTATTTTTAAATTATGGCAGCTCTCTAGTTTTCATATTTGTCCCAAAGTCATTTGCTGCTGCACCAAAGTTTGTAATCGTGAGTCTTTTTTAATAGGTAGGGACAAAGTAATACATTAAACAGCAAAACCATACCACTTGTCCATTACAGAACATACAACGGAAATACACATGGAGCCATTGAGGTTTGGGCAGCAATTCAAGGAGGTGGCACTAACATTTTCTTTAGTTGGCCCCGCACAACTGCCTAAAATTGAGAAAAATGTAAAGATCACCAAGAATAAAACTCATATACCACTCTGTCATGAGAAGCTAGTTCCACCACTGATTTGAAGGCTATACACTTCTTAAATCTTGTGTGTGTGTGTGTGTGTGTGTGTGTGTGTGTGTAAAATTTCAGAGCTTTACGCTTTACAGTGTAAGAATTGGACAATGTGCTTTTCCATATTTTTTCCATCCATCGATGTAACAGTGTTGGAGTGTTCAGCAGATACTGTGTTTTCAGTGACCAGCATCAGGAACAGAGCAACTAGGCGCAGAATAAATTTCACATTCCTTAGCAACACACTACAGCCACTGTTCAGTACATTAGAAGACATTATGTGTAAGTAAGCCTATTCATGAATATTTTGTGAAAGATAATCTCCATTACAGCAATGCAGCTGAAAAGCTAAAGTCTTTCATTTAGATTGTGTGGACAATTTCCTCAAAGACATTACTCTACAACACTTTGCATGCAAATGAAATCCAAGTTCTGAGTTAACATGCTGGGGCAATGCCACTTAATAGTCTTCTGAGCTTCTAATCCCAGCAGATGGTCATCAGCCTCTCCAGGAACAGCAACCTAAGTAATTGCCACAGATTCTTGTGGCCACTTTGAGTGTCCCCTTTGTCTGATTGCAGTCAAGATTGTGTTGGGTGTATAATAAGCATAGTCTTGATGCAAACAACATGAGATTAAAATATGAAAATGTCCTCAGAAAAATGGGAGGGGGAGGGAAGAACCACTCTCCGGTCATGCTAAATATATTCCTGAACTACAGGGAACCTAATTCTTTTTCAAGAAATGTATAAGAAAGCTAAACAGTCATGCAGACATTTTGATTGGTATCTGAAAGTCACAGGGAATGTAGCTGCATTAACTCCTGATTTTAATATGAGGATAGGACTTGCAATTTTTCAGGAAAACAACTCTAGTTATTGTGCTTCATTTTAACTCAGCTATTATAATAATCCTTCTCAGGGATGTTGCCGAGACACTGATAGATCAGAGGCAAATGGAAATGAAGTACCTTCCTTGAGAAAAACAAATATTATGCTTGAGGACAGATAGATTAAATCAAGATTATCAGCATCATTAATCAAGTTCATTCTCCCGGTAGGAAACTTTCTTTCTCTAGCTGGTTACAGGGAAGCTGGATGTCCTGTGCACGATTTTCTGAACCATCAATATCAGTTGTCTACAGACTTTAGAACCTGAGAACCCCCTCCTCCTTCAAAATGTTGTTGTATAAGGTGCCTTTGAAAACTTCCTTTCAATATGCCCTTCTGCAGTACAGTATCAAATTGTGTTTGATTTTGACTTCTCTGAACCAGCTAGGGATATTTTACAATAGCAAATACAGTATAGGGGTGAAAGTTATTGTTAATGTGCTTCATGCTGGAAACTGTCCTGTCCTGATGCCTGAGATCTCCTCCATGGAACATAAAAGCAACAGGATCTGCTGCATATCCTCCAGGAAAGGACATCCATTTTGGAAATATAATCTTCTATTTCCAGCAGCTTTCACCTCTTCTTGTGTAAGATCATGGATAAACTCTAAAGAAATTTCATCCACATGCTTTGACTCTAGCAAGAGGCTTTCTTGTCCTCCAAACACAGCGCTGATAATTTTAATTATTATCAAAATAATGAATGCATATTTTTCCCCAAACTAGGCTGGAGGTTGATGAATTAATCCAAGTGTTCAATCTTCAAAATGTTTGAAATCTAAGGCAACAATATTTGCAATACATTTTAGACCAATGCCCTGAATGCATATTATTCAGGTAATAGCTTACAATTATTATATGTTCTCTTTGACTATAGCTACTGGCTTTGTCAATCCTTCTCTGCCGTCTTTCCCAGTGCAAGGCAAGGCCACGCAGGCATCAAATCGTACTGTAAGAATCTAACTTAAATCAATAAATATCATGCCTGTTCTAGGCAATATATTCAGATGTTACAAAACCCACCAAGATTTATTTTTAAACAAAATTTTGAGTTAAATTGTGGACTTCTAGTAGCAGGGAGCATGTGTAGAAATACATCATTTCTCATGTCTTTTCCTTATTGTACACATTGATTAGGAACATGACTTTAATAGTATCATGGAGTGGTGCAGTAGCCCAACACTTAGTGCAAATGCTTTACCGTACCAGCATTTACTGATTGGGGTTCAATTCCTCCCACAATCTATAAGGAGTTTGTGTGTTCTCCCCATGGATTTCTCTAGGTGCATCAGTTTCCTCCCATATTTCAACGTGTCTGGTTAGGGTTAGGTTTAGTAATCTTTTACCATGCTATGTCCATGCCAGAAGCATGGCAACTTAGACTGTGTCAGTCATTGATGCAAAGTGACACATTTCAGTGTACGTGTGGCAAGTAACGTTAATCTTCAATGTTAACCTTTCTAAAAGGGCACCCAGGCATGATTCCTACTCCCGTTCCTACCTTACTCTGGCATATCCCACCAAACCCTAATTTGGTGGATAAGGTAAAGAACATTAAAAATAAGGACATACTATTAAGTTGACAGATGTCTGGGTCATTCATTCCTATGTTCAAAGGGCCAAAGACAAATTCAAAGATATTCTTTCTGATAATTTAGACAGGTGCATGGGTAGAAAAGGTTTAACAGGTGACGTACTAGCACACAGTACTAAGCTTGGATAGGCATCTTGTTTGGCATGGACCAGTTGGCTATTGATAGTGAAGTTCTAAACTCCATCGAAGACCTTAAGTCCCATTGAATATATATGGTCCCAAGGACTCTTACTAAAGGGAGATTTCACTGTAACTACCCAGTTTTCAAAGGTTAGTTCACTTCTCTGTTTATTCTTCATGGTGAGTTTAGCTTCCAATACCCACTATTCGAGCTGTGGGTCCCCTCTCCCTACCAAGGAGAAAATACTTCCAGCAATGAAATTACTGTAGTTTAAAGCATGGTTCATTTATTGATGGTGATACATGTTTAAATCCACACAACACACTTAACACACATTTAAAGCTCATAAAGGATTTCTACCTTACCTTGAATCATTGAATTATTATCGTGAATCTTGAAACAGCATAAAACATTTCTAAATTACAAACCATTTCTAAAACTCAAAGCACAAAGCACAAATCATTACTTAAACATAAAGCATAAAGGATTTCTCAAACACAAAGCATTTCCAAAAGACAGGTACAATTCCTATAAACTATAAAGACGTACCAAAAATGCAGACAAACAAGTCCATTGCAAAAACTGAAGCTGCAGGAATGGATTCTCATTCAACCCTTATTTCTTTCATGGTTTTTTGATGTCCCTTACCCCTTTCCTAAAGTGCTCTCTACATTTATACCCCTTTTCCCAACTTGGATGACTTCACACATATTGGTATTTCCTCAGATATCAATACAACCACTCTAAAAGCATTTTTGGAGGCAAAGATCTTAGCTTAATGTTCACAGTTCACAATTAATGCTGTAAAACTAACTTCATAAGAACCCCAACTATAAACGCCTCAGTTATTTATATGCTAAATGATTTGATTATCTGTTTTACAAGCTCCCTTGAACTAAGGTGCCTCAGAGTCAGCTTGTCTGTTGGAAACAACACAAATTAAATCACCTATTTTCTTACACTACACCTTGAGCAATAATGAAGCAGATGTAATGACTAGCATCTCCTTTCACTGACAGAGTCTACTACCTCCAGTGCTTGTTTGTAAAGCTGCGTTTTTAACTTCAAATTGATTCCATTTTCCATTTACATTTTAAGAACTGAAGACCAAATTCAGCTTATGACTAGGAAGTAAACAAATTGTTAGTTGGAAGCTTATTTTCATCTGATTTTAATCTTACAAGTGGCAGATGCTAATTAGAAAACAAGAAATAACTATCTATCATGGGCCAAAGGGCCTTTTTCCATATAGTGTGACTATGATTCTATGTTTCTATTTGACCTTGGGAGATTGTGTAGGTCAGTGGTCCAGATTTTGAAAGCAACAGGGAAGCATAAAGACTGACTGCTGATGTAGAATCAAATAAATTTATAACATTGAAGTCACCCATTCAAATGTTCATGTTTATGATGATCTTAAAAGAGCCATAAAGATCAAGTCCACTTTACAGCTCTTATTCCATACCCCTGTCAGCAATGACAATCTGGATATTCATCTAAGTATTTTTAAAGGTCATGAGCATTTCAGTTTCCAATATACAGTACATTCAGTCAGAAAATTCATGACCAGCATTTTCTCTTATTGGATAAAAATAACTCCCTTGGTTCCTTTCTAATTCTTTTACCAAATAGCTTACATATAGGTACATTCTTTTGTTTCTTCCCTGCCTTCAAAAGAGGTAGCCCACAAAATTGCAATGGTTTTTACTTTCCTTTTGTCTCTCGTTGTCAGACACAAACTCAAGAGGACCTCCTACCACAAGCAACAGTGATATCATCGACTGGGCTGCATACTGAACATAATGCAGAGTTCAAGAGACAAAAACTTAAGAGCTAAAAATCTTTATTCCTTTCTTTAACTAGTTCTTTAAACATTTTATAACAATAACATCCCTGATGTGGCCACATGACAGTTCAAAGTTCAAAGTAAATTTATAATCAAAGTACATATATGTCACCATATACAACCCTGAGATGCATTTTCCTACTGCAATCATAGTGAATGCAAGAAAATAGAATCAATTGTACCCATCAGGACAGACAAATAAATAATGTGCAAAAAATAACAAACTGTTACATAAAAAGAAAGAGAATAAAAAGAAGAAATAAGCAATAAATATTGAGAACATGAAATGAAAAGTCTTTGAAAGTGAGCCCATTGGTTGTCGGAACAGTTCAGTGATGGGGCGAGTGAAGTTGAGAGAAGTTATCCCCTCTGGTTGAAGGGACTGATGAATAGGCTGAGGCATAATAACTGTTCCTGAACCTGGAGGTGTGGGTCCTGAGGCTCCTGTATTTTCGTCTTGATGGCAGCAGTAGGAAGAGACAATGGCCCGGATGGTAGGGGGTGTGCTGGATGATAGTTGCTGCTTTTCTGCACCAGCGTTCCATGTAGATATGTTCAATGGTGGGAAAGGCTTTACACATGATGGACTGGGCCATATCTACTACAAGTCTGTAGGCTTTGCTGTACAAGGTATTGGTGTTTCCATACCAGGCCAAGATGCAACCAGTCAATATACTCTGCTGCACTCATCTATAGCACTTGTTAAAGTTTTAGATGACATTCCAGATCTTTGCAAACTTCTAAGAAAGTCAAAGTGATAACCATGCCTTCTTTGTAATGGCATTTACATGCTGAACCAAGAACAGATCTCTGAAACGCTAACACTGAGGAATTTGAAGTTATTGACCCTCTCCGCCTCTGATACCCCAATGAGGACTGGATCATGGACTTATAATTTCCTCCTGCTGAAGTCAATAATTATGTTCTTATTCTTGCTGACACTGAATGAGACACTGTTGTTGTGGCACTACTCCTCCAGATTTGCAATCTCCCTCCTATATGCTCATTCATCACCTCCTTTGATTCGGCCAATGACAGTGGTGTCATCAGCAAACTTGAATATGGCATTGGAGCTGTGCTTAGCCACACAGTCATAGGTGTAAAGTGAGTAGAGCAGGGGGCTAAGCACACAGCCTTCTGGTGCACCTGTGCAGTTGGAGATCATGAAGGAGATTTTGTTGCCAATCTGGACAGACTGGAGTACAGAAGGGAGGATATTGAAGATCCATTGCACAAAGAGGTACAGAGGCCAAGGTCTTGAAGCTTGTTGATTAGTTTTGAGGGGATGATGCTCTGTCAAACTGTAGTCAATGAAGAAGATCCTGCTGTATGCATCTTTGCTGTTCAGATGTTCCAGGACTGAGTGAAGAACCAATGAACTGGCATCTGTTGTTAACCTATTGTGACAGTAAGCAAATGGAGAGGATCCAAGTCACTCCTTAGGTCAGGAGTTGATAATCTTCATCAGCAATTTACAGTGGATATAAGTGTTTCTGGATGACAGTCATTGAGGCTGGTTTTTAGGCCATGGTACAAATTGAGCCTGTTTGAAGCAGGTGGGTCCCTCAGACTGCTGAAGCGAACAGTTAAAGATATCAGTCAACAATCCAGCCAATTGATCAGCACTGGTTTTTTGTACTCGTCCAGGTACCCCATTTGGGCCGAATGCTTTCTGTGGGTTCACTCACCTGAAGGATGCTCTCACATCGGCCGCACAAGGTCATCAGTGGCTGTGGGAGTTTGTGAAGGTGCTTCCAAGTTTTGACAATTAAAGCAAGCATAAACAACAGGATATCTGTAGATGCTGGAAATCCAAGCAACTCACACAAAATACTGGAAGGACTCATCAGGCCAGGCAGCAGCTATGAAAAGGAGTACAGTCAACATTTCGGGCCGAGACCCTTCATCAGGACACAAAAGGTACTGATCTCTTCTGGGAGTAAAGCCTTGTTGTCATCTACGTCCAAGGAACACTCCAATAAACTTTAGAAAAACATGATTAAACAAAAAAAACAGGTTTCATGCCATATATGATGATCAAACTCCCCATTAGAAAATAGGTATGACATATGATGGAAGTTTTTATCGTTTAATAATATTCTTCCGAAGTTTCTTAGGTACAAAGTCATCATTGATGCTTGGGACAAAGTTGATGATGCTCAAAAGGTCAGAATTAGAGGAGCATATACAGTGTATCACAGAAGGTGTCAGAACTGATGGAGCTTACAGCATTGAAAGGTACGGTAACATAGTGGTTAGCACGATGCTTTATAGTACCAATGACCCAGGTTATTTCCCATCGCTGCCTGTTAAGAGTTCTCCCCATGACCACATGGGATTCTTCAGGTGCTACCGTTTCCTCCCACAGTCCCAAGGTATACCAGTTAATAGGTTAATTTTTTTTTGTAAATTGTCCCGTGATGAAGCTGGGGTTAAATCGGTGGATTGTTGGTGATGTGGCTCAAAGTGGCGGAAGGACCTACTCTCTGCTATATCTCAATAAATAATTAGATAGGTAAATAAAAAAAGACCCTATGAAAACTAAGAGTCTTATACTGAGCAACACACACAAAATGCCGGTGGAACGCAGCAGGCCAAGCAGCATCCATAGCAAGAAGCACAGTCGACATTTTGGGCTGAGACTCTGCGTCAGGACTAAGGGTCTCAGCCTGAAACGTCGACTGTGCTTCTTCCTATAGATGCTGCCTGGCCTGCTGCGTTCCACCAGCATTTTGTGTGTGTGTTGCTTGAATTTCCAGCATCTGCAGATTTCCTCATGTTTGAGTCTTATACTGAGCTATTGTTTAACAAGAAACTGGGGTCACTCTGTAAGATTATGAATGGTGGGTGAATGGGACTCAATACTTCTTAGTGTAAGGTTCGCAAATGGAAGACTTTAGTAATGACTTGTATTTTAAATCTGAACCAGAAGCTTTTGATTATATCCATGCAGCAATATGAGACTGAAGTATTATTTCCCTGCCCTTTGCATGAAACTGCACGCCAGAATGAATAGCTTAGGTTCCAGTGAATGACAGTGCAACTAAAATTGTTCATTAGGCTCAGAAATAATTTATCCATGAAGTCCCTGGGATTCCAAAAGCACTGATGCTGTTTACCACCTGATAGCATAATGCCCAAATGAACATGGACTGCATGTATTTTACAACTAAACACATTGGAATACAAACAGAATATCCCAGAGATTAATAAACTGAAAGAACAATAAACAATACACTGACAATTTGGCAATATATCAGAGAGATATTCCAAGAGCTCAAATATTGATCCCAATCATTTACATCCATAAATTCATTTTCTGTACAGCAGATTATAGAATCACTGTAGGACAATTCATTGTACCATTTACTCAGTTACAACCTATTCATCAAAATGCCAACAACTGCATTTTCATTAGTATAAGAAATGATGATTAAATGATCTCTCATATATGGATTATATTGTTCTGCAATAGAAACAGCCAAGAAAGGGATAAGTGAATTGGATTGAGTTTTGATGCTTAAGTTTGTGTTTGAACTCTATGCTAACAGCTATATTAAAATTCATGTAGTTCCTGTGAACACTGATAGAAGTAGCAACAATTTATTGCTAAAAACACGTAAGAAAATTGTCTCCCAGCTCTCCACTGCCGTAACAGAAAATGTTGCATTTCATACCTTTGCTCTGAAGATCTTTCCCGGTTATTGATGTTATTCATTGATTTCTTACTTCCTGTTCTTGGAGGCGTCCAATAAACTCACTAAAATTTCTAGAGCACTGTCAATAAAACCAAGTCCAACAGCAGCATATTTGTCATAATTAAAATTAAAAACACCCACATTTATATCTTGAAGAATTTCTTCATTGGAATTTAACCAAGTCATAAGTAAACACAAGGGTTGGATTTTACAATTGGAGATGATAATCAGAATTTAAAGTTGGCAGTGGTAAGAAATCAAATATTTTTCTTTTTTTTTGGAAATAGGCCTCCTTTAGAATTGTTGATGAATAATTTTGAGTTATTTTCCAAAAGATTGAGAAGTTAAAAAAGGACAAAACTGTTCTTTTGAGCCAGACAATGCAGCTGAAATTGTAAATATTGTTAATACCAGTAATAAAGATAAATTTGTCCTACGAAACTTCAAAGTGATAACCAAAAATGAACTCAGCCTATGACCGTTGCTTTTAATTCACTTCACATAACCAAGGACACATGGTTTCCTCGGCTTTTGTATAGACTCACAGTCACCTGACACAAAGATCATAGGGAAAAGCTTCAGCGTGTAGCAATTGACATTCATGAATTGCAATTACAGATGTAAGACTAAGCTTCAATAATATAATTAATAGCATTATGAATCCTTTTATCTCCCATACAGGCAATTGGCTTCAGTAGTAAAATGAGTGAGATTGATAAGCATCTTTTAAATGACAGATAAATTACAAAATCAGATTCCACACCAACTGACTTTCACTGCACACAGAAGGTACTGCAGCGCTATATGGCATAAAAACTCATACATTGAGATATATATTTTAAGCAACATGCACACATTATAAATATCCTTTCAGTGATTGTCTGTGCATAAACACAAGGTGTACCACTCTGAATTTTTTATAAATAGATTGCAATTCTGAAGTACTCCACCAACATGAAGCACACGCAAGAGAAAAGTGCTGGAAGAACTCAGAAGACCAGGCAGCATTTCGGGCCAAATTCCTTTTCCTAGATGCTGCCTGGCCTGCTCAGTTCCTCCAGCATTTTGTGTGTGGTGAACATACAGCACACTCCGACAAAGCAAGCATTGCCGATTCTGGATATTCTGTGTCTTGACATTAGCCAAGGCTGGAAATGACAGTTTTCAACGATGGCAGAAGTCATTCAAAGAAATATTTATCTGCAGGTTATTTGACAACTAATATAGAGCAGAAATAAAAACTACAATGTTATGATGAAGGCATTGCCAATCTATATGAAATCATATTGTGACACTCTGGGGGGAGGGGCATTGTTGACAGCCTGTCCCTGCTTCTCTAATGACTAGTACTGTTTATTGTACTTATGTTAAAATGCTTTTGTGAGATTATAGTGGGAAGTTCCAGTTCATTTATTGTTACATTTTAGCTTGGGTTATACAGTTATTTGCTTCTGTATTTGTGGGTCACCCTAACCGTAACCAGGGTGTGAGATGGTCACCTGCCCCATCTGTATGAGACTGGTTGGGTTCACTCTCTAAGTCATTGTGCCCGGTCTGTTTTGTGTTTATCACAATAAAATGGATGCTGAGTTCAACAAGCTTCCTTGTCTGTCATTATGGATCAAATGCTCGCCACAGTATTTCTAGGAACTGTTCCTTGAAAACTTAAACTAAAGGACAAATGAAACACTAAAACACCATATTTCAAGTATGAGAATAAGAAACTTTGAAACTTAGAAGGTAAAAATGTGCAAATTTCTTCCACAAATGGCAATTGATGTGTAGTCTCTGGTTGAATTTAAATCAAAGCTTCATAGAATTTGGAAACCAAAATATATGCAGACTTTTGGAGTATGGCCACAAAGGAGGCACAATTTCACTGAATCGTGGAGCACATGTAGTTGAAGAATCTGCTGTTACTATGTTTCATGTCATTAGTATGAAAGGGTTCAGCTTCCACCGATGCACATGATATGCCAGCATCCAAATGGACATGTTGTTGGGGCACTTGTCTGAATTGTGAAGCAGATTATCTGCAAGAATTCCACTTCTCTGCACTGTTGATTCACTCACTGCTGTCTGTCATGTGTCATTGTACTCGCCTGCTCTCCGCTCAATTAGTCAGCTCTACATTTCCTGTCCAATTATTTAATCATACAATGTAACCTTGTGTTGTGTGCTTTATAAAGTGCCACCATTGTCTTTTGCCACAATATTGTGTCATCATTATCCATATTCTGTTTCAGAATAAAGCTATCCCATCATGCACCATAGATTCATTATTGGCTGGTCATTCGTGTAACAAGCTCATTGAAAATATAGTTTTAGAAAAGCTTGAGCATCGTAAATTTGAAGCTGTTTTATAGATGGCAATGAGCCTCTGCATTTGTGTTTCCAGGTATTGATAGATAAACGCTCCACAATACACCATAAGCTCAACAACATTAAGGAGAAAGTCATCTACTTGACTGGCACCCCATTCTGTAATGCACATTGCCATACTGTGGCTGAAGTGTGTCCTCTCTGCAGGATGCTGAGTCGAGGTTTGCAAGGGCTTCAGTGGCAGCACCTTAAGATACACAGTACTGTGCATAAGTCTTGAGCACATATGTAAGCTAGGGTGCTTACGACTTTTGCACTGCACTGTATTTGGCAATGTGGAGTGCAGAACGAGTTTGTAAATCTGGCAGGAGCAAAGAATGTTGGGAATGGTGAGGGTGGAGTGCCACAGAAGAGGTGTAGTTCAGGATGGTAGAGAAAGAGTGATAGGACGGGTAGTGGCCCAGGTTCAGAGCACACAGCCCTGAGACACCAAGCAAGGCTATCTGAATCCAAATAATTGGTTTATTGATCATTTCAGAATGACACTCTGGTGCTTCTCACTTCCTCTCCTCTCCCTTCCCCTTTTCACAACCATGATTCCCTCTCTCTGCACCCTTCCCACTCAGTCCACAACAGAGACCCATATCAGAATTAGGTATATATATGTGCCTAAGAATCTTGCACAGTACTGTATAACTTCTGGTACCCAGAAAGACATTATCAATCATTGTGTAGAAACATCACTGTACCCAAGATCCTCAGCAAGTCGCCAACTAACTTGCCTCACATCTCTCTTTCATTGCCTCTGAATTAAAGTCTGACAGCTTTGTGATAACACTTTCACCACACTGACTGGAATGGTTCAAATAGCAAGCTAATAACTGGCTCAGATTTGGCAATATATACTGACCTTACCTGCAATGCAGACAAATACCAAATTGAATTTTAAAGACTCTTAGATATCTCTTGGCTCTCAGCCAGTTGAGAGACCACATGTGCCAAAACTGCAGGTTATTTTCTCCCTGAGAACAAATTGAATGACCTCAAGGAAACCCAGTCTCTTTTCAATGTTTTAATTTTATCTAAATTAACTATGCTATCTTTTTAGTATTTTTTAGAATCTTAACTCATTAATTTAGTGACAGTTCAACTTCTAAATCATTGCCAGTGCACATGAGTTACAGCACATTTGTTAGTGAATGTACAGAATTAATCTGAAATGGATGACTGGAACAGGGATTTATTTGCTTACCATTCAGCGTCAAGTTATTAAATATTTTAAAACTCCCTTCATTTGAAAACAAAGTTGAATAATATTTTCTGCAAATTTGAATATCTAGACAGTTTTAAAATATGCTGCCATAAATTTGAATGATTGTTTTCATGCTCCTTATCATAATAATCTAAACTTATTTACATGTCTTCCCTTTGGAGTGATTAATCCTAAATAATTTACACCAGCTGGGACAGTCAGGGTCACACTACTGCTGAAGTTGGAGTTCTTTAAGACCATTTTGTTAATTTAGATCCTCATTGTATGACAGGCCATATTCTTCAATGGCAGCAAGACTCCAAGGTCAGCTTCATGTCTCCAGGTTATCAATCTGTGTCAAATTTTTAGTGGTATGGTCAATTTCATACTCTATTCCGACAATTAGTTTGAACCTTGTACTTTGAACATTGACCTTTGGTGATATTTTCTGAGTTTTGTCCTACAGTTCTACTATGATCGACAAATAGAACATTCAAACTCAACTGAATGCAAAATTGTTGTCCTAAAGCTAAGAGAGGATGCTTTGAATGATATATTGCTTATGTTAAAGTTGCTTATGGTTTTTATAGACAAGGATGGTAACGGGGACAAGCTCCAACTATCTATTAAATGCTCCCAATATCCTGCGCCTCAAATTGCCTTGACAATCACATCCAGCCCCTGGCCTTTTTGTACCACTTAACTACTTAGCCTGGTGGAATCATTTCTTCTGGCTGGAGAAGGGACAAAGACGGGTTACTGGTGCCTTAAAACCAGTCGCTTCAGGCAGCTGGGGATCGTCAGCTGTGGTTGGCAGCTCGTCTAGGAGAAAGAAAATTCTGATCTTAAACCTCTGCTGGCTTTCGGCTATACCCACACAGGGTGAAGGCTTTGGGAGAAATCCCTGAGAGAAAAATCCAGAGAGGAGTCCCTAAAGCAGTACTACGTTGAGTTCAATGCTGACTGGCAACTCTTGCAACATTGCTGGTGCCAAACAGTATCAGTCTCTGCCGTTCCTTTGGGTTCATCAGATTGCTGGGGAGGGGGAGCTTGCTACATGGGAAACAGCCTGCTCTCCCCATTGTACAGCCCAGGCTTGTGTATGTAGACAACCAGGATGCAACATCCATGCTCAACTCTGACTGACAGAGACCTCAGAGAGCTTATGTTAAATATAAAAGCAAACAAGAATAGCGAAAGCGTGTGGCACAAACTGCGGGGTGAAAATTTGAGAGACAAATAAAAGTCTAATTGTTAACATCAATCCTAAAGGACCAGATGCAAAGTTTGCTTCATTAAAATAATCAAAAGTGATTACTATAAATTTGCTACTACAAGCATTTATTAATTCACAACTGTAATAAGAAAGCTGTTGGAACAATTTATTTTTAAAATTTAAAAGGAACAAATGTTCAGATGAGTTGAGCTCTACTTAAAAATTTGAACTGCAGATCTATCAGACTATATATATGCTGTGTTGCTTAACTGTTTCCTTCCAATAGTTTAAGATAATTGTATTACATTTCATTTTCTCGGGATATTTAAAATACAAAAGTCAATAGTACTAGGAATGTATCATCAGATCCTGATATCCTTGTAACCATTATACCACTGCTATTTATGGAAAACTATCTAATTTTTAGTCTTTACAATTTAAATACAGACCCTATTCAACCTCTCGCTTCTGCTCCCTGAAGTTTCCATATGCTTGGATAAAAGCATCTATTGTACCAATACCCAAGAAAGGCTCTTTACTCTGCTCTGAACTGTCTTGATATGTTAGAACAGTGTTCATCAACCACAGCCCAAAGTTTAACAGAATCATCCCTTCCAGATCATCATCAAACTTCTAACTGGAGCTTCTGTACTCTCCTCTGCGACTGGATACTCAATTTCCTCGTCAGTCGACCTGAATCAGTGAAGACTGGAGCACCTTCTCCTCAATGACCATCAACGCATTTGCTCCTCAAGGCTGCATGCTTAGTGCCCTGTTTTACTCTCTATACACACGTTACTGTATGGCTAGACACTGCTACAAGACCACTTTCAATTTGTCAATGATACCACCGTTGTTGGATGAATCACATGTGTTCAATCTTACCAAAGTGAGATTGGACCCCAGGGTCAATGGTGTCACAACAACCTCTTGCTCAACGTCAGCAAAACTAAAGAGCTGAATATTAACTTCATGAAGGGGAAAGAGAGGAAACATCCACCAGATTACATTGGAGGATCATGATGAAGTGAGTCAACAGCCTTAAATTCCTGGATGTTAACATATCAGAAGACCCCTATCCTGGATACCAGCATCTTTACTTTCTTAACAGGTTAAGGAGGTTTAGTGTGTCTGATGAAGTTCTACAGATGTACTATTGAAAGTGCCCTGACTGGCTGCATCATGGTCTGGTATGGCAATGCAATTGTACAGGAACATAAGAAGACTCAGAGACTGGCAAACTCTGCCTAATGCTTCATGGGCAGTTTCCTCCCTGTTATTGATGGTATCTACAGGAAGCATTGCCACAAAAAGGCAAATCAATCAAAGATCCCCAACATCCAGGCCACGCCATCTTTTTGCAGCTACCATCGGGCAAGCAGTACAGAAGTCTGAAGTCCCACATCACTAGTTTCAAGAACAGCTACTTCTTTTCAACTATTCTGTGTTTGAACCAACTGGCAAAATCCTAATCAACACTACGGTTTAGTGGCACTAGGATCATTTGGCACTAGAAGAAACTTCATTTTAGTTTTGTTCTAATTGTAGTTTTCTTCTTGTAAAAATTGTGCATGATTTATGTTTATTTCATGTTTTTTTGTGAATGCTGCTTATATGATGCAATGTTCTGGTGCCAGGGGACTGCATCATCTTTAAGTTTGATGAGATCTATTTTGCAAACTCTGTAAATAGCCACGTTTCTAAACTTACTGATAATAGTCTTAATCAGAAAATTGTCAGGTTAAATTTAAAACCAAAACATTGGTGGCATAAGAATAAGAGAAGTCCAGATATTTTGGTCATAGTGACAGGAAAAAAATGTTGATATATACTGTGAATCAGATAGGATTGTAACCTGTTTACCACAATCTCACCACAGACAAGGCAAATAACAGGAACAAAAATTAATGTAAGCTATTTACAAATTAATTCCATTACAAAATATCCTGGATAGAATCTCAGACTAAATTAGCTAAGTTCTAAATGAGTACTTAATAGTATACTATACTATTAAACAATAATTAACTATTTGACCATGAAAGAATTAGTACGCAAGGACAGAGAAGCAATCAGTACTCACTGGAATGAACATCTCAGCTGTGAACTGCCCTTGACAGGAAATTCATTGAGATGACTCTATCTCACAACTATCTGTCCTTCTGCTGATTAGCAAACTGTCAGAATGGTTACATGGCAGCAAGGCATCAAGAGCAGACATGATCACTGATGAAGTCCTAAAACTTGACAGAAATGAACTACAGTCACAAATCTCCAACCTCAACCCAAATTATCTGGGTAGAAGCCGACATGCCAGTGGACCTCCGAGACACCACAGTTGTGACCATCATCGTTTAAAAAAAAACAAATCCAACCACGGAAAATGCTGAGAAATGAGAAAGTCGTTCCAGTGCCCTTCTCAAGCACAGGCATCTTGTGACTGAAGAAATGCTTCCAGATTTGTAGTGTGGAATCCATCTTATTGGAAGCAGAGTGGACCTGATCTTCAACAGGCATCGACTACCAGTAACAACCACTGCACATGACCTTTTTCAACACTACTTAAGCCTTTTACTCTGGCATTCCCCTAAAATTCACAGAAATTTGTCTTTTAAGTTTGTTACGTAAGTGGTTGCTGCAATCATAATGAAAGGCTCCACAATAATTCACAACAGAGAAACTGGAGTCCATGCATTAGGAGCATTCAGGAGGCAGTATAAATGTCAGAAAAAGTATACAATGTCCACCCTACCAACCACTTCCAGCTGCAGTTATGGTGAAGGCTGCCTGTCCATATTGTTTTCTTCACCTCAGAACCAACAGAACTTGAGTGGAAGCAAGTCACCCCTAATCGTAAGGGAGAAGGGTTTCTTGTATTGATATTTTAATTTCCTTACATGAATACATAAGAAAGTAAAATATTTTAAAGTTAAAATACAACATTTGAAAAGTTTATTTATGATAGTTAACTTAAGTCTTAATTATAGGTATATCATCTGAACTTTATTTAAAATGCCCACAATGAGGGGTGATTGATAAGTTCATGTCCTAAGGTAGAAGGAGTCAATTTTAGAAAAGCTAGTACGTTTATTTTTCCTACATTTACACGCTTAGACCAGCAGTCATGGAGCAGATGGATCCCTTCTTTGTAAAAGTCGATGTCTTGAACTTCCAGAAGTGGTCTACAGCATGGGGTTATTGATAAGTTCATGGCCTATGGTAGAAGGAGATGAGTTATTAACTTCAAACTTTCTGCATTTTCACTCAGAGTTGAACTGCATGTGCATGTAACAAAAGCTGTATAACTCATCTCCTTCTACCTTAGGCCATGAACCTATCAATTATCCCTGCTCTGGACCACTTCTACAAAGAAGGGATCCGTATGCTCCACGACTGCTGACTCAATGTGTAAATGTAGGAGGGGACTATGCTGAAAAATAAGTGTACTAGGTTTTCTAAAATTGACTCCTTCTACCTTGGGCCACGAACTTATCAATCACCCCTCGTGTATTTAAGTGGTTAATCAGATTTTTTTCCCTGGTTTTGCTACTTGGCTGCTTAACAAATTTGATATCATCATAGCTACTTTTTGTCGACTTGTTCATAGGATATTCATAAGGACAAGAGATCCTGCAGCTGCCAGAAATCCAAAGCAAAACTCAAAAAATACTCGAGGAATTCAGCAGGTTGGATAGCTTCTACAGAAATGAATAAACAGTATACATTTTGGACCGAGGCCCTTCAGCAGGACTGGAAAGGAAGGTGGAAGAAGTTCAAATAAGAAGGTGCAGGTGTGGGGGTGATGGAGGAGGAGGAGGACAAGCTCGAATGTGATAGGCGAAGCAAGCAGGGTGGGGGGGAGATAAAGTTAGAAGCTGGGAGGTCATAATTGGAAAAGGCAAAGGGCTGGAGAAGAAGGAATCTAATAGGAGAGTAGAGTGGATCATGAAAGAGAGGGAAGGAGGAGGGACACCGGGGGAGGTGTTAGGCAGGTGAGAAGAGGTAATAGGCCAGAGTGGAGAAATAATGAATGTGATTATTCCCTCCATGATTCCCTTGTCCATTCATCCCTTCCCACTAATCTCACTCCTAGCACTCATCACTGTAAGTGGACCAAGTGATACACCTGCCCATTCACCTCCTCCCTCGCCTTCATTCAGGACCTCAAACAGTCCCTCCAGGTGAGGCAACACTTCACATGTGAATTTGCTGGGGTCGCCTACTACATCCAAAGCTACCTGCGGTTCCTCCTTTACTTTGGTGAGACCCAATGTATATTGGGGGACCACTTTGTCTGAGTTCCATCCAGGAAAAAATGGAATATTCCAGCGGCCAATCTTTTTCATTCCTGTTCCAACATGTTTGCACATGGCCTCCTCTTCTGTCACGATGAAGCCAGTCGCAGTTTGAAGGAGCAACATCTCATATTCCATCCAGGTAATTTCCAACTTACTGGCATGAACATTGATTCCACATCTTACAGTAATTATTCCCTTCTCTCCCCCCCCTCCCACTTCATTTTCCCACTCTGGCCTTTTACTACTTGTCCTCACCTGCCTATCATCTGCTTCTGGTGCCCTTTCTCCTTCCCTTTCTCCCATAGTTCAGTCTCCTCACCTACCAGTGTCTTTCTTCTCCAGCCCTTTACCTTTTCCACCCATCACCTCCCAGCTTCTTACTACATCCCCCTCCCCCATGCACCTAGATTCACCTTTTACCTTCAAGCTTGTCCTCCTCCCCCCTCTCCCACCTTCTTCTGGCTTCTTCTCCCTCCCTGATGAAGAGTCTCATCCTGAAACATCAACAGTTTATTCCTTTCCACAGATATGTATGACCTGCTGAGTTCCTCGGCAGTCTGTCTTACATGTCGCACAGGATATTCATTCCTAAATGTGTCTAAAGTGAGAAGGCTATAAGGTGAAAGCCAAAATTGGTAAGGATGGCAGATATTATATATTTGTGCAATCATGTAGTTCATGCAGTAATTATGTAGATTTTTAATCAATTCCAGAATAGATTGTCTTGTGGAATTTAAGTTCCTCTCATAGCTTGAAGGGATTTGAATTGTCTTGAGATTAGCAGACAGGTCTCTTGGATGCCATTCTGGGAATGAATGAAGTTACTATTTCTTTTAGATACTTGGGTTGTTCTTTTAGATGCAGGCTCCACTTGGGCCAATATGCGGTGGAAGCAGATTTGGGAATATGGGAGAGTCTTACTGTTGAGACCACCCTGATCTATAGGTGCAGCTTCCTTTGAAGTCCATTACCCTCACTTCCTTGCTGAAAACGCTGGGCTGCTAAGACCAGAAATAGCAGTTCAATTCTCGAATGGAACATTAAATAACTTCCACAAAGAAACAACAGCATAATTATCCATGACATGGTGTGTATCAAAGTGACTTCATACTGTTTCTTTTAAGTGAGATCACTTTGACAAATAGCTAAAGAGAAGCATATAATGGACCCCATGCAGTTCTCTCTGCAGTGATTCAATAAGAATCAGAATCAGAATCAAGTTTATTATCACTAACACATGTTGTGAAATCTTATTTTTTTGTGGAGCAGTATAGTGCAAGATATAAAGATTACAATAAGTTGCAAATGCAAAGATAAATTGGGCAAAAGATGAATAACAAGCAGTTGAAAGCAGTTACTGATATATGACAATCCCGTGGAACCATTCCTTCACAGATAAACAAACATTATTTAATTTTAGGCTTACGTCTCACATTGTCAAATAAGTTTAGAACAGCAGTTAGGAATTTATCATTATAAATTAATTAGTTAAATTGCAGTGGAACTTATTTATTGATGGCTGTGGAATGACAGACCTCCCAAATGGTGAGAGGTAAATCTTTTTCTTGACTATTCTGTATATAAAAAACACAAATCTATCCCTAAAAATACTTTTATGATTATAATATCAGTCCCACCCAAGCATAGGTGGCAACATACATAGAGTAGCCTCTTTACATCTGCACAACTATTTGTTAATGCAAATATATAACAAGCCAATCATGTGGCAGCAACTTAATACTTAAAAGCATGTAGACATGGTCAAGAAGTTCAGTTGTTGTTCAGACCACATGTCAGAATGGGGAATGTGATCAAAGTGATTCTGACTGTCAAGTGAATGATGGCGCCAAGAGGGGAGGTTTGAGTATTTCAGAAACTGCCGATCTTCTGGGATTTTCATGCAAAACATTCTCTAGATTTTACAGAGAATGGTGCAAAAAAAAAGTCCAGTTCGTGACAGTTCTGTGGGCGAAAATGCCTTGTTAATGTGAGAGATCAGAGGAGAATAGCCAAACTAGTTCAAGCTGACAGGAAGGTGACAGTAACTCAAATAACTATGCATTACAACAGCGGTGTGCAGATGAGCACTGCACATTGAATCATGACGTAGATGGGCAATGAAAGCAGAAGACCACATCGGGTTCCACTCTTGTACCTAATAAAGTGGCCACTGAGTATACATTCATTGAATCATACAGAACAGGAGGATAGTAGTAGCATAATGCTTATAGTTCTGTACCAGACAGTCCAAAAGCCTAGACTTGTGGTTCAGGGGAATGAATTCAAAGCCATCATTCTGTTAATTAAATGCTTAATATTCCAGAGTTTCAATGCTTTAGAAAAGATAGAGAAGCAAGTAAAAGGGGAAGGAGTTGCATTGTTTTCTTTTAGGGAACATATCACATCTGTACTTAGAGGGGACATAATGGAAGGCTCATCCACTGAGTCTGTATGGGTACAACTCAAAGATAAGAGGGGTGCAATAACTCTGATGAGATTAAACTACAGGCCCCCCAGTAGCCACCAGGACATTGAGGAACAGACATATGGGCTGATCAGGGAAAGGTATAAAATCAATAAGCTATTCGCATGGGTGACTTCAACTTTCCCAATATAGAATGGGACATCTTAGTTCAGGAGGTTCAGATGGGGCGGAATTTATGAGGTGCATCCAGGAGGGTTTCCTAAATCAATAAGAGAACAGTACTAGATCTGATGTTGGAAAGTAAGCCTGCCAGGTGACTGATCTTTTTGTGGGAAAACAGTTAGGGGGAATAGTGACCACAACTCATTGAGTTTTAAGGTAGCTATGTAGAAGGTTAACTACAGACCTTGCAGGAAGGTATTAAATTGAAATAGGGCAAATTACAAAGTTATTAGGCAGGAACCAGGGGAAGTTAATTGGGAACAGCTGTTTTTTAGCATCCACGTCTGATATCTGAGGCATCTGTGGCATTCAAACCTGGTGACCCAGGACTGTATGAGATGCCCAGGTATGACTTACAGAGGGTTATCTGGAGAGCGAAGAAACAATTCTGAACAAGGTTGGAGGCGGAATTGAACGCACGTCAACTCTGGCAGAGTGTGCAGGCCTTTACTTTCTACAAAGAGAAGCCTAACTCCATGCATCACTCCCAGATGAGCCCAATGCCTTGTTATGAATGCTTTGAAAGGGTGAATACAACTACCAGCCCTGCAGCACTTGCTGACCCTGTGACCTGTCTCGGAGGCCGGCACGGGATTGTCTTTCAAAAGGGTGAAACCATGCAAAGTGATGGAGTACAGGGTAGTGCTCACAGTGACCTGGTTGTTTGGAATCAGAATTGGCTTGCTATAGGAGGTAAATAGAGGGTAATGGGCAAAGGGACTTAATCAGGCTGATGCTATCTGATAGTGGTTTTTCTGCAGTGATCTGCACTGGGACTGCTGCAGTTTATGAAATATATTTATAAATGATCTGGATGCAAATGTAAATGGGTGGGTTAGTAAGTTTGCAGATTGGTGGTCTTGTGAATAGTATAGAAGACAGCCAAAAGTTAGTAAAATAGGGATCACCTGTAGATTTGGGCAGAGAAATGGCAGATGAGTTTAATCCAGCCAAGTATGAGGTGTTGGACTTGAGGTAATCAAATGTAAAGGGACAGTACACTATTAATGGTAAGACCTTTAAGAATGCTGATGTTCAGAGGATCTTAAGGTCCAAGTCCACAGGTCCCTGCAAGTGGCTGAACAGATTAATAGGTTAGTAAAGAAGGTGTGTGGCATGCTATTCAAGGCACTGAGTTAATGAGTCTAGAACTTATACTGCAGAGTTATAAAACACTAGTTAGGCCATATTTGGAGTATTGTATTCATTTCTGGTTGCCCCATTATAGGAAGGATGTTGAGGTTTTGGTGGGTGTACAGAAAAGGTCACCAGGATACCGCCTGCATTAGAGGGTATGTGCTGTGAGGATAGTTGCACAAACTTGGGCTGCTTTCACTGGAGCGAAGGAGGCTGGGTGGGTATGGGGCCTACTTAAGAGAGGCATAGATGGAGGAAATAGCCAGTATCCTTTCCACAGGGTTGACATATCTAACACTGGGGGGCATGCATTTTAGATGAGAGGGTCTAAGTTCAAAGGAGTCTTGCAGGGCAAGCTTTTGTTTATACAGAGAGCAGTGGGTGGCTGCAAACGCACTGTAAGGTGTGCCAGTGGATGCAAATAGGATAGAGATGTTTAAGAGGCTCTTTGTTAGGCACAGGAATATGCAGAGAATGGAAGGAACTGAACATGATACAGGCAGAAATAATTAGTTGGGCTTTTAATAACTTGTTTAATTAGTTCATTACAAAATCATGAGCCAGTGAACCTGTTCCTGTACTCTACTGTTCTATGTTCTACATTCTAAATAAATTCTGGAATTTAAGAGTATTATTATTAATGGTGATGATGAATGACTAGATTGATATAAAAGTAAATCTAATTGTATTTTTAACCGGTATTTCTGATCATTGGTCCAATAACAACAGCACTGTACACCACCCATTATTGAAATAATTCATCTACACTGGTTCTTTGAAAGAAATGCAGCTTGTTTTTGACTCGTGTCTTCTTCCCACCATCTTCACATTTCTTATTTTCTCTTAGGTGTTCAATTGACTTCTCTAGTTACTGTTGAATGAGCTTCCATCAGCACCTTAAACAACAAGTTTCAGAAAATAAAAACATGCTGAGAGGAAAAAAAATTGCCTTCTGGTTTAGCACGGTTGGTTAATGACCTTCCTACCAGTGGAAGCAGTTTCTTCCAATCGGTGGCATCAATATCAATTCTACTTTTGAACATCTTTTCACCATTTCACAACGTCCTCCATTCAAAGCAAGATTCTGAAATAACCTAAGTGCCATAAACCTGGCGCCCTGCTTGAAAGCTTTCCTTGCCTACTCACCAAGATCATTACATCCTCCTTGTTGTCTGTATTACATTAGAGTACTACATACTTACTACATCAAGAGCCTAACCAATCAGTCAAAAGAGTTTACATCGTCCTATATTCTGCATCTCACTGCAAAGCCAATAATCCAGATACTTAGCAATCTTATCAAAGTTCCCAGCTACTTGTAAACTTCAGTGAAAATGAACACTCTCTATTCCTTTCTCTTTAAAATGGTATTGTTTAACAGCTGTTATCTCCTATCCCTTTTCCTTCTCTGCATTAAATTTCACCTTCAGCAGTTCTTACCAATTTGCCCATTCCAATGCCTCCTGAAATTTCCCATCAGTGCCTCCTCCCTTTTCATTCTTAGTGTTGTGTGCAACATGTGAAATAATGTTTTTCACCAAGTTCAGATCATTGAATACTAATATCCTGCTCTGATTCTAATATCCTCTGGCTAAAGAAATTCTTTCTCATCTCTGTTCTAAAGGGACATACTTATATTCTGAGGCTATGCCCTCTGGTCCAAAATTCCCTACTATATGAAACATGTTCCCTATGTCCACCGTATCTAGCCATTTCAATATTCGATAGGTTTTAATGAGATCTCCTCTCTTACTTCTAAATTCCAGTGAGAACAGCCCAGAGGCATCAAACACTCCTCATATATTAGCCTTTACATTCCTGGGATCATTCTTGTGAAACTTCTCTCGACCTTCTCCAATAGCCACATATCCTTTCTTAGAAAAGGGGTCCATAACTGTTCACAATATGCAGTCTAATGCCTTATAAAGCCTCGGCATTACATTCTTGCTTTAATATGAAATGAATGCTAACGTTGCATTTGCCTTCCTTACCACTGACTCAACCTGCAAGTTAAACTTTAAAAAATCCTGCACTAGGACTCCCAAATTTCTTTGCACCTCCAGTTTCTGAATTCCCTCCCTGCTTAGGAAATGATCCAGTCTGAGAGTACAGTCATTGCTTCTTCCAGCTCTATGACTGAATCTTCCAACTTACTGTACTTTGCTGATCATACATGCTAAGAACTTTTCAATCCAGAAGAAAACCAGCCAGTGAAGTCAGTCCTGGATGGACTTCCTTGTTTATCAGATCTCATCTGCAAGACGATTAAGCCAAATATAATTTGATATATAGATTTTTGACATATGGACCAAGAATAGATGAATTCAATTATTTTGCTGACCCATTAAAATGAAACATTGAACCAAAGCAACAATGTTTTGGCTTAGTGTTTTTCCTTTGGAATTATTCTTTCAAGCCTTTGGGATACTACAATACAGATATAGGTTACTCAGCTTTGATGGAAACGGATCATGTTGTCCTTGAGGAGTTCACACTCTATTAAAACCTAGTTCAATCAGCATCTTATTTAAATGCCAGCTTTAAACTTCCTGTAAAGTTCATGTCTTGTGGAGAGGTTCAAAACTGTAGGCACCAATACTAAACCTGCGGAGAGGACAATCAGCAAGAGCGGACACAAGAAGAAATACGAGTTGAGAGAAGATAAATTGAATCCTAGTCCAATGGTGTAATCAAGTTTAAAAATGTAAAAAGTCCTCCTGACCCCTTCACAAACTTGTGGTCTGAATGGAAACAGTGCCTCTACACTTTGCTGCTATCCCAGAGGAACAAAACACTCCATACTTTCAAGGTTAGACCTTTTACTGCAATGAGAATCAGTGTATTTCTCTTCCCTTCAGTGTTCTGAGTTATCTTGACTCTTTAAATGCAGCTGGGCAGAAAATCGGATACAGGGGAAAATGGTGAAGTTGCATTTACCCTGCACTCTGTTGCACTGGGCTTTCATAAACACGGGAGCCTGCTGAAGCAACTTTGTAACAATACTTGTGAATTTTGCAGACAAAGGAAACTGACACAAATCACAAATGCACAAGGGATCAGGCAACATCTGTGAAGAAAAATGGACAAAAATGTCTACTGCCCGCTTCCTCAGTTGGTGTTGCCTGACCCATTGTGTTCCGCAGGTATCTCATGTACTGCAAATATTGTGTTTGTCTTCGCAATGACAAAATAAAATACCCTCAAGAGCGTTTCTTACTCCTCAGTAATTAAGAGAATATTCAGAATCATTCCACACACAGCCAATAAATTTCCAACAGTCCTATTGAATAGCTATTATAAATTTAAACTGAATTGAAACAAACACATATGCATTCTAGCATATTAAAGATTTCATAATAATATGTTTGACTAATTGATATTCAGATACACAAATGCAAAATATGTTTACATTTCAACTTGAGAACAAAACTGTAAACTCATCAGAACTGACTTTATCAAGAGCATGCGGGTAATTTCCTGGGAAATGAGCTCTAGGTTCAGTGACAGGAAATTGCCCGTGTTTTATGAGAACAGGTGGAAACTCATTCTCTGGAGTGTCAGTCAGTTGGGAGTCCATCAAGCTAACACAGATTAGTTAAATTCACAGTGAAGGTCTCATTTATAATGAATATGAATAATCTGAAAATATCACCCTGAAGGAATTTAATAATGCAATTTGTGTGTTTTATATTCTTCAGTGTTTTTGCTCCACCTTTGGTGTATTTTTATGTCATTAGTGAATGATAATTTGAGTAAGTTGTTAATCAAGGCCATAAGACCATATGACATAGGAGCACAATTAGTCCACTTGGCCCATCAGGTTTACTCCGCCATCCCATTATGGCTGATTTATTATCCCTCTCAACCCCATTCTCCTGACTTCTTCCCTTAATTTTTGACATCCTGACTAACCAAGTACCTATTAACCTCTGCTTTAAGTATACTCAATGACTTGGCCTACATGGCAATGCATTCCACAGATTCACCACCGTTTGACTACAGATGTTCCTTCTCATCTCTGTTCTAACTGGATATCTCTCCATACTGAGGCTGTGTCCCTTGGACTGAGACGCACCCACTACAGGAAACATCCTCTCCATATCCACTCTGTGTCAGCCTTTCAATATTCAATAGGTTTTAATGAGATCTCCCCTCATTCTTCTAAACTCCAGTACATGCCCAGAGCTATTAGACATGCCTCATATGTTAACACTTTCATTCCCAGAATGGTTCTCTTGAACTTCCTTTGAACCCCCTCCAATGCAAGCACATCTTACCCTAGATAAGGGGCCCAAAACTGCTCACAATGATCCAAATGTACACTGACCAATGCGTTATAAAGCCTCAGCTTCACATCCTTGCTCTTATTTTATAATCCTCTCAAAGTAAATGCTAACATTGCATTGACCACCCTTACCACTGACCCAACCTAAAAGTTAACCTTTATGGAATCCTGCAAAGGGACTCCCAAATCCCTTTTCTCCTCTGATTTTTGAATTTTCTCCCCATTTGGAAAATAGTCTGTGCCTTTACTCCTCTTAATAATAAGTTCATAACAATACACTTCCCTACTCCATATTCCACCCGCCAGTTCTTTGGCATTCTCCCTTCTTCTTCAAAGCTACCTGTCCCTCCACTTACCTTTGTATCATCTGCAAACTTCGCCACAAAGCCACCAATTCCATCATCCAAATTATTGACATTTAACATGAAAAGAAGCAGTCTCAATACCAACCCCTGCAGAAGACCACTTGCCACCTGCAGCCAACCAATATAGGCCCCCTTTCTTCTGATTCTTGGTTTCCTGCCAATCAATCAATCAATCAATCTTCTGTCTATACTACAATCTCTCCATGGGCTCTTATCTTGTTAAGCAGCCTCATGTGCAACATCTTGTCAAAGGCCTTCTAAAAATCCAAATACACAACATCTACTTACTCTCATTTGTCTATCCTGACTTCCTTAAAGATTTGTCAGGCAAGATTTCCCTAACTAATCTTGGCCTACTTTATCATGTGCCACCAAGTACTCCAAGTACTCCTCCTTTTTCAAAAGGGGAGTGACATTTACAATTTTCCAGTCCTCCTATGCCATTACAGAATCTAATGATTCCAAAAGACCCGAACAACTTATCTACCCTCAGACCTTTCAGCTTCCCGAGCACCTTCTCCTTAGTAATAGCAATCACACTCACTTCTACCACCCAACACTACTGAATTTCAGGCATACTGCTATTCACAGTGAAGACCGATGAAAATACTTATTAAGCTTGTCCATCATTTCTTCGTCTCCCATTTCTACCTCTCCAGCATAATTTTCCAGCAGTCCAATTTCTACTCTTGCCTTTCTTTTCCTCTTTATATATCTGAAAAATACTTTTGGTATCCTCTACGATATTATTGGCTAGCTAACTTTCATATTTCATCTTTTCTCTCCTTATGTTTTTTTTAATTTGCCTTCTGTTCACTTTTAAAAGCTGCCTAATCCTTAAGTTTTCCACCAATTTTTTGCTATATTACATGTCCTGTCTTTTGCTTTTATTTTGTCTTTCACTTCCCTTGTCAGCCATGGTTGTCTTATTTTCACTTTAGAATACTTCATCTTTGGGATGTATCTATCCTGTGCCGTCCGCATTGTCCCCAGAAATTCCTGCCATTACTGTTCTGCCATAATGCCCCTTCCAAATAACTTTAGCCAGCTCCTCACTCTGTAATTCCCTTTACTCCTCTGTAATACTGATTCATGGGACCATAGTTTCTCCCTCTTAATGTGCAGGGTAAATTTGGTCATATTATGATCACTGCTTCCCAAAGGTTCTGCAATCAGTGCTCATAAGAACTGTTCTTTTAAATGCAGAAATCAATTTGTGAAGAACTGTGGGTGCAGAGTATTTCATATTTGGAAATCCAACTGTTCTACGCAATAAATATGCTTCAATGTGCTCTGAGAAGCATATGGCTTGGGAATTTGTGCATTCATTTTGGAGTGTTGCATTCTCACGGTACATATTGGGATTTCAGAGATGGTACTGAGCTCACCCCCAATGAATTTCCCAGCCACTGATCTTACTGAATCAATGTGTGATCATACAGGCTGTTCCAGTCAAATTCCTGTCAGAGGCTGCAAGGAATGCTAATCAATGAAAAGAAGCCTTACATACAGCTTCCACTTAAAAAAATCTTTCACTTTCTTAACTGGGAGGGCGAACAACCAAAAGTTGTGGTCTATGTAGGCACCAATGACATGGGTAGATTGAGTGATGAGGTTCAGCATAAGGAGTTCAGGGAGTTAGGTGCTAAGCTAAAGGGCAGACGCTCCAGGGTTGTGATCTCAGGATTGCTATCTGTGCCAAGTGCTAGTGAGGCCAGAACTAGGAAGATTATACAGTTTAATACATAGTTAAGGATTTGGTGTAGGAGGGAGGGCATAAGATTTTTGGATCTTTTGGTTCTCTTCTAGGGAAGGTCGGACATGTATGGAGGGGTGGCTTGCACCTAAACTGGAGGGGACTAGTATCTTAGTTGGAAGGTTTGTTAATGCTGCATGGTGGGGTTTAAACTAGAGTTGCAAGGGGAAGAGAAACAGAGCCCCAGAACAGTTAATGGAGAGGTTGTGGAGGCTGATGTTGGTAAGACCTCAAGCAAAGTAAGGAATCTAGAAGTTGAGCGTGGTGTGAAAATGTCAAAAAGGGTGAATACAGGACTGAAGGTGTTGTATCTGAATGTCTGTAGTATGCAGAATAAGGTAGATGAACTTGCTCCACAGTTGCAGATTGGCAGGTATGATGTTGTAGGCATCATGGAATCATGGCTGAAAGATTATAGTTGGGAGTTTAATGTCCAAGGATACATAATATATTGAAAGGATAGGCAGGAAAGCAGAGCGAGTGGCTTTGCTCTGTTGGTAAAACAATGTAATCAAATCATCAGACAGAGGTGACTTGGGGTTGGAAGTTATTGAATCTTTGCGGATAGAGCTAAGGAACAGCATGAGTAAAAGGACCCTGATGGGAGTTGTATACAGACCCAAAGACAATGGTAAGGATGTTGTCTACAAATAACAACGGGAGGTAGAAAATGCACACCAAAAGGGCAAAGTTACATTAATTATGGGGTCTTCAATAAGAAGTAGATGGGGAAAATCAGGTTGGTGCTGGATTACCAGAGGGGGAATTTCTAGAGTGCCTACTAAATGGCTTTTTAGAGCAGCTTGTGGCTGAGCCCACTAGAGGATCAGCTCTTCTGATTGAGTGTTGTGCAATGAACCAAAATAGGGGAAGTGATCATAGCATGATCGAATTCAGCCTGAAATTTGAGAAAGAGAAGCTAAAGTCAGCTGTACGCTATCAGTATTACAGCAGAGTAAAGAGAATTACGAAGGCATGAGGGAGGAGTTAACCAGAATTGATTAGAAAATAACTCTAGCAGGGATGACAGCGGAGCAGCAATGGCTGGAATTCCTGGAAGCAAGTTGGAGGGCACAGGACACACACATCCCAAGGAGGAAGGAGTATTCTAAAGGCAGGATGACACAACCATGGCTAACAAGAGAAGTCAGAGCCAACATAAAAGCCAAAGAGAGGGCACATAATAGAGCAAAGATTAGCGGGAAGTTAGAGGATTGGGAAGCTTTTAAAAACCAGCGGAAGGCAACTAAAAAACTCATACAGAAGGTAAACATGGAATACGAAAGTAAAGTAGCCAATAATATTAAAGAGGATACCAAAAGTTTCTTCATACATGAAGTGTAAAATAGAAACGAAGAGTGGATATTGGACCACAGGAGAACGATGCTGGAGAGGTAGTAATGAAGGACAATGAAATAGCAGACAAACTGTATAATTAATTTGCATCAGTCTTCATTGTGGAAGACAATAGCAGTATGGTGGAAGTTCCAGGTGTTGGGAGCATGAAGTGTGTGGTTAGCATATCTGGAGAGAAGGTTCTTGGGAAACTGAGCGGTCTGGATAAGTCACCAAGACCTGATGGTGTACACCCCAGAGTTCAGAAAGAGGTGGCTGAAGATATTGTGGATACATTAGTAGTGACCCTTCAAGAATCACTAGTCTGGAATGGTTCCAAAGACTAGAAAATTGCAAAAGTCACTCCACTCTTTAAGAAGGGAGAGGGGCAGAAAACAGGAAACTATAGCCCAGTTAGTCTGACCTTAGCGGTTGGGAAGATGTTGGAGGCGATGATTAAGAATGAGGTCTCAGGGTACTTGGAGGTACATGTTAAAATAGGTCTTAGTCAGTATGGTTTCCTCAAGGGAAACCTTGCTAGATAGATCTGTTGGAATTCTTTGAAGAAGTAACAAGCAGGATAGACAAAGGAGAATCGGTTGATGTTCAGAAGAATTTTGTCAAGGTGCCACGCATGAGGCTGCTTAACAAGCTTAACAAGCTAACAAACATGGTATTACAGGAAAGATTCTAGCATGGATAAAGCAGTGGCTGATTGGCAGGAGGCAAAAAGTGGGAATAAAGGGAACTTTTTCTAACTGGCTGCCAGTGGCTACTGGTGATCTACAGGTTCTGTGTTGGGACCAATTCTTTTTACATTATATGTCAATGACTTGGATGATGAAATGGATAGCTTTGCTGCCACATTTGCAGACGATACAGAAATAGGTGGAGGGATAGTAGTTTTGAGGAAGTAGAGAGGCTACAGGAGGACCTAGATTAGGAGAATAGGCAAAGAAACGGTAGATGAAATATAGTGTTGAGAAGTGTATGGTCGTGCACTTTGGTAGAAGAAATGAAAAGGTTGATTATTTTATAAATGGAGAGAAAATACAAAAACAGAGATGCAAAGGGACTTGAGAGTCCTTGTGCATTATTTCCTAAAAGTTCGTTTTCAGGCTGAGTCTGGTGTGAGGAAGGCAATGCAATGTTAGCACTCATTTCAAGAGGACTAGAATATAAAAGCAAGGATGTAATGATGAAACTTTATAAAGCTCTTGGAGTATAGTGAGCAGGTTTGGGCTCCTGATCTCAGAAAGGATGTGCTGAAACTGGAGAGGGTTCAAAGGAGGTTCACAAAAATAATTCCCGGATTGAGTGGCTAGTCATATGAAGAAAGTGTAATGGCTCTGGGCCTGTATTAACTAGAATTCAGAAGGATTGAAGATGAACTCATTGAAACCTATCAAATGGCGAAAGACCTTGACAGAGTAGAAGTGGAAAGAATGCTTTCTGTGGTGGAAGAGTCCAAGACCAGAAGACGCAGCCTCAGGATAGAGGGGCCGTCCTTACAGAATGAAGATGAGGAGGAATTTCTTTAGCTAGATGGTGGTAAATCTGTGAATTTTTATGCTGCAAGCAGCAGTGGAGGCCAATTCTTTATCTATATTTAAGGCAGAGGTTGATAGATTCTTGATTGGTCTGAGCATGAAGGGATACGAGGAGAAGGCAGGAGATTGGGGCTGAGAGGAACACTGGATCAGTCATGATGAAATGGTGGAGCCTAATTCTGCCTTTACACCTTATGGTCTTTTACAGCACAACCTTTAATTGTTATTTTTTTTATAAATTCTTTTTTTGAATTATTGTATTGGATACAAATTATCTGTACCAATGTCATAGAGTGAATCCCATGCAGATTTACTAGTTGCATAATTAGTAACTTATTTATGATGCTTGCATTTCTGAGAGTTATTTGGCATATATTCATTTAATTTCATTTCATTTAATTTCAAAATTTAAGGTTTGTAATGTGTTTTACTTTAGACCTTGGACTGGATGGAAGTGGTATTTATTTTTAACCAAAGAAACATTTAAAGGAACCCAGGTGGTTTATGACATCATTTTTATGGCCACATGACTTACTGCTGTATGTACTCAGTCATTACAGATTCAGCTAGTTGACTAAATTCCTCATTCAGTTTGACATCTCATCTGTGCAATTTAGCCCAATTTCGTATTTAAGATAAGCATTTGTAAACATGTGGCTTAATTGAAAAAGGATCTAGTGCTTTCTCAGCATATATGACGAATAATCTCTTTGCAGGCTTCTAGACAGTACAGGTATCAATTATAACCCACATTTTGATGCCAAACTCTACCACCTTCTTGAGGGATGATGCTTTGGCTTGTCAAGTCCAATGGTACTTATACTCCCATAGTCCTCATCCAATCAGGTTGCCGCTCTCCCATCTTATTTACAAGCAAATTCCAGTTCTTACTTAGAGCGAGTCCTTCGTCTTTGTTAAATTTCATTTCTTCTAGTTTTATTTCTATGGTTTCATTTACCATGCGGTCCCAAAAGCAATTGTTGTGGCACAGTAAGTTTGTGTCATCAAAGTTAATCATGTGGCCTTTGCAAATGCAGTGTTCTGCTTCCACCAATTTCTTAGGGTAACCCCAAGAGATACACCTCCTGTGCTCCTTGATGCGGGTTTCCACCGTGTGTCCAATTTGGTTGACATACACTGCTCCACATTCACAGGGAATCCTGTAAATGCCAGCCTGAGTCCCAGGGCACCTTTGACCCACATAAGCTGTAGCTTGAGCTTCCTTACGGGTTTGTGGATGATATTAATCTGATATTTCTTCAGGATCCTGACAAGCCTTCCAGAAACTGTGGAAATAAAGAAATGGATTCTTCTTGGTTGTTAGGTTTCCTGGTTTTTCTGTCAGCCCTTTTAAGGGCCCAATTGATTTCCTTCGCCTTGTAGCCATGCTGTAGGAACATCGTGCGTGATCCTTTTATTTCCTCGGCGAGCCTCTCCAGGACCAAAATAGTTTTTGCACGGTTAATCAAAGTAGAAAGAACCATTCTACACTGGGAGGCATGATGGTGGCTGTTATTGTTGAGATATAAGTCAGTGTGAGTGGGTTTCCAATAGGCACCTTGTCCGAAGTTACCCTCAGTTGTATTAGAATGTCCAGGAACGGGAGGCAATCATTCTTCTCCATCGTTATCGTGAATTGAATGTTTGGACGTGTGCTGTACTGATGACTGTGGAACTGCTGGACTTCATGAAGTCTATGAGGCCACACTACAAAGGTGTCATCTACATTTCTGAAGAAGCATTTGGGGTGTAAGGGAAATGAACTCAGAGCCCTCTGCTCAAACTCCTTCATGTAGAAATTAGCAATCGCCAACAACAAGGGTGATCCAATGGCCACTCCATCCATTTATTCATAGTAGTTCCCCTTGTAGAGGAAATATGTCAATGTAAGGCACTATGGTGAAACCCAGCCATCGTGACTTTACCAGCAGACAAAGGAAATGCAATGGTCCTGATGTTGTCTGAGGAATACCTCTGGAAAGTCCAACAGATTCTGGACAATCCTGCCTACAGAGATCTACAGCGGGATCCCATGGATTCGACTGTCAGGATGTCTGAAGGAATCAGGACTACCAGCAGACATACGCAAGACACCTCTGCCTCAGGCATCGGTACCACCAAGACTTTACGGGCTCCCTAAACACACAATCAGGGTTCCCGTCTGAGGCCTGTCATCCGTGGGATAGATTCTCCGACTTACTACCTTGCTAAGCATTTAATAACCATGCTGTCTCCCTTTGTTGGGGGCTGTGAGCATCACATCATGAATTCAACCAACTTTGTTAAAATGATAACCAACATTCAGCTGAACCCAGTGGACTTAATGGTCAGTTTCAACGTGGTGTCCCTGTTCACAAGAGTTCCCCTCAAGGACAGATTGGTCCTCCTGTGATCAAGGTTTGATGAGGGAACCCTTACATTGATGTATTTCCTCTACAAGGGGAACTACAATGAACAAACGGACAGAGACTCCATGGAATCGCCCTTGTCACCGGCTATTGCTAATTTCTACATAGTGGACTTCGAGGAGAGGCCTCTGAGTTCGTCACCCTTGTGCCCCAAATGCTTCTTCAGATGACAACTTCGTAGTTTGGCCTCATGGACTCCAGGCACTCCAACAGTTCCATGACCATCTGACCAGTATACATCCAAACTTTCAGTTCATGATGGAGGTGGAGAAGAGTGGCTGCCTCCCATTCCTGGACATTCTAATATGACAGAAACAGGACAGTAGCCTTGGACATGGCATTTATTGGAAACTCATTCACACAGACTTACACCTCAGCAATACCAACCACCATCACACCTCCCAATGTAGAGCAGTTCTTTCTACTTTGATTAACCATACGAAAACTACTTCGGACTTGGAAGTCTCCCCACGGAAATAAGACGATTACGCACGACATTCCAACAGAATGGCTACAAGGTGAAGGAAATCAATCAACCCTTAAAAGGGCTGACAGAAAAAAACAGGAAACCTAACAACAAGGAGGAACCTGTTGCTACCTTCTGTCTTCTCTATTTTTCCATGGTTTCTGGAAAGATCGCCAGGATCCTGTAGATATACCAGATTAATACCATCTACAAACCTGTAAGGAAGCTTATGCAGATCAATGATGACTGGGACTCAGGTCGGCTAGTGCTTGTAGGATTCCTTGTGAATGCAGAGCAGGATATATCAGTCAGATGGGACACACAGAGAAAACATGCATGAAGGATCACAGGAGGTGTATCCATTTGAATTGCCCAGGGAAATTGGCACAACCAGAACATTGCACTTGCAATGGCCCATAGGATTGACTTTGGCGGCATAAAACTATTGTACTGCACCAATAGTTTTTGGGACTGTCTGGTTGAGGAAACCATTGAAATAAAGCTAGATGAAAAGAATTTTAACAAAGACAAAGGTCTTGCTCTAAGTAAGAACTAGAACTTGATTGTAAACAAGGTGGGAGAGCGGAAACCTGATTGGATAGGGACTAACCAATCAGGAGAGAAAGATGATGGAGGTAAAAATACCACCAAGCTAGACATGTCCGGGCATCATCCCTCAAGAAGTTGGCAGAGTTTGCAATTGGAATGTTGGTTATAATCAATATATGTGCCTGGGTGAAAGCTCAGGATGTGTTTATTCATGTAGCTTAATATGCTGCCATTTAGTAATTCTAATGCTCATTAATTCAATCTCAACAATCAGAATAGATTTATCGTTATCTTCAGATTAAACTCTTACCGTCATCATCTGATCAACATGGGAATTTCTGATCTTATTTCTAATACTTACTGGATAGCCTTTTGAATAACAGACTTGGGCTATTTCAATGAAATCACATTGTTAATTTTCATATTTGTGACCAGCAGAGTAACTCCATTATTGAAAATTTTCTTCTCCCAAACTTCAATTTCAATTTTGGTCTTTTCAATTTCTGCCTCTCAACGTCACCTTCCAAAATAAGTGGTATGGAATTCTCCTATGAATGAAGATTATAAAACATTAATAAAACCCGGAGTATGGTTTCATACAGTAATTATTAAGAAACTATCTGAGAACCCCAGTCAGAATGTTACTTTGACTGAAACCTTATTTCTTTCTGAATTCTCTACCATTTCTTTCTCTTAGCTTTTCACAGATCATGGGTCCATGCATAAGATTTTAAAATGCTATCATATCTCCAACAATTCTTCCACACATGACTTCCGGAATCCAGGTAAATTTCAATCAGAGAGCTAATAATGAACAAAGTCATTTACCAACCTCCGTAGAATTTCAATTTTGCAAGCTTATCCTTTTCTAACAAGGTTAGACATTTAATAAAATCTGCCACAGCAATTACTAATTCTATTTTTTTTTTGCCAATGTAACATACTATGCTTGACCTCCTGAATAAAACTTAAGTGAGATCATGTACCTGCTTTGGATAGGTGACTGAACTGCTTGTTATAGCTATCCTTCCTGATAATGGAACAATCTGCATAACTAATTATACACCATCCAATAGAATTACATGTAGCATTAATATTAAAATGAAGAAAATTCTTTGTCTTGTGCAGCAATTTGTAATATTGTATAGGTTCACACTTTGTGACTTGTATTGAAAACTTCTCTCTGTCAGATGTTGTATTAGAGTCAAGGCTCTTATTTGCATGGTCGTGTTTAGATTTTTCCACGTGTCCTTTCTTCTGCTGTAACCCTGTTATTTTTTAAAAGGTGACTTCTGGAATAACAGCAAGCTAAATACATATGCTTAATGGTAATTTATGCGTATTGGGTTGGGAAGTGTGGTGGGTGAGGTAGCAGGCTTATGAAGAAGATATAGCATCGTTGTGGTTGATATCTGAGGAATGCCCAGAACAAGAAGCCACTAATTCGAACACTTACTTAAGAACTTTCAAAGTAGCTGGAGGGTAGATGTCAAAGTAATTCAACGAATATGATCATAAGAAACAGAAGTAGTCAGAGGCCATACAGCTTTCCGAGCCTGCTCTATCATTCATTGAAATTGTTGCTAATCTTCTACATTACTGTCATTTTCCTGCATCATTTCCATTTTTGCAGGCGTGATCCAGGAGTGATTCTTTACCGGTGTAAAACATATCTTCCGTTGAATTTTTACCTCCATGCTGATCTATCTCATAACTGAGGACAGTCCTTGTCACCAATTGCAATGTTTTTTTTTAACTATCCTGACTGCCCTGGTAAGCTGTAAACAAAATGTCCTCTGGATACCAGAGGCTTTGGTGCTCCAGTAGTCGCAAGGCACTCTAACACATGGAACTGAGATGAATGATGGTATCATTCAGTTTTATAACTTTATGACTTATTAACACATTATGCATAAATACACAATTACTGAACTTCCACCCCACTGGGTTCATGAATTTAGGACTTTGCCTCTAAAGCATTTTTGAAGAATGGGCAATTAGAGCAGGCAACTGGGACACAGCTCATATCAAACAGTGATAATAAACCGGAACATAAGTAATTTTTTTCTGCAGACGCTGGGAATCAAGAGTTACACATACAAAATGAGAGAGGAACTTAGCAGGTCAAGCAGCATGTATGGAGACGAATACGCTAAGATAAAACTTTATTTATCCCGAAGGAATTTGTTGTTGCAAGGTTGCTCAGTCAGAAATATATACTTTAAAATGCAAAATGTAAGCACTGAGGTGCAAAGAATGTGCTTTAAAAGCAATAGTGCAAAATACAGATGTGCAATGAAACTATATACTTATATACATAAGGAAGGGGAATTGTAGAGTCTTATAACCAAAGGATCTCCTGTGGCATTCAATGGCGCACCTCGCTGCAGTGAAATAATGAACGTGCAGCACTCTTTGAAGAAAATAGTTTAAATGAAATACACATGATGTATTTTAAAAGCATGCATGGAAAGAGTCAGTATAAACCAAATAGTAGGATTTTAATAGGGACATTTACAAATTTCTGGAAGTGGCTAATCAGGTTGATAAGGCTCATAAACACATACACATGAAATCTTGGGCTGTATTAGGAGATGCAATGGCAGAATTTCATCTTCAGTCACTTGCCCTGGTGTGCAGTATAATAAGATATATGGGTCTGCTTTGCAATTTGCGACTATGCTCACTACAATGGAACTATATTTCAGAAGTGAAGTTCAAGGTGCAGAAAGCCATGTGGGACTGTTCCACAAGTTAATGGGGGGGGGGTACCATCAAGATACATATTCTCTTTCCATCATTCAATTTAGTTTTTGGTGGTATCAGTCCATTCCAGGCCTCATTTCTAACTTGATCTAGAAACAGGACAGTTGAGAAAACTTGGCTTTTGACTGAGTTTTGGTGCAAAGAATTTTCTTCTCATTGGCCAAATGAGACAGAAGGAGCTGCAGTGTTATCCGATGCAAAGGAAGGTGGATTCTGGTTGTTTGATGCCAGTGAGCAACAGATTTACAACATCAATGAATTTCTTCAGGAAGGCATCCTTACCCAGTCATTCTCACAAACTTCGTCAATGACCTTCTGTCTATCAGCAAAGTTGTCTACCTTTCAACATTATCAAATCATCCCTTTTGGGGTTCTTTGGATGATAGACCATGGAAATACTGCAGTTATTATGCTGTGCCAACTATAATGATACTGTATCCAGGTGACTCAAACAGTGGAACACAGAAGCTTGTATGCATAGAATTATATATAATACTTTACAGTCCAGAAACTGGTCCATTTCCAGATCATATTATCCTACAGCTTGAAACAAATTCTCACCTCCATCCTGATGATTTTGCTAATAGCTTATAGCCAATGTTTATAGCTGTTGAATCTCCTGCCAATGAAAATAGCTTCTTCATTACTATAATTATCAAATCATTTCATCATTTTGAATGCTTCTCTGACCTTCTTTGTTCCAGTACAATGTCCAAAACCGGATACAACATATAGATTTGGGTCAGAACTGATTCTCAACTGCACGTGTTAAACACACAATGAACTCCACTTCTGAGAGTTAATTTCTCTGAAAACAAAATAGTATCTACCATCGTCACAGCACTACACTTTTACACAGCTTAGTCTTGAGTTGGTACCATTTTCAATCAAACTGTTAATTAAGATGTAATTAACTTATGATGAGAATTAAATAAGTTGTGAATTACAGCAGGTTATAAATACCCTTTCAAAAAACATGTATGAACGTTTAAAGAAACAACACTTCTGAAGCATTGCTTTGCACTATATCACTTCAGGAAAGTTTATTTCGTAAAATATATTAACTATATTAATTAATGCACAGCATAATGAAAGCATTGAAACATCTTGACATGCAGCATGTTAGTCAAATTTAAAAATAAATTGAACAGAATGTATTTGGGCTGAAAGGTTCATCTGCAATTGAAAGCTGCTAAACAATTCTTGAAGTGCAACAGCTATATTTAAGCATAAGATTTAATTCAAGTACAAAACAGTAAAGAAGAGAAATAATTGAATACACAAAATGCTGGCAGAACTCAGCAGGCCAGACAGCATCTATGGTAGGATGTAGTGACGATGTTTCGGGCCGAAACCCTTCATCAGGACAGAAATAATGGCAGCTCCAACTGTAAAGCCCTTTAAACAAAAAGAAACAAACAGAAATGGCAGCAGACAAAGAAATAGAACATATTGGTATAGCAATGTTAAGAGTAACAAAAAAATTAACCAGATATCTTGAGCACAGTTTAAGAAACATAGCAGCCACTTTTTGTTTACCTGTCAATGGATGGGATACTGAATAGATAAAGACTACTGGTAAGATGACGGCATGTTTGGCCATAGCGGCCTCTCGGAGATTAACCGAAGGTATTAGTGTCTTTTTTTAAACGTCTTTTTTTACTATCGCAGGACAATGCTGGGCATTAAAAACTTCAGATACTGCAGGTCTACCCCTTCAGCGAGCCGCTCAGTGCCAGAAGAACTGGACTTGGTGGGCACCATGTATGTGCTTGATTCAAGAAGGCTTTGGAGTCAATGCCTGAAGGCGTTGGGCAGTCAAACAGTGAGCGATTGCCCTGGACAATTCCTTTGCAATCACAAGACCCTGTTGGACATCGATAATGTAAACTTCTGCAAGTCCATTCGCCTTGCTTATTGAAGAGACAGATGACAGGGGAACTGCGTAGCCTCTTTTGTAGCAAGGACTAGCCCTCAAGCTGCTGGCTTGCCTGCTGCAGCAGTCCAGGAGAGGAGATGCCGGAGGCAGTGGAGCACAGTATCCATGCTGGGTTGGTGTCTTCCCCTTCTCTCAGCACTGCCCTCCAGTGTTTGTTTGGTGGAATGACAAGCTGAATTGCATGTTGACCTGCGGACTGCTGAGAACTATATGTTCTTTCCAATAACACCCATGCACCATCAATTTACAGGACATGTCACTCAGACACTTGGGCTATATATACATTTTGTGTGACTGTATGTTTGCTTGCTACCTTCGGTGTGCTATATGAGCCTTGTGCTGTTTATGACTGTTGGTGCTGTGCATTGCACCTTGTCCCTAGAAGAATGCCGTTTCGTTTGACTGCATTTATCAATATTCATGAATGGGTGACTGATAATTAAACTTGAACTTGAAAATGAAGTGCAGAAAAAAAATCTTTTACCTACTGTTGGGAATTGCAGCTTACGAATTGGTGTCGCTTTTGATTATTAGCATTTTCTTCAGATATGGGCAACATCTGATGAAGTATTGACTTATTAAGCAACCATCTACATCATCATTTATCTCAGTGGTACCATTACAACTTCATCACACTGCCCATAAACCATGGACAGTACAGCTAAGGTGATAATCATATGCAGTGTTATCAAAAGAGACAACAAGCTGCAGTTGATCTAGGCTGGGTGTAGGCACCAAAGTTAATTTTCTTTGTTGTTTTAGGGTAATTTAAGGTTTCATTGATTTCTGTTGCTCCATAGATCTTTTAAAATATTTCAGCTCTCCATTATAAAGATGCAAGACAAAGCAAATTTAGTAAACTACCTGCTAGCTTTTTCGCTTGTTCCAGGGAGTGAGTTGTCTATAAGCAATATGACAGGAATGAGCCACCACTTTTTCCATGCTAATAAATACCAGCTACCAGACTGGTGTGGGCTTTGACCAAAATCACTGGGTGGTTGCCATGGTGATCAGATCCGTTACACATCACAGAACTATTTGAAGAAAAAATGATGTCATTCAAAGCTATTTCTCCACTGTGTTGCAGAATAAAATATAATTACTTATGTCACACTTCAAATTCAGAAGCACCAGAACTGATGAAGATACAATAGAGAATAGAATGTTTGGAGCATGTTAACGTAGAGGAAGATCCCATTTAGCTCCTCAAACCTGCTCCACCATTTACTAAGGTCATGGTTGACCAAAGTCAACATGTCCACCTTCTCCCTTTCAAAATATATCAATCTTAGAATTAAAATTAACCACCAACTTGGTTTCAGTGTAAACAGAAGAGAGTTCCAAACTTCTAGTATCTAGAAGAAAAGGGAGACAATTTAATATTATTAGCAGGTGCCACAGTAGAATAGTGGGTAGCATAATACTTTACATTAACTGCAACTCGGGTTCAATTCCTGACACTGTCTGTAAGGACTTTGTACATTCTCCTTGTGACTGTGAGTGTTTCATCTAGATACTCCAGCTTCCTCCCACAGTCCAAAGACATACTGGTTGGTAGATCAGTTGGTCAATGTAAATTGCTAGGGTTAAATTAGGGGTTGCTGGGCAGCGTGGGTCAAAGGACCGGAAGAGCCTATTTTGCGCTGTCTGAATAAATAAATAAACAATAATTTAATATTTAACACAGCTGACTTCTTGATGTGCTCCATTCCTGAGCTACTACTGAGTTTTTTTTCCACAAAATTGAAAAATACTGTTATGATAAAAGCAATAATATGCTGGAAATACTTGGTGGGTTAGGTAACATCTGTGGAATAAAAAAAACTATATGTTACAAGAGCAAAAATTCACATGATATTTTGTTCTCCTAAATTATGTATCTGAAATAGGCTTAGAAAAATAACCCAGAATAAATGGGCCATGTTTTGTGTTATGTAGCACAAAAATACATCTGTCCAGTTGACCCCTTTCAATGTCAGGAAATAAAATTGAATGTAGACAAGAAACAAAGGCAGTAAAACATAAATGCAGAGAATCATCGAGAATACATGTTGTGCTTGGTGCAAGAATGATGGTTGAAGGGTGAAGCACACATGCATTAGATAACACCTCTGGAAAAAATTATTTAAAAATTTATGAGGAAACAAATTAGAAGTGCGGCCACATTGTTCTGATGAATGTTCATAGCTTTCGACAATGCTTCACCTTGAGATGTAGAACAACAGAGAGCAATATAATAAAGTGAAATAAAATGCAGGTTATAACACAAAATGGTGCAGAAGTGCACGAACACAGAAGGGAACAGAAAATGAAGGCAAGAATGAGCAAGAAATATGTAAGTTAAAAAAAAGTAATGATCTACTATGTGTGACAGCTGATGGAAAAATGACAACGGCAGTAGAATGCAATTGTACACAGGACGCAGGCACAGATAAATGATCAGTGTTAACAGTTTCAGGAAGACCAATGTCTCTACCAGTGCCAGTAAATCTCACAATGCTCAGCTCCATTGGTTGCTCTGAACCTGCTGCATTCAATCTTCTGTCATCAAAAATATAATGGAAACGTTAATTTTGGGTTTTCTGAAGAATTAAATATATATGGTTAATATTATTTGTCAAACATATTTTTCCAAATGTTTAAAGAACCAGAGCAAGAGCATTCCAGAAGTAAGCTTAATGCTTGTAAATATTTTGTTCTGTGCCAATGCCACATGAGACATCTTACGTGCACAGATTCTCTCTTTGATGGCAACATTTAGCCAAGCTGTGAAAACTAAAAGCTCCCAGTGCAAATCTTCTTTCCTTTGAGGGAGCTAATTTCAGTCTGTGAGACATACTTTGTTTCTACTGCTTGGACTAATTAGCCATGGTATCTAATACTTGGACTGTGGCTGGTGCATTGTTTTCCTGTGGCAATTGTGCAACAATGTGCAATGCAATTGGTTGAAGTCTTGAGTATTGTGGGAACTAATGCAGGGAGTTATAGAAATGCATTCAACATCAGCAGTAGACACGTTATACTCCAATTCTAAAATCTGGCACAATTGGCTTCAACAGAAGCACATTTTGGAAACAGACTAGCTTGTACAGAGGCTACTGTTTTAAATATATTTATAATGTCCCATCTTAGGACAAGTTTCTCCCCTGGGAAGAAAAAGAGTGAAGGTGAAATATGTCTTGTATTAGCTATTGGAAGTAAATTTTAAACAAATTTCAGATTATGTTTGTAATGGATGTTACCTTATACCCTGGGATTTAATATAGTTGTGTTACATGTGTTAGTTGCTGCCACTTAGGGCAGCTTTTTGCTGTTTCTGTAACTAGTTTTTTGACCAGCCAGTTGTTACCTGAGTTGAACATCCGAACCTGGAGGAGTAGTGGACCACTCTTAGTCTGGCTTCTATGCTTTGACCTGTTTGGCATGGGTGACTCTTCCTAGAGTCAAAGCACAAGACCCTGACTCCAGTCAACATAGCTCTCTGGTTCACAGAGGCATGCAAGTCCCCAAACCCTCTGACAAGATTGCAGTCCCCTTGGAGGGAGTTTTACATCATAAACATGTAGAAGGAAGTGTATTTTACCCTTACTTTTACTGAAGAGCTGCTGTCTTGAACTGACTGTCTTCTCCATCCTTGATGGGCGTCCTGCATTCAAGAGAAATGCTTGTTGGTAATTACATTTTCTTTCAATATTCAATAGTCAGGTCCAAGCTTGACCTGGGAATGGTCTGGGGTAACATCAGCCCAGTGGTCCCTTAACTCTGCTCTCAGCTACCTGTATTTCAATCTGGATTCGCTGCAAAGTGAATTTCATGTCTCACCAGCTAAGCTAGACCCATTTATCCAGATTTGACCCATGTCCACAAAAGATTTTACTGCCCGTGCACCTCTTCAACTACCTTTTCAATGCCTGCCTCAACCACTTCTTCTGGCAGCATATTCCATATACTGACCTCACTCTGAGCAAAAAAGTTATTCTTCAGGTTCCTGTTAAATCGTATTCCCCCACCCCCCCCCCCCCACCACCACACACACATACCTTAAATCTATGCCCTATAGTTCTTGATTCCCCAACCCTGGGAAAAGGTTCTCTTTGATAATGCCCATCTTAATCATCCAGATCTCATTGATGGCATGGTGTTTGATTGCAATGGGTTCTACGGGGTCAACCAAAGATGTTATTGTCCTTTCTAACCGTATTTTTTATCATAGGAAGACCCTGTTGGGCATTAAAAGCTTAAAGTACTGCAGATCTACCCCATCAGCGAGTTGCTAGTTGGCAGAGGAAGGAACTGCACTTGGTCTGGATTGTGCTGCTACCTGCAACGGAGAGGCATCGGGGGTGTCAGTGCAGAAAGAAGGTGTGCAATCTATTAGCGAGCGACTTCATTAGTCACTTTTCTTGTGATCGCAAGACCCTGTTGGACATTGCTAATGTGGACTGCTGCAAGTCTGATTCACTTATTTATCGGCGGTAGGCAGGGGGGCTGTGTGGCCTCCGTCGTAGCAGGGACCAGACCTTGAGCTGATAACAGCCGCCGAGGAGAGAGGCATCAGAGGTGGTACAGTCCACCAGAGGCGCTATTGTGCACTGTCCAGGCTGGAGTCAGTGCTACCTCCTCGTGCTCACTTGACAGAAGACATGCCATATTGTCTTTGACTGCAGAGTTCTGCAATGTTCATGACCTCATGGTTTTGGACTATATTATTTTGTGTGTCTGTAATTTACTGTTACCTTATATGTGCTTTGTGCTGTGTGTTACACCTTGGCCCCAGGGTAACGCTGTTTCATTTGGCTGTATTCATGAGTATTCATGTATGGTTGAATGTCAATTAAATTTGAACTATGAAAAAAACTGCCAATTTTTCCAATATGCTGATGAGAAATTTGTTTTTCCCTCAATAATTATCCTTTCACTTGTCATGATAGACAAATGACTGGCTGGCCTGTGTGGAGAATGGTCTAGATGGGCCAAAGGGCCTGTTTCGATGCCGTATTACTCCAAGCACTGCTGAGGGCTATACTCGAGCTGGCCATTCATCTTCATGGAAGGAGAATGCCGCAAATAGTAGCTTTAACGTGAGGTGCACAAAAAGGTTGCTTACAGTCCATGCAAAAGCACATGCTCAGCCTGCCTGGCTGGCTCTGGCAAGAGGGAATAAGATTAAACAATACATGCATACATAGATCTCTCAAAACAAGCAGTGTAATGGAATGCATTGCTAATGTGTCAGGCAGCAGCCTGGAACAAGCTAGATGCAGAAATTTCAGAACCACAGTTACCTTGTCACCCAGAGCTGAAGCTGTCCTTGCCCTGTTTTCACAATATAGTTAAGGCTGCAGTCGTTAATGGATTTCAGCTGCACATCTTTGTGTAATACTGATACCTTTAGCATTGGTCCTTTCTAAATCTTACAGAAGAGAATCACCTTTTTTAAACAAGATAAATTCTATTTATAATAAAAATTATTTACAAGAGTAAGCCATTCAATGCCCTTTCATTTTTTATGTACATGGTCAATGCTCTCCCTACTGTTTGATTGCATTCATACACATTAATAACACTACTGCCACCCATGTGGTGCTCTGGGTGGTATACTAACTACTACAATAATTGCGGGCTTCCTCCCCCCTTGCCTAGCCTCTCCCTCTCCAGTAGGAGAAGAGCCCCACACCATGGTCCTTCCCTGCTGAGCCCTTGTACCAAGCTTCAGTGTGTCTGTGGTGAACTATGTGCCTGTCTGGACACTCCCCCTGCTGACTGCTCCTGTGGCTCCTCCCACAGGCCCCTGTATAAAGGCGATCTGAGGCCTGACGCTCGGCCTCAGTCTCCAGGACATAGTATGATGGACACTCACTCCTGGTTCCTTCTTCCAGTCAATAAAAGCCGATATCTCGCCTTACGTCTTAGTGTGAGTTATTGATGGTGCATCAGTGTCCCTCTCGATGTGCTGGTAGACCAACGATTTTCGGGCAGACTAAAGAGTTGATTCGAGTTGATGATCTGCCAGCAGCACTTGATGTTTGTCTCCGTGTGTGTCCCCGGGAACAGCCCATAGGTCAGAGAGTCTCTGTCACACAGCTGCTCGTAGTGAGCAGTGACACAGACCCTCTCATCTTTTTTCAGACCCTCCTTGCAAACCCCCAGTCACAAAGAGGTGATCCACTGTCTCCTCCCCACTACAGTCACCTCATGGTCAGCAGGCTGTGGCTGTGATGCTGCAGGCATGCAGGAAGGATCTGACTGGGAGGGACCCCTCACCGCCAGCTAGGCAAGGTCTTCGGGCCTATTGGTAAGGCCTACTGATGAGGCTTTCTGCCAGGTGGTCTGAACAGTCTGCTCAAGAAACCATCCCACTGTGTCTATTGAGTCCTTTTTCTACAATGTCTGCAGTACGTTCCATGCTGACCACAGCTTGGTGGCCTTGTGGTCAAAGGTGCTGGTCAGAAAGAACTTCTTCATGAAGGACAGCAACATCCAGCTGACTGGGACATTGCGCGGCATTGGGGCCAGCCCCATCCTTTGCAACACCAAGGACTGACAGAACCTGGACACGTAGTGCTACTTGGAGCCCACGTGTTTTGGTTTCACGCACAGCCTGGTGCAGCCACACACAAAGATGGTCATCAGGGTGAGGGCAAGATTGGATGCAGTTTTGCTCCCTTGCAAAGTGGCTCCAACCATTTCTCCTTTGGTCACAATCCGAACTGTTTCAAACTAAGCCAATTACAGAAAGCTCCAGAAACAGATGAAAAGAAAATCCAGCAACTAACCTGTACATAATTCATGTTGTCTTTAAATAGTGCTGGTGGGGGGCAGAAAGCCTCCATTGCTTTCAGTTCTATGCAAGAGTCGGTTCCGGAGTTAGCTGAAGTGTAAAAATGGTAATGTTGACTTTTTATTGGTTTAGTAGTCTACCTGGTACCTTAATCTTCATACTGATACCTGCCATTAGATGTGCACTTGTGAAACCCTTTACCAAGATTGCACCCTGGCTGTGCATGGCTAAATCCTTACCATCAAGCTTTATATTCCTGCATAGCCCCTAAAATTAGTACTGCAAACTTGGCTTAAGTCTGATTATGTTCTGGTATTTGTTTTAAAAAAAAGCCTCATTCTAATCTTTGATGATTAAACAAAGAAGTGCAATCTAACACAAATCTCAGCATACTTTGTTTTCAAAATCAATGGGCTACATACGTCTAGGGATAGATTAACATTTATAGATTCAAATTACTAATGTATGAAGTAGTTTTCGATGCTCTGTCTAAATGGCTCCTTCTTTAACCTGTAATGCATGCTATTACCCTTGCTGCATATCTAATAGATGCTGAGTGACTATAAGGGCCCTTACCATGTTTGCTTGTGTAACATGTTACAGCTCTAATGGATGGGTCAGTGTTCTATTACCCAACACCGTTACTATCTGCTTGCACACGCAGCCTACTCACATTCATGTAGAACTGTTACTGCAAAAGCTGTGACACAGTCAAAAGAGAAGAAATGTTTATCACCAAAGTGTATTCACAAACAAGCTGCTAAAATTATGATCCATAATTAACTTCAAGGGAGCTGATATGTAATAATTTTAAATCCTGTGCAAAGTTTATAAAAGTAAACATTATCTGGAGTGCCATTTCCCCAGAAATTTGTGCCAATTTGTATCCTACTTTGCCAGGATGTTTCTCATTTAGAAGGCTCAATCAGCCTCTGATATCTCGAACAAATGTCAGTTTGATTAAACTGATGTGACTGTCAGAGGATGGAGCAGAGTGGGGAGGAGTGCAGAAGTCACATGTTAAAACTAGGCCAATCGAAAGGCACCTAGAAGCATTGTCTATTGAAGGAATTGAACTGAATTGAATTGACTTTATTTCTTACATCTTTCACATTCATGAGGATTAAAAATCTTTATGTTATGTTTCCCTCTGAATGTGCAATGTGCCAATTATAGTAATTTTTAATAAATAGCATGTACAGTGACCAACAGTATAGCTTAGAAATACAATTGCATCAGCGTGAATCAGTTTGTGGTTGGGGTGACTTGGGTCCCCAATGATCCTTCGGGCCCTTTTTGCACGCCTATCACTCTGCCTGTATGTCCCTGCTGATTACTGCAACTGTCGAACAGGGAATTAACGTCTTCTGGTGTTCCTACCAAGTTCCATGTCTGACATTTGCCACCGAGCCACGAGATCCTTGATCTTGGCATCATTAGAAGAAGGAAAGAGAGAACCTGTGTTCATTTAACATCTTTGACACTGTCAATAGTACCTTAAGCACCTCACAGTTTAGGATCTATGTGTGAAATATCACCAGTGGTGTGCTGCCAAGTGTAGCAACAGAATTTGCATTCGGCAAGGTCTCTCAACCAGCCACGTAAATGACCAATTAATGACTCAATTTGCTCATTCTGTTTGAAGGATGAATTTTAAGTAAACTGGTCGCTCTGCTTTAAATCATGCTGTACGCACTTTTATGCTAAGCTGAACAGGTTGCTTATGAGGAACTGCTTGCCCATTCTTTGGGCCAGAACTATGGTAAGAAAAAGGAGTGATGTTATCAGTGCTTCCTGTCCTAAGTAAGGAAATCTGACATGGTTTCCAGAGTGCGCTTATGGAAATCCACAGGCCCTGGTCAATGGTTACAGAGATACGGGCCAGCTGAGATCATTCAGTCATCCGATTGGCCGGGACTAGCGGCCGGCGCGGCAGCTAACCAATCAGAACAACGAGTCAGACCAATATAAACATGAGCACTTGGCAGAAACTAATGATGCACCCTAATGATGTCACTTCGACCAGTGATGAAACTTTTGCGACCTAACCTCCATGCCTTCCAAACAACCTTATGAACAATGTTTTACAGCATGATCCACAGAAATCAGATATGATCTATGATCGCTTAAACAAACCCTGATAAAGGTGCCCAAGATATAAGTGAGTGCGAAGGGCATTTTAACCCACAATTACCATTTAGGCTCTCACTGGCATAAACAATTGTCGATTGTTATTCCTTTAAGGTATAGGTGTTCCAAAATTCTATTCCTATTTAAAATGAAGAAAATGCCTTATTTTAAATTTTAAAATCAATTTGATATTTCTTCTTCTGCCTTCCAATCTTTATAAAATGAAGAGATAGTTAGTTAAAAATGGGTTCGCTGCCTGTTAGAAACCTTCACCATCCATCTACACGACCATTGGTGCGGGATGCCCGAGATCCCCTTGTACAGCTGAAGACTCCACACCCGGAAGTGCAAGATCTATGCTGTCTGATTTCTTCAACTCAGTGACAAACATGCCCTTTCATTGTTAACCACATATCAGAAATGTTTTTCTGGAACGTGCAGATCTTTATTTTCCATTCAAAGTGCAATACATTGCTTTTTCTCATAATTTTAAATGAGTTCTGACTGTTGTTTGAATCTCCCAAGTGTTCATTTTTCCACTTCACTGACTTACACTTGCCAAGTGTGTCAACCAGTTCACCTCTCCCTCCCAGCCATCAAGACATCACCAGCTCTGGGAAAAAGCAACCTTCTTAGCCCCCATTCTGTGCTTCTTTCCCTATTGCCTAACAATTCCTATTTCTTTTAATTACTCATGTAATTGAGTATGGCCAAGAGCAATATTTCTGTGTGTCTGACATAATACATAAGTTATACAGTCAGGAATTTAGTTCTCTCAAAGCCAGCTGGGACATAAAAATTAAAATTCCATTCAGTCTGTTGGAAATCATTATTAAATCATTATTTTCAAAATCCTCAGCTTCACATCTCAGGTGGTAAACTTGGATGTAAACTTTCCAGTGATCTCAGATTGACGGCTTCAATAGAAGCTGCATTTTCTTCACTGACAATGCTGCAAACGGAAGCACAATGGAATGGGATCTTCAAGTTACCCAACCCCAACCACCTCCACTTCAGCTGAATACTGCAGACTCCACTCAGCCAACACACTGTGCTTGTTGAGGACAGAAAAATGACTGGTTGCTGCAGGCTTTATTCACCCTTCACACCCAACTCATCCCATCGTTGCTCTGAGCAAGGGAAGAGGATGAAACTTAACTCCACAGTGTCATCATTAATAATGCTTAGCGTGTACTCAAACTTACAGTACATCTGGGGTAGGAAAAGATTTGCTAAGCAGGAGACCACTGAACAGTAAACAAAAACTAGTATAGTAAAAAATAAATCATTTACGCCATAGATTTGTCATCCAGCACAAGAATTCGTTGATTAATGACATTCTTTTTGACACACAAATTTCCTTGCTCCTCCATTACACAGGAGTGTCTGATCCACAAACTTAGGATTCATGTTAACGGCACCACCCTCTCGTCCCCATGTTGCTCAATCAACCTTACTTCTTCCTCCATACTTCACAGATAAAGGGTAATGTTTCCCCTCTTACTCCTCTTCCCCTCACCTGCCTATCACCCTCCACCCCAGTGCTCCTCCTCCTTCCCTTTCTCCCATGTTCTACTTGCCTCTCCTATCATATTCCTCCTTCTTCAGCCCTTTACCTTTCTCATCTGTCATCTCCCAGCTTCTCACTTCATTCCCTTTCCCCAACCCGCCTACCTTCCCTCCCACCTGGCTTCACCTATTACCTCCCAACTTGTACTCCTTCCCCTTCCCTCAGATTCTTTTTCTGGCTTTTGCCCCCTTTCCTTCCAAGTCCTGGTGAAGGATCTCGGACCAAAACATCCACCCTTTATCTTCTCCGCAGAGCTGCCCAGCTGTGCTTCTCCAGCATTTTTGTGTGTGTTCCTCTGGGTATCCAGCATCTGCAGAAACTCTTCTGTAAAAGGTGCTGACAACCCATTTGTTGTTTCTCTTGTCTCTACCAACATCTACTCAGCTGGAGCAACCACCACACTATGGTGTGAGGGAGCAAAAGTAGAAGCATAGATAACACTTGGTCTGACAAGCACCCATCCGCGCCAGCTTCCAGTTAGACAAACTAAGTTCCCAGAGTATGGATAACTAGCATGGCCCCTTTTAAAGATTCAAGGCAGTCCCACTAATTGGCAATCATGTTTTGGGTGCCGAGGGTTGAGCATTTAAGGAGCAACTGAACTGAGGTTTGGTGTTCAATTGTAAGCCTACTAGTGATTATGTCTAGTGTTTGTTTGGGCTCAGATTCTCAATCCAGTTTGAGACCATGTCTTGATCCAGCATTTGGGTCAAAGCCATTCTTGTCAATGGTTCTCATCACAAGACAGTTGGGCCAGTCTGGATCCAGTGGGATATCGGAGTCTTTCATCCATTATGACCAGCCACAGCGATGATATTTCCCAATGGAGCCTGGAGATACATGGTAGTGGGTTAACTTTTTCAAGGAGGAAGCCAGAGTCACTTGGGGGAACCAGTGGGTACCACTCTGGAGCCAGTTCTGGAGTGATTCGATGGTGACCAGGGTTCTTCCTGTGACTTCCTCATCCAGTGCTCATTAATGTTTGAACTTCAGCCATCCTGGTTCCCTTCAGAGCATGGAAAGGTGGCGTTCATTGTCTCTTTTCTGACTGGGAGAGCCCTGGCCTGGGCCACCGCGTGTTGTGAACGTAGGCCTGAGATTTGCTCAGACTCAGGGGAACTCATGACTGCCGTGAGGGAAGTGTTTCATCACCATGACATGCCGAGCCAAGCCAAGCCTCAGACCGTCCGATGAAAGTTCGACAGAGGGACCGTAAGCGGCCGACTACAAGATTGAATTTGGGACCTTGGTCCTGGAGAGTGGCTGGAATGGGGAGGCCTTGGCCACGCTACACAACCAGGGATCTGGACATAAACTGAAGAACACTCTCACCTTGGAAAGGCCAGCAGAGAACTTAGTGGTTCTCATCAACCAGTCCATCCTTCTCGATAATCGTCTGGCAGAGCCTAAGTGGGACTACATCATGAGGTTGAGGAGAGCTAGCCTGAGCCCAGAATCAATGCATCATTGTCCCACTCCCCAACCTCAGACCATGACCAGCCCATCACCTGCTCAAGATCCAGTAGAACCCATGCAGGTGGCTTGCACTAGACTCTCTGCCAATGAGAGGTCCCTGCGCCAGATTCAAGGTTGCTGCTTTTACTGAGAGGAAGCAGGTCACCTGTGGACTAAATGTCCATAGCTGCAGCCACCAGGGGAACTGCTGAGTCTGTCCAACATCAGGACTGTGCCGGTAGCAGTTACTGCTTAACTCCACAGATTCTGGTTTCATGCTGAAGGCGGAGTTTACCTGGGTTAAGAACCTGAGGCATGTAAAGGCTTTAGTGGACTCTAGTGGCAACGGGTAATTTCCTGGAAGGGGAACCGCCTATCGATTTGAAATACCATGGCAAGAGTTGAGTCAGTCTTTGCCCACAACTGTCTTGGATGGCCAACCGCTAGACTGAATTCCAAGCAGGCAAGGTGGTCTATCTTTAACCATTTTAATTTCATCCTGATCTAGCTAAGAATCTAAGAATCAGAGGCCAGATGCCTTGTCCCATCAATTCAATGAACCTGAATGAGAAAAGCAGCTGAGCACCATTTTGCCCCAAGCCAATTCATTGGGGGATCACACACTTGTTAGCAAGGTCCAGGAGCAAGGAGAGCGTCCTCAGAATGGCCCTTCAGGTTGGCTGTTCGTTTGTAGTCCTGTCCAATCTCAGATTCTTCAATGCGACATGCATCGAGATTGACCTCTCACCCAGGGAATGCCAGGACCCTCAAGTTTGTTAAGAGAAGATATTGGTGGCCTGGAATGGTGAGGGAGGTCGATCAAGATGTGCTGGTATGCGAGGTGTGCACCTGGAACAAGGAGTCCGCACCAAGCCTTAAGGGCTCCTTCACCCTCTTCCTGTTCCAGACAGACCATGGGCTCACATGTCCCCGGGCATTGACACGTGTCTTCCTCTTTTCAAGAGAAAGATCATCATCATGGTAATTGTGGATCATTTTTTTGAAGGCCTTCAAATTCATCTCCTTGGACAGACTTTTTCCATATGAGACGGCCAGGATTGTCTTGCAGCAGATCTTCAGTACTCTGGTGGACTGTGTATTTTCTGGTGGACATTGTGTTGGATCGTGCTCCACAATTCGCATCACGTTACTGGAGGGTATTTTGCAAACTGGGGCAACAACGACTCTTTCCTCTGGATTTCACCCACAGTCCTACAGCGGGTGAACTAAGATATGGAATGTGCCGTAAAATGTCTGGCCTCTGAAAGACCAAATGACTAGTGCGACCATTTGATGTGGGTGAAGGTCTCCCACAACACTTCACAACATTTGGCGCATAGGATGTCTTCTTTTGAATGCCAATTTGGGCATTCTCCGCCAATCTCCCTGAACAGGAAGTAGGTGTTGGGGTTCCTGCGGCTGAAGATCTTGTCTGACACTGCAAAGAGAGATGGACTATGGTAAGGGAGATTTTCTTAGCTTCTACCCAGAAGGCTGAAGTAAAGGCTAATTGCAGGAGAAGACAGGGACCAGCTTTGCAGCCTGGGCAACAGGTCTGGCTGTTGATTCCGGACTTGCCTCTGCGAGTAGAGTCCAGGATATTGGCACCCAAGTTCATTGGACACTTTAGGACTCTCAGGAAAGGAAACCTGGTGGCCTACAGGTTGCAGCTCACCAAGACCCTCAAGATCAATCCTACTCTCCATATTTCCAAGTTAAAGCCTGTGAACACCTGCCTGTTAGCCCCACTGCCATCAGCCCTGCCGCCACCCATGTTTGTTGATGGGGAGCAGGTTTTCACCATGAGAAGAATTTTGGACTTGCGTACTTTTTGAGTTATTTGACAATACCTCGTGGACTGGAAAAGATCTGGGCTGGAGGAGAGGCGCTGGGTGTTTGAAAGAGACATCTTGGATCCAGCTCTCACCCATGACAACAATCATCATCTCTCTGAGGAGCCAGGGCCATCAGGAGTTGGCCATAGGGAAGGGAGTCCTATTACAACACGTACCCATCTGCAGCAGCTTCTGAGATTTAGATGCCCTAACTCCCCAGAGTATGGGTAGCTGGGTGCAGCCCCTTTAAAAATTCAGGACAGTCCTGCCAATTGGCAATCATGTTTTGGGCGCCAAGGATCGAGCATTTAAGGAGCACCTGAAATGAGGTTCAGTGCTCAATTGTCAGCCTACGTACGACTTTTGTCTAGTGTTTGTATTGTGCTCAGATTTCCGATCCAGTTTGAAACCGTGTCTTGATCCTGGCCTCGGATACTCCAGCATCTAGATTCAAGCCATTCTTGTCAAGAACTCTTATCACAAAGCTTGAACATTTGACATTAATATCTCAGCTCTTTACATGTACTTTTCTCGTTCCTGATGCTGTGTACTAGAAAAGAATTTCCTGCTCCTGGGTTCATTGCTTTGGATCACAGATGGTTGAAAGGAGATCAAGAAATGAGTTGCGCCTCATTAATTTATGATGCCTCCCAATATGTACTGAAGTAATAACTTATTTTCAGTGTTGTTCCTTCCAACAGAATGTTAGAAGCCTGGATTACATTATCAGGGATACAAATAGATGTCACTGGTGCAATATCTGCACCATTTGTACCCAAAAAGGAGAGGAAATATGTTAAAAATCCACCACGTTTTTCAAGAATATTCATAATCAGCAAAATGAGTTGAGTCTTCAACCAAGTCTTGGAAGCACAGTAAATCTTGTTCACCACAGCACTTGAATGTGTACCAAAAGTGTCTTCTTCTCTCTTCTGTACAATTGTGATGAGAAAAGAATGTGCAAGTGAGATTGTAATTGAATTGTAGTTCCTTTTAAGAGGCTGCAGCTGTGATATTAATGGTGTTGAACTGTTGAGGTGGGAGCAGAGACAGGGAAAGGGAACTTTGTGTGATGTATACCCAGCTAATCTAGTAACTGAGCACAAAACAATACTGACAAAAACAAGAAAAAATAATGACTTGCGTCAGTTGAGTTCAGCGCTCCTTTAGTATTAATCAATATATTTCTGATTGGAAAGAAAATTGAGCTTCCCACTAGTTTAAGAATATTTTTTTCATTGCTTCAAGAGGTTCTATTATTTAATTGAAATAATTTATTCTGCTTCCAAACATCGTCCCTACTTGTTACTTCTCAGAAACTCACAATCAGCCAGTTAGCCCTGGTCTAATCATTTGCACTGTCAAGAAATGGATTTCTAGCAAAGCAAGTGCACAACTTCAAGTCAAAATGGCACTGAGATGACTTCAAGTCAAAATGGCACTGAGATGTTGTCTCTGTTGAGATTGTGGCTCAGATTTTGTTGTTCTTTAAGTTTGTAGGGATGGTTCTGGGGACAGAGAGGGGAGTTAAGGGGTCAGGTTAGGTATTAGGGACAGGGATGTGTGGGTGTTACAGGCCATTTTAGGGTTTGGGGATAGGAGTTAGAAGTCAGGCCTCTGCCCATTCAAAGGCCTGTGATGTTGGCAAGGCGACAAAGGACATCCAGAATCTAGGCTGCTGTTCCATGCTCGAAGTCCAGTGATATGGGTGTTGAAGTAACTGTTGTCGCCGATAATAAAATAAAACAGATAAAATAACTGGATCTAGAACACACACACACTTACAATTCTGTTTATTTTACTTGTGCAAAAGGAAAATAGCATGGACCTTGTCACCCACACCACTCTGGTCTGAACAGAAAATTGCTGTTATGTTGAATTAGTTAATCAGTTATGAATATTGATAATTTAAAATTGTTTATGTTTGAATTCCTTACTCACAAGATCAAGCACCATTCACAATAGAGGTGTTCGAGTCAACCAAGGAGACAGTGCTGATATTTTGAAGTTAGTAAAGACAATAGAGCTTTAGTTGTTGAGTATTTTTTACATCCTTCTGATATCTAATTTGTCTAATTTGAGCAATCCATTGTGTAAAGGGAAGCAATGTCTCAGGAAGACCTTTCTGGTAAAGTCCTACTACAGAGTACACATTGAGCTTTAGTGCACGTTTAGCTTGAGTACACATTGGCTCATCTGTCGTGAGCACAGGTGTCTCCAGTAGTCTCCCTTCAAAGGTCTCGTTTGACTACAACTGCACTAGGCTACCTTTGCCTTACTGCAACTTCCATATGGAATATAGACGAAGGATACCTAGAGTCTAGGCCTCCGTTCCACGCTCAAAGGCCAGAGATATAGACAAGTGATGAAGGACATCCATGGGTGTCAGGCTGTCCCAGGTCATTGTGCCCCAGGATTGGATGTCTAGGCAAGCAGGAGGCACAAGGGTTGGTCAATCAGCGAGCTCAGAATTCGAGCCCATCATCGTCTAGTTCAGGAGTCGATACCAAAGACTGGAGCCCACAGATTGATAGGAAGTCCAGAAATTGAAACCCAATAACCAAAGCCTGAAAAGTGGCAGCTGGAGACTGGAGATGGGAGGCCTGTCCTGGAGCAAGAGGGCTGTCTGTGTTCATGGGTGGGTGGGTGGCAGGAAAGATACTTATTTTTCCGTTGTTGTTTTATTCTTTCTTAGCGTTTTCTATTTCATTGTGTTTTGTGTTGTTGGCATGCTATGTTGGTGCTGGAATGAGTGGTGACACTAGCAGGCACATCATTAGGTGTGTTGGTTGTTAATGCAAATGACATATTTCACTATATGTTTCCATGTACATGTGATAAATGAATCTAAATTTGAACTTGAAACAGGAAACAACTCAACAAAAGTCAGCAAAAGTTAAAGTGGAGAATAATATTTATTTTGTCATATATTCATTACTGATTCTGTTGGAAATGTTCAATTTTAATCTTAGACTCTGAATAATATGCAAAGTTGAATAAAATACACCTTGTTATTTTTTTTTGAAAAGTGCAATATTTCTGGAGGATTAAGACAAGTAGAGCATGAATAGTTATGCCTAGAAATTCATATTCCGGTGGTAGCACAATTCCTTTGTACATGTGCAATGTAATCTCCCTCCAACAGTGATGATGGCGATTAAATATCCCAATGTGACTGAAAAATATATGTAGCATGGTTAGGTGTGCTTGAATCTCTAGCCCTGAGTCTATCCAGGGAGCATACTGCATTTCCCCCTATGCACCTGATGACTGAGGTAACCTAAGATGTCAATTATTTGAAATGTATTTAAATCGGCATACTCTACGAAAGATCCAACTAACATAATCAACACTTTTTTGTGTCTCAGCTATAGTTGTTGTTGTTTCTAGTTCCATATTTTTATTCTTTGAGACCTTAATTATATAATCACTGAAAAATCTGATTTATTTCCTTCACAACGCTTAGCTACCATCACAACATTTAATCTAATTTTCACATCAGCTGGAATGCTGACACTTACAGGTCATTCTTAATTACTCGTGAGAAGATAATGGTGGACTGCCATTATGAAGTACCACAATAGACGAAGAGATATTAAGCAAGCGATTCTGGATAGATCAAAACAAGTGAATTAAAATGCATACTCAACCTCTTTTCCTTGCCTCAGTATTGACACTGAAATACAGACACAACTACTGAAGGAGCTATGAGAAATGGCTGAAGTGGATTGATATAGGGTGTTGTAACGTACACAAAGTCACCAGAGAGTCATTGAAGCTAATGTATATACCAGTGTCTTATTCAACAAAAATAAGCAACATGCATCATATTGAGACCCTCTTGGAGGAAGAGGCCTCCCAACTCAATATTAGATGACATCTTTATATTGCTAAAGATCAAAGTTAACAGCAAGGCAATTCTATAGTTACAATGCATCTACAATGCTTCCTTTGAATTACATATAGTTTTTACACATCTCCCTCTTCACACCCACACTCCAGACACCCAAAATGAATGTTAATCAAATCCATTTTACAGCTCGAAGAAAACTATTGTTGCATTTTAAGTTCAATCTACAATCTACGTTCATATCTAAAGACTGGTTGCTGGTGAAGTCAACATTTCCCGTATACACAAACTCCAGAATATGTCCTAACAGGGAGTAAGTGTTTCAAATTAGAATCTTGAAATTATACCAAACAAAAATGACAGAGAAGGACCACACTTTGAAGATGAACTGCAGTGGGAAGGAGCATAAGTTAAGATGGATTTGGGTACCACTTCCATCAGGATCTGATCCTGGCATGCAGGTGCTATCTATACTATCAGGTATAACCTTTTTTGGGTACAATAGATTAATATCTTACAGGTGATATTACCCAACTTGCCTTGCCTCTTCAGGTGATATCTGGGCCTGAGGAGAAAGCTAGCATCTGATAGAATTTACATTTCTTGAAAAAAAAATTTAATTGAGTGCTTGCAGAAACAATTTTCTCCCACTTGCCTTTCCTACCCTTCCACCATCCCTCCTTTCTCACCTCCCCACTCCCACACATTTGTCTGTCTCTGCTTGCTTCATCAGGCAGCAGATTAACTCATGGTTTATACTACATTTTCAATTACATAAATTCAAGCATAATTTCATGAAATGTGATTACTCTATACATTGGAAATTGGGTCCTGTACTAATAAATAGCATGATCTCTGACATGACATATTAATCAAATGAGTAATTTAGTGCTACATAAAGAACAGGCAACTCCACAGAGCCCTCAAGTAAAAATGATAAAATACACAATTAGTGAATATAAATACATGCTGCCACCGAGTTTAAGTCATGTTACGCCTTTTGTGCTGAATTGAACAAACTAAACTGAACCTTCATACAGTGGCTGAACAAAGCACACTGAATGCACAGATTTTCTTTCACTGTCCCACAGGGAATAGCTGTACAATTTGAGTAGGTCACCTGCATATGATTGTGAAATCTTAAATGACTCCAATTATATTTGTCAAAACAACTGAAGTTAGCTGCTCAGCTGGCACAACAGAAGGTCAAAGTACAAGAAATTCCAGCTTCCCCCTATTAAACTGCATACAAAGTAGAAGTGGGAGGATTTATGTTACTGTGTCATCTTTCCAACATTCATCTAACCTGTCCTTGGACAATTATGGTACTTCCCAGCAAGAAAACAAATGAGAGTAAATGCCACAGTGTAAGATACTGCTTACAGGGCTGCACATTTAAGAATCAAGGGAAAAACTAGTGGCCAAGTGAATCTGTTGCAATTTTTCAAATGCATCTCTCCCAGGAATTGTAAAATTATGTCTAAATAAGCACTTGTTCTCGTTACCTGAACTAGTGCATTATATTTAAAGCCCAGATTTAGTCTTTATTACATAAGTTGAAAGTCAGACAACAGATGACACAAAAGCTTTAAGTTATTCATGCATGGTATAATTGATTATTGGCAAACAAGGCTCACGATCACAGATTCCCCATTTCCATCAGACCACAAGCTCAGCCATTACAGCCAATAGCCTTTGCATCCCTGATACAAAATCTAAATCCTTAAAGAGATACAACACAGGAATTTAAAGGATTAAATCATGTAAAGCATCAAGCCATTTATAATCCTTGCAATTAAAGTGCATTTAATTGATACAGAGGCACAAATGGCATTTTCAAAGGCTCAGTTGCATACAACAACAAAAATTTTCAAAAAACAAGGGATCAATCTGTCTTGTGCATACAATAGAGGCAGATGTAAAAGGAATTAGTTTCAATGATTATTGCATTTTTCTGAGAAAAGCTCAGAAAGCACCATGGCCTATGGACAGAAGGTCATCTGAAGAACGTAACCAAAACCCACCAATGTTCTCAGCTCACTGCAATGTTATGCTGAACTGTTCGAAGTGTAAACTGCATGCAGTTTAATGCAATGTGAAGTGAAGAAAACCCAACATCGTTGATCCAAATGCTCAGAAATCTTGAAAAATTGAGACCAACTTGACATTTAAAACTATACCAACATTTTCCCATCTCAACTTCACCCTTCACCAAGGAGGAACAAATAGTAAAGTACTGACCTGCAGGGGTTAAGTCAAGAGCCAGAGGGAATACAATTATTGTTCAATATCTATTCACACTATCTGACATACACGACATGTCAATCCATTGCTAAATGGGTTTCTCTGGCACCTGTTGGCATTGCAGTAAGTTGTCATGTTGAATGGAAGACTTAAAACAATCAGGCATTCAAACACTCTGAATCACCCAATCTTGACAACACTAACAAGGCTTCGTCTTAACTTCTGAGAGAATTTGATGTCAAAAAAAAGTGATGTCATGTTGCAGATGTACAACCTTTCAACAAAACCAACTATTACGAACAACCTAAATTCCACATCCAGTAAACTATATTAAATGAGATGTGAATGGAAACATCGGTCACTTATGCTAAATTTGTTTTAAATGCCGAGAATTATGAATCTTCTACCTTTTCACTGTTCCCCAAGTTGAGGATAAATGGTGAGAGGAACTGAGGATGGAAGAAATCTGATATGGCAAGCCCTACTTGCCCTGGACTACTTTCACTGTCTCTTATTCATGGAATATGGACGCGGAAAAACTGAGATCACACGATGGGCTACCAGATGAAGAGTAGCAGGTTGCCCATCCATTCTTCAGCTAGCCAGAGATTTGTATATTCTGAGTTTCCATACGACACTAGTCTACCCAAGGACATTTAGTTAAGAACATCTGGCAGAAAAAAGTTAACTGCATTATTACCTTGAGAATGGGGAGGACTAGATA